>NC_056732.1:1350482942-1350847942 GCF_019279795.1 Protopterus annectens
CAAGAAGAATGAATGCTGTAATTAAATCAAAAGGTGCTTCAACAAAGTATTAGTTTAAGGTTGTGCACACTTATGGAACCAGCTTATTGTACTTTTTTATTTTTTATGTTTTTCACCTAACAGATTTGTTTGTTTTTCAATTGAAGTGTACAGGTTATAGGTCACATTAAAGGTGGGAAATGTTTTGAAATTATCTATTGTGGTCAAATTTTTTTATATCACAAAAACCTGGCATTTTAACAGGGGTATGTACACTTTTTACATCCACTGTATATTGCATGTATATGAGGGCTTTACCCAAATGATTGATATGCTGTGATTCTGTTACTGTGACTACCACTTATCTATCTCTACTGTGGATACACCTCATGGGACAAAAGGATCAAGGTCACACTCTTCCAACTCCTTCCCACTACCATGGTGCTTTACTCTGTGGTCACCGATGCAGATATAGCCTACAAGGGGTTCAGGTGCATGGAATTACAATGGTTGCCATTTCCAGGTGTTATGCAGTTGCACAACTGGCAGGTGTAGGTGCTGGTGCTATTCCTCAGAAGAGATGTTCACTGTCTGTCATTCCCACTTAGGATCCCATACGTGTCACAGAAATATACTCACATTTCCCATCTGCAGGAGCTGTGTCACTTGTTACCCATACTGAGCAAGTACTCACTATGGCTGGACACCTACTCCCCCCTTGGGAAGTACCACCTCATCTCTGTACAATATACCAAGCTACCACCAATCTCCCATTGATGTCAGTCACTCCCTTTGACAGCCGTAGTCTCCTCTTCCACCATTGTACCTGCTGTTAATCCTTATCACTGTGCCCCTTCCCACCTGTGTATAAGATGAAAGCTGTGCCCTTTACTGCATGTTTTACATGGACAGGTAATGTTTGATGCACCTCTACAGAATATCCTGGGTGTAGCATTTCATGCATCAGTTTTAAAACACTCCCTATTGAAATGTTGGCACTTATAATGCTGCATATGACAGACTAAAAACAAGATTGAAAATAAAGAAGCACAAATCATGAACATCGCTCTTCTCCTTTAAATTTATATTTTTGCAGTAGAGGGAAGCTTGCCCCCCACCCCCAAAACAGATATATATATATATATATATATATATATATATATATATATATATATATATATATATATACCAACTCTGAAATTGCCATACCTCTGAGAAAAAGAAATATTTGGGGAAATGGTCATCTTGGACTTGGTATATTTAAGTCAGTTCTTTCACCCATTCAGTTTTCGTGTTTCTGGACTTGGTTTTGTGGGTCTCAGTTTTAATCTGTTACTGTTTTAATCTTTATTATATCTAATCTGGCTCATAGTTGTGGGCCTGATGTGGGCTATTTGCATACTGCACCTTCCTATGGCTGTCATGGTCTTCCCTTGCAGCCAGTTCCTCTAACAGATCCCTAGCTAGCAGCTCCACTGCTGCTGGCTATGGACGGTCTGGTCCTCTAATACCAATTCCCTTCCCTAGCTGTCTCCATACCACCATGTTTGGCACATTGGAAAGAACTGCATGTATATAAAAATACATATAAAAATGTATATAAAAATAGTATCTAGCTTGGTATATTGTGCAGATATGAGGTGGTACTTCTAGTGCTTGTGCTTGAAATGTAGCCACAGTGTGCCCTACTGGAATAGAACAGAAATGTACATGCACTATTGCAACTGTTTAAGTGTATATATTTTAACAGTGGACACTGGAATACAGGAGGTCAGAAAAAATAGCTGAAATTAAAGTACTTTATGGCTACACAATAAAAATAGTATCTTTCAGTTTACAATGAGCTAGAGACAGAGTCTGTGCTGAGTTTTTTGTATTGTCTTCAGAATGAACTAATTATTACCTCTGAAATTATGATGGAATGCAATTGTTTTATGACTTCCAGCATCTGCCAAAGATCTTAAGTCTATGTATTTTCACAGGTAAATGCTAAATACTTCCAAGCTTCCAGCAGTGGGGGTTTCACCTAAGATAGAGTCAGATGACAATAAATTATATAATTTTGCAAGCTATCCCAGCAGTAATATTTGAGATATTAATTTAAAAAGTCTCTTAGAGAGAGAGAGCATTCTGTATTCTGTATTGGACTTGACAAGAACTACTGACCACATCTGCCTTGCTCTAATGAAGTAAGTTACTAGGGAATAGTATACTTCTCTTAGATATAGTCAGGAATATAGCATAGCTTAGCTTAGATATTTTTCTTTATTTGAGACTGTCCTGCAATGTTGTTTTAAATATTTCCTGTGATTTTGAACTTTGATGTCACTATAATTATATGCTATTTTCTTGTTCTTTTATTATTTATTATTAAATATATTTAAACCTTTCATTGTTGTTGATCTGTCTAAAGATATTTAAGTTCTAAGAGTACTGGTATATTTATTTGGTGACACTGTGTGGGCCATGCCTAATAGCCTTGCTCTCGGTCAAACTACCATTTGTATTAAAAGTAACATTACACAGTAAGATTGGACACCTTTTGTTAAGGGCCTTAAAGTAGCTGATAAGGAGTTGGCTGGTGGCAGTGATAACTACCTTATAGTCTGGGCAAAAGGCAGCATAGCTAGTAAACGTGCCAGCTTTTACTAGGTGTGTGCGTATAAATCAAACCTCAATGAGTGTGTGTGTCAGCTTCTTGGGCAGGGACACAAAGCACTGGTTTGACAGAGAGAGTACTTGGCTTGGTCACTCAGCTGAGATCCCAACTCTATAGCTGTGCCAGTGGAGATTCTTATTGGGGATCTGGAGAAAGAGGGAGAAACCAGCCCCAGACTGACTGTGGACTCTGTGTGCTCTAAAGGGAAATTGCACTTGATGCAGAAAGCTGCATCTGGAAATAATGTGCATGCGTATCTGTTATCCTACCAATGTCCGTCCCCCAATGTTGCCAGTGGTGAGGATTGAGGCTCCTTGATTACTAGTCCAGTGGTGGGACGTCACAGAAATGATCAATAAATCCATAGGAAACCACTAGACACAGGACCCAACCCCGTTTGGTTTTGTCAAAAGCAGGTCATACCTACAAAAAATGGTGGACTTATTTGAGAAGCCCACCAAGGCAATGGATGAGGGTAAAATGATTCACACTACCTACCTTGACCTGAGCAAGGCATTTTACACAATACTGTACTCTGGCATTGTTGACAAACTCAAGAGGTAAGGTCCAAACCCTTTTGCCACCTGGTGGGTAGCCAGGTGGCTCACAGACAGGACCCAGGAAATTAAAATTGTGGAGTCCACCTCTACAAAGAGGCTAGTCACAAGTGGAGTCCCTCAAGGATTGGTCTTGGGACTGCTCCTTCTTGGCATTTACTTTTTTGAAGTTAAGGCCAATGTCAGTGCCCTCTGAATGACTAAAGCTGCAGATGATTGCAAATTAGGAGTTGTCATTGAATCCTCCATTGACACAAATGTTCTCCAGGAAAGGCTGACAGACAAACAACTCATGTGAGATCCATGGACTAAAACTAAATGCCAAGAAATGCATAATAGTTTCCTTTGGGAAGTTATCCGCCCCTAGTAACTACAACACACCCCCAAGAGTTGACCCAGTAGTCAAAGACTAGGAGACACAAATAGACAGTATTATAGTCTTTGACCATCACATGTCTACAGTAGTGACAAAATCATTCTGTGTTGTATAACTTATAAACAAAGGTCACCACTGTATTCGCCATTCATCCGACCTTTCATTGGGTACATTGCCCCCTTTGGTATATACCTAACTAGGCATATCCAACAACTGGAATGCCCACAGAGGTTCCTTATTAAAAGAATATAGGGTGTAAGTAACTTGTCCTGGGCAGACCACCTCAAGGCCCTATCTCTGTATTCTGTTTCCTACAGGCTATTGAGGGGACATCTATGCCTGGCATGCATGACATTGTCAGACCTTACTCTGATGGACCTCCTGCATATCCACAAAACAAACAGCACCATAATTACCTGTTCTAAAGACTTAAACCTTGTCTGTGATATCAGTAGGACCTGCTGGAGATAGAGGTATGTATCCCAGAGACCACCCCTTCTCTTGAACAGGCCCCCTCCATCCACGTGAAGCAGAGTTCCTCCCTAACCCAATTCAAGTGTAACTTGGTCAGTTGGGTGGGGAACAGTAAGTTCATCCCTGGTCTGGCACTCGTGTCTCTAATGGACATAGGCAGCCTGTAAATGGCTCATTTCCCTGGCCCCTGCTTGTAAATGTTTCATTTCTCAAGCCCCTGCTTACACTTGTCAGGGGTACCAGAACTTGACAAAGATTTGGGATGAATGGCTAGGTTTCAAAAGGCCCTTGTGGTCATGGATGAACCTATAGTCAGTGTATGGAAACTGCATGGTAGCAGAGCAGTGCAACAGCCACTGCAGTTCAACATGAAGGCAAAATAATTGACAATGTTGCTCTCAAGAAAGCACTTTGCTCCAGTGCAAAACTCAACATCACTCCATGCAACTGCCTGATTTGCTCATATTTATGACCATGCCTCCTCATACCTTAAAAATAAGGACTAAACCTTAAACATATAAATCAGAAGGGACTAAATATAGACATTTAAGGTGTTAATGAATTGCTTTCTGTAATACAGAATTTGATTCCTTCGGCATACTTGTTCAAGAGACTAAATCCAGATAGTTATAACATAGGTCTTGAGTTGGGAAGTTCCAAGCATTTAAGTGTAAGCTTTAAGGTTGTTTTCACATGTCCTAAGTTGTTTAAGCATTATGAAATTGTGAAAAAATGTTATCAATCAGACTTTGAGTCGATTAAGGAGGCTATTGAAACTTGTGACTGGTATGCTAGTTTTGAAAATAAAGATGTGAAAGTTTTTTACAAATTTGTTAATAATTTGATAGACTATCATGTCCTACTTAGGAGTGAAAACACTCTGCAAGGGTGATAGGCATTCCAGATGGAGTTATCTAAACTAAGAAGGAAAAGATGAGTTTGTGGAGAAGATATAAAAATTCTCCTTTAATTTCAAATAGGAACAATTACAGTAAATTCAGAAAAATGTACCTCTTGACTAAGAGAGTAAAATCTAATTATATTTTAATAGCTAATCTGAAGGATAATAACAAAGATTTATTTAAACACTGAAGACGTTATAGTCTAGGTGAGTCTTCCAGTATAGCATTGAAATACAGTTCTCAAGCAATCACCAATTCAAATGAAATACTGAACTTGTTTGCAGTTGGTTTGTTTAGCAGTTACTCACAAGAGATCTTGGGAGATAATTTTCCTATACTAGTTAGAGGCTCTTGTTCTTTTTTAATTTCTCCAAGTCTTTTGGGTTTCTAATACCATGCCGGGAGTGGACCTCATTCCTAAGTCAAAGTATGATTAAAGGTGACAAAATTATTATTATTTCAATCTTTGATGTTAGCCAGAAGTGCACTTTGCAGCACGCGCAATGTGCCCAATAATGACTCCTGCAATTTGTATGGAGTTACATGTATTGGTAACATATCTAAATATGACTGCAGATTCTTTTTAATAAGACCCATTGCTCCTGCTACCACTGGAATTGTCTGGGTATCTTTTTTCCACATTGCTCTCATTTCTGCCTGCAAATCCTGATATTTTATGACTTTGTATCTCTGTATGCAAGACATTGTAGTCACTGGGTGTAGCAATTTCAATGATCAATGCTGCTTTTGTCTTCTTTTCATAAACCACTATATCTGGTTTTCTCACATCTGTCTTTTGAACTGTTGGTAATGAGTGATCCCATGGGATGTAGACTTCATCAGTTTCTATGATGCTTTGTGGCTCATGTTTCCAGTGTTTTACAACTACTTCAGTATTATAATGCATGCACAATCCCCAGTGCAACAGTCTTGCCACATTATTATGCATTTCAGTATACAGTCCTTCTGCCATTAGTATGTCACAACCAGCAACAAGGTGTGCAACAGTTTCCAGTTTATTTTACAAAACCTACAGTTGTCTGTTTCTCCCACATGTTCAATGGAGTTTGTAAACCAACATGTACGTAGTCCTCTATCTTGGGCCGCCAATATTAACCTTTCGTCTTTTGGTTTAAATGTGCCTTTCCTTAACCATTCCTGCTTTGGATCCTGATCAACATGAGGATGTTCCAGGAGTTTTCTTTACCTGCAGCTACATTTATGCATTTCCACATTTCTTGCCTTCTCATCTGATCCTTCATGTTATATTCTTTATTTTGTTTTTTTTGGCACAGTCATTTGCGGCCTGATTTTTATCTACTTCTGGTTTGATTTCCATTCCCACTTGACATGGATGTGCTTCTGCTAGACTAAGCAGGGAAGTAATCTTAGAGTTATTATCCTCATGTTTCAAAACTTTCATTATGTTTGGGTCTTGTGAGGTCAGCAGATATGTGTGCAGTCCCACGATTGCAGATCTATATGTGTAATAAATTTCAAGGAGGCCCATACCTCCTCCTGAATGGGGAATATATAATCTTGGTATGCATCGATTTTTATAAATCATTTGATGAGCATGAAGCATCCTTTTGTTTTCCTGTCTAATTTATCCAACACCTTTTGGGGCCACTCACTCACTCCAAAACTGTAAGTTAAGACAAGAAGAACAAATTGGTTTACAGCTTGAACTTTGTTCCACATGTCAGTGCTATTTTCAGGATTAATTTAAGTCTTCTAAAATATTCCTTACTGAGTTTTATTCACATTTGTTCATGTTTTATTGTTTTGGTATGAGTGAGGAAATAGTGAAGCAAGCCTTATCTAAAATAAATCAAAATTCAGCAACAGGACCTGATGGTCTTAGTGGATATTTATTAAAAAGAATATCAGAAAAGTTGATTCCATGTTTTGAAAAGTAAACCAGGATATATGGTAGAGAACTGATGACTTACTAGTTTGACTTGCATATTAGGTAAGTGCTTTGAGAGAACACTGTGGCTTTCCTGTAAGCAAATTCTGGATTTTAGCTCAGATATATATATCAACATGGATTCCTTTCAGGGAGATCATGTGTCACTAATCTGATAAGTTTTGTTTTTGAACAGATTGTTAGCTCATTGGATAACTCACTAGCCACTGAAGTCGTGTTTCTGGATCTGGCTAAGGCCTTTGACTCCATCCCCCATGAAATAGTTATAAGGACTTTAATGAGAACCAATAACTGTGGCTGTGTAGCTAAATGGGTGTCCAAATCGCCACTGGGCAGAACCTACAGAGTGAGAAGTAAACACTCCTACTCCAAGTATAGATTGATGGCCTGGGGAGTGCGTGCCTCAGGGTTCAGACTTGGAGTCGGTATTATTTGGTCTAGAGATGTCATAATGTTTAAAATCTAACTCAGTATGGTTAAGTAAGTTTGCCAAGGATATTAAAATAGTGCAGGCAATAACAAATACTACTGATTGGTATCTATTGCAGTCTTACTTGGATAACCTGTATCAGTGGATAACAACCAAAGGTATGAGATTTAACACCGGAAAATTAGCCTTTCTATATTTTAGACATAAAATAATAATAATCAATATCCTTAACACCCTGGACAATTAGATATGTGTTTCTTCTAAGGTAATGAGATCTAGGTATTATGGTAGATACAAATGTTAACTTTGAAGCTAATGTGACAAACATTATTAGGAAATATTAGGGTCTTATGAGGAATGTCCTTCAGTATTTCTCAAGCAGAGGTAGTCAATTGTTACTAAAGATCTATTTAACAAGCATAAGACCTATTGTTGAGTATTGGGGGGAGGTGTTTATGAGCATTACATGTTTTGCAACTGAAGAAGTTGTAATGGTTTCAGAAAACCTTTACCAGATAGATAGATAGACAGATAGATAGATAAGATATTTCTTTATTTATTTATTTTGTATTTGTTTATTGGGATAGTCCGACTGGGTTGATAACCCCTTTTCAGTAGAGACCCAGGGGGAAAATTCCCATGTGACAATCATACTTTTATATTTAAACTGTGTCATATAAAATATACAGACATTTGAAAATACAATAGTAGTAAAAATATAAAGAGCCGATTGCAGACAGAGATTAATCCACACATAGGTTGTACATACCAAAAAAAATCACACTTACTACATTTTATCGGAGCTGCACAATAATAAGGAGATTTATCAATATTGCATAGATGTCAGACAGTATATTCTATGAAGTTCATGTTAACTTATTTGTTTGAGAAGTAGACAATGGAGTGTTAAAAGATAGTATTTTATTAAGTAGGACAATTAAAAGTAGAGTTATAAATCTGAGTTAGTGAATAAAAGAAAAGATTAAAATAATTATGGTATTGAGAATGAGTATGAGATGAAGGTATCTTAGTAAGAAAGTAAGTATTAGATGAGTTGGGTAGAAATTAGGAGAACTATAGATAGTATTAATATTCAGCTGGGATTCAGACAGGAGCAGAGCCATGATTTGAATAAGTGGGGCTTGAGAAGTGTTTTAAATATATGAGGGTTATCAGTGGATAGTATTGGCTGAGGGGTCATGTTCTATAACCTGGAGATACTATTGGAATATAGAGAGTATCCATGGAAATTGTTAGACCTGGTTACTTGTAGAAGGAGCTTAACAGGGGATCTGAGTTCTCTTGTGTTGGATTGGGTTTTAAGTAGGTTTTGTAGAGTTGGATATTTTTCAGGTTGATATATTATCTTGTGGGCTATTATAAGTTGGGTAAATATAAGGAGATTGGGTAGTTCTCACCAGTTAAGTTGTTCTAATATGATACAGTGGTGTGCTGTGCTGTACATGGGGAGTTGTTAGTTGTTAGACAGATGGCTGTCAACATATCCTATAAAGAGAGACTGGTATATTTGTCTTTGTATTCTTTGGTTTCCTGGTTCCTAACAGCTGACATTATTATGATATATAGATGCCTTAAGGCCAAATTATTGGATGCTGCATAAGATATTGATTTTATTGATCATGGTATTGGTACAATGAATAAATATTTAGACGTAAGAATTCCTATTTGCATTTTGAAGTTAAAGGCTCTTTTTTCATATTAGCCAGGAAGGATGTGGAATTCATTAACTAGAGATGTAAGATTGTCAAATGGTTTATCAGTATTTAAACAGGCATTAGTTAACTGATTTTCTAAAATTCTATATTCTCCAATGATATCTATTAGGTGAACTTTAAATTGGCCAATGTAGCTCCTAAGTGTTTTAGTTTATTCATTGAACCAATGAACTTGTTTTATTGTAAGGCTCTGAGTACAACCCATAACTAGACTGTGCTGTTGTGTCACCCCTGAAAAGGGAAACATTTAGCCAGTGGGCTAAATAAGAATATAATAAAGAAAATATAATGATGATGGAATACCAAGATTACTTTTAATATTCTTATTCTATAAATGAAATGCAGGTGATTTTAATAAACCTAGTTGTATTGGTTGGATTATACTCTAATGGGCAGATTGTTGGCCCTCACCCTAAGAGTAGCCAAAATGCCTGATTTGTACATAGATCCCTTTAGCTGTTAAGCTCAAAAATGCAGTTGCCCCTTTTCTACAGTATATTTCTTAAATGCAGTATTAGCAGTTTAGCACAGATTCTATGATCATTACATTAGAAGATTTTATTTAGATACATAATCATGTAGCAAACATGGATCACTCCTGCTACAGTTAGCTTATTGGCTAGCTCACTTCTACCCTTAACACTTTGTTTGAAACTTGAAAATTAGAAGCCGTTGTAATGAGCAAAATAGTGACCCTTAAAAAATATGCATGTGCACTAGGGCTTACGTTGCATATACCTGACTACACCCTCATTAATAAGTGCAGTATTGGAGAGATGTAGCAATACATCCCACAGGATACACAGCAGCAAACCCTAAATCTCTCCTTAAGGCGTACCCCTTGTTATGAGTACCAGGACATTGAAAATTAAACTGCAATTCCTGCAGACAACAGCAAATACTGAAACTCTTTGTTGAACATTTTATAGCACTTTTTGTAAGAAGGATTCATCCGCTTTGCACTCACAACCCTGATGCTTAATAAATACTAGCTTTGAGCTCACTATACCTTGGAGTTGAGGAGAGTACTCTCGGATTACGCAGTCTTGGAATTGGTATATATATTCCCCAAATCACACATGTAAGGCATACGTCAATCATCCTGTGCTGTAGCTGTGCCTCTAAAATGTAGTGATTTGTGTCAGTCTGTCTATGCTGTCAGACTACATAGACCATGCTCAAACCCATGCAAAATTTGCTTTCAGGCACTGTTAGTAAATTAAGCTGCACTATTTATGCAGTCCTGTCACAGCTGTTCAAATTTCATAAAATTCTTGCACCATTTTAATAATAGGATCTGATGTTGTCCAGTTCATTTATGCATAACGAATGGGTCTTCAGATCTGACTCAGCCATTTCTTCCAGACATACGATCAAAACCTCAAACTCCTCCCTCTCCCATAATGCCTCACTCCTCCTCAAACTCCAGATCTCATTTGCCACCTTCTAGCACAGAAGTGATTTCAAACCTCTGTTTCAGCTAAGAGATTTTTCTATTTAATTATACTTTATTACTAGCCTTTTCTTACTCCTTCATGCTTTTTTAGGTGTTTGTTCTCTGTTATTGGTACCTCCCCTCCCTTCTTAGGTAGCTATCTCCCTGTTATTTGGTGTTAGCTGGCATTAGGGTTTTTTCCTGCCTTCCAGCCCTCTCTTTCTCCTTTTTCTCTTCATTTCTCTTATTAAAAAAAAAATTCCCTGTATCTTTAAGTTGTTAGTCTATTACTATAGGGTTAGCGTATGTATGAGTTGTGTGTGTGCTTGAACACTGTTTTCTTTTCAGCATGTTGGAAAAACCCTCGGGTTTTAAAAGGTGTGCCTCTTATGATCATAAGATTTTCCATTCGGATGCCAACAAGAGGTGTGTGTATTGTCTGGGGCCAGGGCACTTGAAGGTCCCGTGCAATATCTGCTCAGCCTTCAGTCCCCAAACCCTTGCTGATTGGTGAAACAAGCTGATCTTGAGAGGCCTTCTCCTGTCCTCAGGAGCTCACACACCTGTTCCTAATAAGCATGCCCCCTCAGATACCGCAGGGACCATGGCTTCTGCTCCTGAGAAGTGCAGGAAACTGTTGGATCTATCATCTATGGATCTCTCCTGTTCTTGCTTCTCTCCAAATCTGAGAGACCCTGTGGATCAAGTAGAGCTGGCTCCAGCCAAGTCCACTTGTTTGTCAGATGCTCAGCCTTCAGATAAAAGCAGTCAGCTTGATCCCATGGAGATAGTTTGGATCCACAACTCTTCATCTTTGGAGCAGTCTCTTTTGGGTCAAACATGCCTGGAATGAGGTCCAGGAGCCATACTCTGTGTCAGAATAAATTTCCCCTCCCCTGTCCCAGCTGTCTGGACCAGCCTGTCTCCAGCCAGGTCTACACATTCCTCGGTCTCCTGTAGATCCTCTTGGCTGTCTCACTTCGATATGGGTAGGATATTGTGGAGTTTTTCAAAGCCCAGATCCAGTTGGGGATCTTGGCTTCTCCAAACCATGCTGGATCCATGAGAATACCAACCCTGATATCACAACTTCCTCCTCCGATCTGATCTTCGGCTTCAGAGTTGCAGGGACAGGGCCTTCCTGAGTCAAGTGTAGTCAGAGCACAAAATCAGTTTTTCTTTGGCTCCGGCAGTCTCCCAGACCAGCTCAGGCCCAGTACCTTTGGAGCAGAGTGGAGTGGGTCCCGGACCTGAGATGTCGGCCCTGACTTTTTGGAGCAGCCCTTTCCCCTAGGGGCCTCAGCCTTTGACATTCCAAGGTCGGTGCCTTCTGGAGGTGTCTGTTCCAGGGTGGACTTGTCCTTCTCTCCTTTGGCACCTTCAGCTCCTGGGGTGGGAGATCAGATCCTCCCAGCGTCATCTGTCTCCAGATGGCAGAGAGGGCATTCTTCACACTGCAAAATCCGGTCTATCTTCTGCTAGGTTCTACCCAACCCCTATGGTCTGGGCTTTGCTCCCATCCATCCTGTCTACGGTCAGCCCCTCCTGAAGAGCCTCCAGACTACCCTTCAGCAAGAGGTTCCCCTGTCTTCTGAGTCCTCTCCTGAGTACCCTGCAGAGGAGGCCCCTTGGAAGTGATGGTGCAAAAGGAAGCACCTAGACTCCCCTTTGCAGTCTTTGACAGAGGACACTGATTTTGATGAGGGGGAAGGATCCCCCTGATCTGTACCCGATGATATCTCCTTCAGGGATATCTTAGAAATTTTAAAGCAAAATGGTGGCTGGTCTTTCCAATCCCCTTCCTCTGAGCAGTTAATGCTGCTGGAGGCATTTGGGATGGGCCCATCTACATCCTGGGTCACCCCACTGGTAGACCAGCTCATTGACTTTGTCACCTGTTGGGCTTGGAAGGAGCCTGACACTATGGATCCCATCCCCAAATGTGCAGACAAAGACCTTAGTCCCCCCAGTGGCTGCCAATTTTGGAGTAAAGGTGTCCCAGCTGATACCATTGTGGTGTTAGCAGCCACTAAGAAGGAGCTAGCTGAGCAGAGCTCCACTGTTTGTCCCCCAAAGAAGGAGTATGGGGTTTTGGACAGGCATTGGAAGAGACATGTGTGTCTCAGCCACCTTTACACTGAGAGTATCAAATTACTTGGCACACTTCACATGTCTGCATAGAGACCTGATTAAGGAAATATGTACCTCTCTGATGCAGTCCTTGTTGGAGGAGGACCTCAGAAAGGTTTCTTCCCAGCTGACCACTATGTCCTGCATCACTTATTCCTCAATGAGGATAATTTCCCATGCTGTGGAAGGAACCTGTCGAGCAGCTGGTTCAGGCATAGCCCTCAGGAGAAATGAGTGGATGAGGCTGTGCAGGTTTGCAGACCCCTTTAAGGCATTGTTCATTAATGCCCCTTTTGATGGCTCCTCTTTGTTTGGGCCATCAGTAAAAGATACTCTTATCCACAGCAAGCAAGAAGGGAAGACCCTCTCTGCTGTTAGTATCAAGTTTTCTTCCCCCCAATGGACCTCCTCCAGGAACCAGTAGAGTGTGAAGAAGATTTGGTTCTGTAAGTCTCAAGGGTCTTTCCCGATTTGCAGAATGAATCCTCTTCTAGAGGCAGAGGGAGATGATTTAATGGTCGATGTCACCCCAGAGGGGGAAGGGGTCCACAAAATCAGGGATTTAGGGAACCATTCTCTGACAGGCCCTATCAGTGCTCTTGAGGTGCTGTCAGGCTGTCCTACTCTGGAGGCGGTCAGAGGCAGACTTTTGTTAAAGCCATTAGCCTGAGCAAATATAACAAATAACAACTTGGTGTTAAATATAATTTCCAAAGGTTACTATATTCCCTTTTTTCTTCCTCCTCCCAGTTCCGGGACATATCGCCTCAATGTGCCACCCAGTCAGAGGGAGAATGCCTTCCTAGAGGTTCAAAAACTTCAGAAAAAAGAGTTATCCAGCAGGTCCCAACAGAACAACTAGAATGCGGAACTTACTCATACTTCTTTTTGCTGCCAAAGAAAACAGGGGACCTTCTACCGATCTTGGATCTGAGCAGTCTGAATTTGTTCATAAAGAAGTTGAAGTGCCACATGGTTATAGTACAGTCCATTCTGCCACTTCTGCACAAGGATTATTGAATGTGCTCTGTAGCTCTCCAGGACAAGTACTATCTTATCAAAATAGACAGACATTCCAGAAGATAATCTGCACTTCAGGCTTTGGCCAATCATTACCAATTTAGAGCACTACCCTTTGGTCTCACCACTGCCTCCTGGGTGTTCACCACATGCATGGCAGTGGTTGCAGCTCATCTCCATCTGCAAGGATTCCAGGTGTTTCCATACCTGGACTATTGGCTCCTAACATCCCCTACAGGGCATCAACTACTTCAGGCTATTCAGGTTATATTGCAACTGTTCAATCGCCTGGGAATTACAGCGAAAATGGCAAAATCCAAGATGTCTCCTCTGCAAGACATCAGATTCATAGGAACACAATTGAACACAGCCACACAGATAGCAGCCTTACCTCCACAGTGAATAACATCCTTGAGACAGCAAGTTCAGCTGTTGCTAGATACCCTGACTCCACCAGCTCGACGGGTACTCATGACCCTAGGGTCCATGTCACCTGCCATTCTTCTGGTCCCTCTAGCCAGGTTCTTCATGCAAGTTCTCCAATGGACCCTAGTGGTCCAATGGTCTATTCTGTTCCATCCGTTGTCAACCCCAGTCAGACTAACTCCAATTTGCAGGTGCAATCTGCAGTGATAGATCCTTACAGATGACCTCCATCTCAGCAGACCCTTCATTCTTCCCCCACCTGTCGCTATGCTGACCATGGATGCCTCCCTGCTGGGGTGGGGGCAGGGGATTTCCAGGGAAAGATGGTCCAAGGCACGTGGTCCAAGACAGAGACCAGATTGCACATAAATGTACTAGAGATGAGGGCGGTCCCATTGATGTTGCAAGCCTTTCAGGACTACCTTCCTCTGGGGGCAATTGCAATTCTTACAGACAGTATGTCGGTGGTTTGATACATCAACAAGCAGGGGGGAACCTATTCATACCCTTTGTACAGGGAGGCCATGAGGGTTTGGGAATGGGTGATCTGTTCAAACCACTTTCCATTGCAGTGCATATCCTGGGGAATCCAGCATTATGGCAGACAGACTGAGCTGATCTATCTTGAGTCCACATTAGTGGTCCCTGAATCAGCCAGTAGTGAATCAAATATTCAGCCGTTTGGGCCAGCCTTGTTGTGACCTTTTTGGCTCTCCCCGAAATAACAAGTGCAGCAAATATTTCACTCTGATCCCCTCTTGGGGGAATCACCCAGGGATGCTCTAGTCCATGACTGTCCCCTGGGTCTCCTGTATGCTTATCCTCCAATTCCCCTGATACCCAAAGTTCTACAGAAAGCCAGCAGGTTGAAGACCAATATAATCCTCATTGCCCCTTACTGGCCTCGTCAGGTATGGTTTCCCTTCCTATGGTTTCACAGGAAATATCCTCCATGGATACTGGATCCCAGGCAGGAGCTGATTTCCCATCCTACTGAACACCACATTCCCAATTTTCGATCCCTCAAATTGACCACTTGGTTTCTCCACTTCCAGTAATTCTAAAAAAGTCCAGGCCAGCTTCCCCAGTTTGGGAAATTATTCTTGGTTTTCAGAAGTCCTCCACCAAAAAAGTATATCTTAGTAAATAGAAGAGATTTTCCTTTTGGACATCACAGAGGAATATTGATCCTTTTTCTGCTTCAGTTCCAGACATCCTTATGTTTCTCAGCTTGCTTTTTCAGCACAGAGCTAGCTTTTCTACTATAAAGTTGCAACTTGCAGCTATCACAAATTTTCATGTAGGGAAGGGTGACAGCTTTCCTTCTCCTATCTCCACTTTGAAACTGTGTAGTACTTTTATGAAAGGAGTTTTTCATCTCAGGCCTCTAATAAAAGACCTATCCTCTCCTTGGGATCTCTCCTTGGTACTTCAGGGACTTACTCAGAAACCATTTGAACCTGCTAGCTCATGTCATTTGAAATGTTTATCTTGGAAGACTGCCTTTCTAGTGGCCATTACATCATCTAGAAGAGTGTTGGAATTGAGAGCTCTGTCTTCCCAACCTCCATATATTACCTTCTTTAAAGGTAGAGTCTCACTGAGAATGAATTCATCTTTCATACCAAAGATTGCCTCAGAGGCAAATATTAATCAGACTGTTCACTTGCCTGTATTCTTCCCTAATTATTCCAATAAAGATGAATACTTGCTGCATTATTTGGATGTACACATACAGTTGCATTTCTGTTTACATAGAACTAAATCACACAGGAAATCTGATCAGTTGTTCATTGCCTTCTCACCAAATAGGTTAGGCCAGGCCAGGCTGTGAACAAGATCTCTTTAGCCAAGTAGATTATGGATTGTATTTCTGCAGTTTACTACCAAAAAGGCAGGCAACTTCCCCATCCAGTTAGAGCTCACTCCACTAGGTCTATGTCTACTTAGTCTCCCTTTTCTGCAAGGGCTCCCATTGATGAAATTTGTGCTGCAGCTACTTGTTCCACACTTCATACCTTCATATCTCACTGCAAGCTGGACATTATTTCCAGAAACAGAGCATCCTTTGGCTCTGTGGTGCACAGGCATATCCTTTCTTGAGGTCTTCCCAGGGTTTATATAGCTGGGGACTCTGACCTATTTGTGATGCATAATGAAAAGATCAACATCAGATTAGAAGTTATGTACTTACCATAACTTGGTATCTGTATTGTCCATTTTCATTATGCATCACATCCCACCCTCCTTCTCCCATCCTTTTTCAGCTGAGAGCAGTATAGAGGATAAGGGAACCCACAGGTTCCTAGTTTGGGCTGCAGTTGGTCACTTTCTTTGCCTGTCCAGCTTTATAGATCTATCTTTCTGAAGAGGCAGCAAACTCGATCTGGGGGTTTAAGGATGAGTAAGGCATTATGGGACAGGGAGGAGTTTGAGGCTCAGATCATATGTCTGGAAGAAATAGCTGAGTCGGATGCGAGGACATATCCAAAGACCCATTCATAATGCATAATGAAATTGGACAACACAGATACCAAATTATGATAAGTACATAACTTCTATTATTTTTGGTTATACTACCCCTAGGCTGTTCACTGTCTGCAGGTGTGGTTTTTGCATTACTGACCGAATATGAATGACATTAAGGTGTTTCCACCTGTCATAATGCACACCTCCAGTTACCCAGTCGTATTGACAGGCAGTGTCAATAATGTTGGAATACACCAGCATTTGCAGTAAAACTGCAGCTTTAATAGTGTTCAAAATAGTAGCATAGGTAGGACAGTATCAAGAGCTTCTTCACTCATCAGTCACACAAAAGCAAATGTCAACCCAGATTCATTGCACTATGGGATACAGTACTTTCTTAAAATGGCATTGCTATACATTACATCTTAAACTGGCAATGTTGTAGTACACATTTATACATGTTATAATAGCATACAGGCACATTGCAACTATACATTTTCTTATCACCCCCCCCAGAGAGAGAGAGAGAGAGAGTAACATCTGTTTGACATTATGAAATATGGTAATGTGTACTGTGATGATAGAAGGTACTGTCAGCCATACCAGGAGAAATAGGGCAGTGGATGAGCAGCGTATGCCAGCACAGCTAGCTGGAATTTTGTAAATAATTATATATTATTTGTACATCAAACTAATTTGTACAGATGTTTGTGCTGAAAATGCATTTGTGAGGTTTGCTTGTTAAAATGTATCAACAGTGTGCCTTGCTGGAAAGAAAGTAAATGTACATGTATTATTGTAACTGAATTAAATGTATATGTTTTAACAGAGAATACTGGAAAAGAAGAGGTTAACCACAATCCAGTTGTAGCAAATTTTAAAAATAGTAAGAAATTAAAAATTACTGGGCCTAGGCCATAAAGATGTTATCTCACATTTTGAATGAAGCCAGAGAAGCAATGTAGGCAGAGTTGAAGTGTTAAAATGGTTTTATGACTTCCAAGAGCAGCAGCAGATCTGAGCAAAGCTCTTGCTGTATTTATGGTTACACATACTTGCTAAATCCTGACAGCTTCTAGCAATGAGGGTTTCATGGGAACAAGTAGTCAGATGACTAGATGTATGTGATGTAATTCACTACAGAAATAATGTTTTAATATTAGAGGAGACTGAAGTCTGAGAAGCAGTCTGTTTTTGGAACCTGATAAAGAGGGACCCCTCACCTACTTCATCTTGCCTTGCACTAGTAAGTGGCCAGAGATAGTAATTCTCTAAATCAGTTAGAAAAATATACTGAGAATAGTTAAGAATTGTTTTTCTGTACCTGTGTGGATATTTCTAGCTGTGTTATTTTTAATATTTCCTGTGACATGAAACTCTGGTGTTTACTGTAAATAGATATTTAGTATGTTCATGTTATTTTATTATTTGTTATTAAATATATTTAAACTTTTCATTGTGGCTGGTCCATATAGAAAATATTTAAGCTTTAAGAGTATTTGCATATATTTATTTGGTGATAACTGTGGCCACTCCTGAAAGTCTGACTCTTTAGTCAACATTACCATTGTATTAATATTACCTTCACTCAGCATAATTGGATACCCTTTTAAGAGCCTTATAGTAACTGACTGGTGGCAATGAATCTACCTTAAAGTCTGGGCAAAGTTGGTAGAGTGGGTAATCTGTGCCAGCCTTTCCCAGGTGTGTGTGTGTGTGTGTGTGTGTGTGTGTGTGTGTGTGTGTGTGTGTGTGTGTGTGTGTGTGAAATTAAATCTCAGAGTGTGTATCAGCTACTTGGAGCAGGGACACAAAGTACTGGTTTCACAGAGAGGTTGCTGAACACAGCTGTGCCAGTGAAGAGCCTTATTGTGCTTGATGCAGAGAGGTCTGCGTCTGGAAATACTGAGTGTATCCATTTGTATTACAAATGAACGTCATCCTCCAGTGTCAGTGGTGAGGATTCAGACTCCTTGATTACTGGCCTAGAGTGGGGGCATCACATGTACAACTGATGCATATATTTATTTATTTAATTGCTTACTTACTTACTTACTGTTTGTTAAATAGGTAAGTGTGCCAGTTCAAGGACCACTTTCAGGCATGACCTGTGCCTTGCAGCAAAATATAACAAGAGCTAGCAAAACAACTGACAATGAATAAACACATTGTTACAGTAAGTTACAAATGTAAGAAAGTCTATATTGTGCTAAACAGGAATATCATTATTAAATGCATGTGCAGTGCTGCACCTACACAAAGTACAGATTTTAAGTTGACCATATTCTTGTAATTGAGATAAACACTACTCTTAACAGAAATGCAACCTGTATGAGTAAAAATCAAAACCAATCTTTATCTGTTAATATTAACCATTTACAATCTTGATATCTTGATGGTGTCTGGCTTCTTGCCTGCTGTGAGTCATATGGAATGGAAATACTCCATACTACTCTCACTGACTATGTCTGCACTTACTTTATCTGTTCTCATCCTACCCCCACTTACTCTCCTCCTCCTTCTAACTTCTCATCCCTATAAACTGTCCCCTAACATAACAACTCCTACATATCCCTATCCAATTTCTCATGCTAATCATTTGTCTATAATCATATCCTCTTCCATCCTTCCTCCTAACACTCCACTCCATAAAATAAAAACCTCGCCTACTTAGCATTCAACTTCAAATATCAAGCCCAAACTGAGCTACTACCTAATTCCATTGCAAACGCACAGCCATCTACTACCTACCCTTCTCATATCTGGTGATATATATACCCTAACCCTGGACCTATCTCCACCCCCACCCCATCCACCTCTTCCCCACCTAATAAACAAATTTCCTTCTACTCTATCAACACTCACAGTATACTAAATAAAGTCTCTGAACTTCATGCTTGGATAACCCATCACATCCCTGATATTGTCACCTTGACTGAAACCTGGATAAAACCTCATATCCCGGATAGTGACATCCCTCCCCTAGGATATAACATATTACAGCTAGATTGCCCTAACAAAAAAGGAGGTGGCGTAGCAATACTTTATGCCAACCATCTCACCCTGACATTGCTACCCAAACCTACCCCATCCTTTGTACCTGCAGAACTGATCACTGCAAATCTCAAAATTAATGACCACTCCTCCATCACCATAGCTGCAATTTATATATCTCCAGGAGACAACATCCCCATACTAGAAAATATACTTTCCTTCTTCACAAACAATTTTCACAACAAAATCATTCTCCTTGGGGACTTAAATATCAACTGGTTAACTATCACTAATGACCATTCAAAAATTAACATTAATTTATATGGCTTCTCTCAGATTATCACCCACCCAACCCATTCAAATAACTCTCACGCTACTCATAGCCTTATAAACTGGATACTGGTATCCCAGCCTACAACCCCCAAACCTTGCCAAACTGTATAAGCGATCACGCACCAGTAAAAGTTACTAGGTTCTCTCCCCAACTTTCTAAGCCACCCAGATACATCACCTGCTGCAAACTCTCTAACTTTAACTCTGACACTCTTAACACCATTCTCTCTAAAGTTAATTGGGGCGTTCTAAAATACCTCCCCCTAGATGAAGCTGTCCTCCACTTCAACTCTATCTTTCTAGGCATTCTAGACTCTCTGGCTCCTATTCATACCATACGCATCAAATCTACAGTTTCACCCTGGCTGTCCAAAACTACTCTCAACCTTATGAAAAACAGAGACAAGCTTTGGAAAATCTGGTCCCAAACTAAACTTTCTAATGATCTGTAAAAATACAGAGAAGCTAAGAACTTAACAAAGAAATACATAAACAAAGATAAAAAGGACTTTTACTATAACCCTCCTACTGCACTAAAATCAAACTCAAAAAAATTCTGGCACTCCATTAACCAGATACACTACCCATGCAATCATTCTTCTCCAAATCCATCCCCAGACAAAACTCCCAAAGAAATTGCTTCCTTGTTTAACTCCTACTTTATTGACTCCATATCCAATCTGTTAAAGTCTAATGCACCATCAACTCCAAACCCTCCTGTCACAAGTCCTCCTTCACCACATCCCTCATTAACATCTTCTGCCTCAAACCAGTGCCAACTTCCTTTATCAAGACTCTACTATCCAACTTAAAACCCTGCTCTGCATCTACAGATAAAATTCCTCCTAACTTTCTCCAACTAGCATCTGAGTCTGTTGCCCTACCAGTATCTATTCTAATTAATCGCTCAATCCCAGAAGGAAAAGTCCCAACTATATGGAAGCAGTTTCACACCCTTCCAAAACACAAAGGCGGTAACTCCTCAGATATCTCAAACTTCTGTCCCATTGCTATCTTGTCCCCTCCTTCCAAAGTCCTCGAAAAGTGTGTTCACAAACAAGTCATGCAATATTTTACCAAACATAACCTTCTAACTCCTACTCAACACGGCTTCAGACCCAGACATAGCACTACCACAGTGCTCTTATCCTTTCTCTACTCAGACTCTCTTGCCAGGGATGACCACAAGCTAGTTTCATGCCTATTTCTGGATATGTCCAAGGCATTTGATACTGTCTCTCATCCTCTCCTTTTAAACAAATTACAAGAACTAAACTTCTCCCCTGAAGCTGTTTCATGGTTCTCTAGCTACCTCTCCAATCGAACCCAATCTGTAAAATGGCAGTCCGCACTCTCACCGTCTCTACCAGTCAGAATGGGTGTTTCTCAAGGCTCTATTTTAGGGCCTTTACTCTTTAATATTTTCACTAACAAACTCTACTCTTCCTTCTCCCAGAAGTCATTAGTTCAATACGCTGATGACTTGACTGTTGCTACTATTGCCAGCTCCCTCTCTGAACTCCATTCTGCTACCCAAACTGCCTTTAACTCAATTGAAACATGGCTAACTGATAATCAACTCATACTCAATCCAAAAAAAAAATAAACTGCTACTGTTCCTCCCTAAAAATCTGTCCTATATCAAATCTACTTTCACTATTCTATCTCTTAACAACACCCCCATACAAGTAGAACCTAGCACCAAACTCTTAGGAATTACCATAGACGATCAATTGAAATTTGACATACATATCAATAACTGTATCAAAAAGACCCATCAAAAACTCGGACTCCTCTACAGATCTAAAAAATTCCTTTCCTCTGACGCCAAGATTGCACTCTCTCAATTGTACCTCCTACCCAGTCTTATGTATGGCTCCCAGATCCTTACTAATCTTGACTGTACCCTTCTCACAAAACTTGAAACCACCTACAATAAAATCGCTCACTTTGCAGCACATCAAAACTATAAATACCATCACTGCATCTCACTAAAACTAATAAACTGGTTAGAACTACTTTACCAACTTTTACTCTCACAGCTCTCCATTATTCACTCTATCCTCTACTTGCCTTCATATTTTCCAACACTCACACCACTTATCTCCTATTACTCTCCCTCCAGACAACTAAGAAGCTCTAACCAAAGGTTACTCCAAATCTACAAACCCAGAACTAAAACTGGATGTAAAATTTATAGCTACCACCCATCCATGTCCTGGAGTAAACTGCCTCAAGAGATAAGGTCCCTTACCAACCCAAAATTATTCAAAGCAGCTTTAAAGGAACACCTCAAAAATCATTGGTATTGCCACTGTAGTCTGCCACCATAAAAATATCTATGCTATCCCTCTTTCTCTCTCCTCTAACCTTCATACTATTCTATATTACATACCCCTCTCTCCTGTAGTAATACAGGTTTTCCATCCTCAACCTCCATTCTCATCTCAAATCTAATTTTCTTATATAACATCCCTAGTTATGTCTAGCCCGCTTCTTTAACCCCTTTTTCCCACTGCCTCTTATTTCCAACCTCCCTCTCTCCTATACTTGATTCTTAAACCCCCTCTGTATTACCTCCACTCATCTCCACAGTTTACTTCTTTACCATGCTCTGTAAAGCCTTACTGCAAAACTACTGTTTAATCTTGACTGTAATGTAAATATTGTAAATAGTTTTCTGCTTACTCTATTGTTAGAATATGATGTGTAATCTGTAGACTAGACTGCTATATTTGTACTCTAATTGAGCTGTTCTCTCAGGGTCACTGCTGAAAAAGAGCTTCTACCCAGCCAGACTAACCCAGTCAACAAATGTAAAATAAAATAAAATAAATCAATAAATGGAACTTTTGGAAAACAATTATTAAGAAAATCATTTTGTTTGGAATCCCTTTGCAGAACAGTTTAGAGAGGACCAGGTATAGTCACACTAAGGGTGACATCAAACAGACTGTCATCACATGAAGTGGATATGGAATTTCTATCCTTGTCTCAAAATCTGTATTGTGGTAATACATTTGCAGAACCAAGAACACTGTAACTAGCTGAGGACCTGGTTATCGTGACTCAAAAACTTGGGACTGACACTCAGGAACTTAACAGACAGCTTTTCAGCAGGAGGGTTATTTGAAAATGCTTAAATATGCCCTGAATTGCATCAAACTATGGCACCATCCTTGGTTTGCACCGTGTAGACTTCATTTTATTGTTCTTTCACACTAACACCACTTTCTCTCCCCTTCTTTCTTTAGCCAGACTGGTTGGCCTGGTTGAAGGACAGGTAATGGTTGGATGGAATATTGTTTATCACAGAAACTCTTGTAAGAAGCTTTAACTCTATAGTCCTTCTGTTTTATTGATGCACACACAATAGTTTTGGTTCAGTCTGGATACAAGCACTGGCATGTCAGTTCATGTTTTTCTTGCAAACTTTAGCTGGGATTAGATTTACTCCTGTGTCATTATGTGGAGTACCTCATTATGACATGGCAGCTCTGTGAGGATCAGGCTGTCTCAAGATTTTTTCACTGTTTGGACTGCTCTCTCAGTTGTTCCATTTGATTGAGGATAGTGAGAAATGGACATAGTATGAGTAAAACCAAAGTTGTAAGCAAACTGTTGGAACTCTGTTGACACAAACTGTGCACTATTGTCTGTAACCAGCTCAATAAGTATTTCTTAACTTGTGAAGATGGTCTTGAATCTTGCTAATATTTTTGGTTAGCAGCATTCACTACATGTAATATCTGTTTGTCATAAGAGTAATAGTACATTGCAAATAGGTAGCTTTTGCAGTCAAACTCATACAGGTCAGCAGCTATCTTTTGCCAAGGACCTTGTGGTAGGGGTGTTGGTTGCAATGGTTCTCTCCTCCTCTCTGAGATAATGGGCAGTACAAAACAAGGTTTACAATATCCAGATTATGCTAGGCTACCACGCTGATAGTTTAACTCTTTCTTGACTTTTTGTGAGACCTCAGTGCCCTTCATGTATTTGTTTTAACACTTCAGTACATTGGCATTAGATTACCACTGTTAGTCCATCTTAGTACAGTAGCAAGCCAGCATGTTCTGAAAATTGTGCTCTGATGGTGTAATACTTGTACATAACACTTATATGCCTGGTCCAGTGGTTGGGCTATCTTTCTTGGACATATTCGATAACTGCAACTAATGCTCATTTTTGTAGCTTGTTTCAACTTCTGTAGCGTCTTTGTACTTTCTTTTTGCATTGCCATAATGCTGTGCGCAGAGGTGGTAACATCTGCAGTTTCTGACTGCATTTGGTAATGAGCAGGACTGCTGAATAACATATCTGCCATGTTGATCTGCTTCTCACGCACATGGTCTGCCCTGTCATACCACCATCTCATTTTTATGAGTAATTTTTGATTTCTGGGGAATTCTTGCCTGCATTATAGGAAATGATTAGTGAAACCAAACCAATGGTGTGTGGTTAGTCTGGAGCTGGAAGCTATTTATTTCAAAGAGGTATATAGAGATTCCTTCACATGCACACACACTCACATGGTGCTCTTTTCCGATCAGCGATTATCTCTGTTCAGCATCAGTTAGCATTCTAGGGCAATAAGTAACAGGTGGTAATACATGTTCATCCATTTAGAGTAAGACTGAACCTAGACCATAGCTGCTAGCGTTGGCATTCATTACTGTCAGCTTGGTAACATCATAGTGTGCTAGCACTGAAGTGGTCGTTAGCATTTTGTTCACACTACGGGACGCTTGGGCTTGAGCATCTCCCTCTGACTATAGTGCATATTTCTTTAACAAATTTGTCTGGTTATAGAGCAGTAGGTAAATCTGGCACAAACTTTTCTAATATGTTTATCAAGCCTAGGGCTTTTTATAACTCTGTCACTAAGGCTGCACACTTTAGGTCTGCTATTGCTCTGATTGTACATGCATCTAGTCTGATTTCATTAGCATGTATCATCATTAATCCTCTTTTTTCTATTTTCATCACAGGGTCAGAAATTTGCATCAACTGTTACTACCTCTCTTGATTCACCATTTTCCTGCCTTCTAAGACAGTTATGTTTGACTGATACAGATCTTATGTCAGGCAATCCATCTCTTAGCTTGGTGTCCTCTTTCCCTCTTGCATACTTTCTCTCTTTCCCAAATAATATTTAACACATTGTGTTCTGGTTTCCTGACCATGTGACTGAATTACTGTAATCTGTTCTCTTTGACCTTTCTTGCAAGTGGACCTTCTTTGGATTTTACTCTGATGTCCTCATTTCTTCATCTGTCCCACAGTGCGCATCCTATTACCCATCTCAGACAATGTGTCACCATGACCTCTAGCTTCTTCATTTGCTCTGTCTTTACTGCCTAGGTTTCTGTACCATACAGAAGCACTTGTTGCATAACTATTTTGTACACCTTCCATTTCAGCTTCTTTGATATTCTTTTGCCACACACTATCCTGGCACTTTGAGCAAGATATCTGTAGCCATACTGATTCTTGCTTTTACCTCCCATATCAAACTTCCCATCTTCTCATCCATACCTCCCATATACTTGAAGCTTTTAACCTATTCCACCTTCTATCTCAATGTTCAGTTTCTTCTGATTTCTTTCACTTACTGCCATGACAACTGGCTAGACTTTACTCAGCTTCATCCCATCTGCCTTCAGTTTTGCATTCCATTCCCCTATAATTTGCTGAAAGTCTTGCTCAGAGTCTGCTTGTAGTGTTGCATTGTCTGCATACAGCAGCTTTGTTTATCTGTCCAATTCAGTTTGTTTGCTAATGTTGTCCAGTCCAGCATGACTATTGAAAAAAGTGGGTTAAGAGTGGAGCCCTGATGCACACCCACTCCAAATGGGAACCTCTGTATGAATCCTCTGTATCCAGGAGACAAGATAGAAGGGAAGTGCAGCAAAGTCACTTGGCTTGGGATCTAAAGTGTACTACTCAGGGGAAGGACAGATCAGAAATGGTGTGGGAATTGTGAGAGAGAGGCTTCAGAAGACAGTGAGGAATGTTGTCAGAATTAGTGCTGACTCATAAAAATCAGACTGCAGTGTAAGGATGGGTCACTATTCATAATTTCAGCTTGTGCCACATACCATGATTGTGATGAAAAGGAAATGAGTGCATTCAGGCAGTAGTTGTTAGACCTACTAGGAAAAGCAGGATAACATGAGTTGGTGTTGATGGTGGGGGACCAGAAATCAGATATTGGGACAGAAAGAACAGGATATAAGGACTATCGGGGTCCACATGGGTGTGGGCAGCAGGAATAAAGGAGGCACCATTTGAGACTTCTCTCTGGTCAGTGGCTTGATGGTGGTCAACATATGGTTCAGCAAGAGAGACCGTCACAAAATCACGTACAAGAGTGGCCAACATGCAACTCAGGTATACTTCCTCCTAGTAAGGGAAAGGTATTGGGGTAGAATGAGTGATAAGTCATCCCCATTGAAATAGTCGGTCCACAGCATAAACTGCTGGTTGCCACAATGAGCTGCCAGCAGTGGTCAGAGAATGCTCTAAGGTAAACAGAGACTAGGCTGAAGAGCTGAAAGTTGACAGGAGAGAAAGTGTAAAAGTTCAAGGAAATACTCAGGGCTCTAGCACCTTAGGAAGAAGAGGAAATAGGTGGGGTTGAAGAAGAATGGCATCACTTGAAATTGATGTGTGAGGACTACGGGACAGATATGTGTCTGAGTCAGGTATACAAATGAGGTACATAAAGAAAGCTGGTGGTGGAATGCAGAAGCCCATGAAGTCATCAAAAGAAAGGAGAATGGTAAAGAAGTTTTGGCACAGACAGAAAGAAGGCAAGAGGAAATGAGGGTGTCCAGCAAAGAGAGGGATTGACTGCTTTGTTGAGTAGCTCAAATGGTTGAATAATAGAACAGTATTGTGTGAAGCAGTGTGACTGTGGGTTCAAAACCCTCAAATGTTTTTTTAATGGGGTTGGGGTTGGCATGATGGTGAAGGTTTTTACCTCAAAGACACAAAGCACAGGGTATGTGTCTCTCCTTTGAAGTTAACTGACTGGGTTAAGATGGTCTGTGAGGACAGCTGGCATAGTACTTTCCTATGAACTATGTGTGAAAGAAGACCACAACAATCAGGTAGAAGAGTGGCACAAAATCTGGAGATATGGCAACAGTTGATGCTATACCCTGACCACATGTAGAAAATGGGGAAAGGGGCTTGGTGATGATGATTACTGGCAATAGAATGCTTATTCCCCAGTGTATAATGGATCTCCTTCTTTATTCTTGTTGCCCCACACATGTGGACCAAGGCAGTCCTCATATCTGTCTGTCTGTCCAAATATGAGAAATCAGGTCTCCTCCTGAACTTTTGTCATGATTTTTCCTAAGATATCCTACAATTTCTACCTATTTCCCTCTTTTCCTTGCTGTTACAGTCTCTGCATCACATAGATTCCTGGACTCTGTCAATGCAAATGCTCTGGAATAATTAGTCAGAGTACCCACTGGGGGAATTACATCTTAGATCTTGTCCTTACTTATATGGGAGCATCTTGCACCATCCCTTGCATATCTTCATCACTTGATAGTTCTGAAAGTAAAGACGTCTCTTTCAAAATAAAGTTGAAACCAGAGATCCTTTCCACACAAGGTACCTTTAGAAATTTCTTTAAGACGGACTATGTAGCCCTAAGTGATAAATTAGCAAGCTTCAAATCCTCACCACACTCAGATAACTCCACTGAATACAGTGAAAGATAGACCACCACACCATACCAGTATGCAAACAGCTGTATAGATGCAGCTGTACCCATAGGAACAAGTGCAGGACAACCCCCAGAAACAAACCCACATGGTGGAACCATATTATCAACAAGATTTATAATAAAAGGAAAAATAAGAAGAGTAATTCCCAGAATGTTAGAGCCCTTGTCACTGAAATAAATAAACAAACAATTCAGGAGCTTAATAAAATCCACCAAAGCCAAGTTTGAGGCTAAAATAGCTACCCTAGCCAAAGACAATCACAAGGCATTTTTAGTATTATAATAATCTCAAAAAGCATTTTTAGTATTATAATAATCTCAAAAGCACAACACAGCAATGCACTGAGCTGATTATGAATTGTGTTACCTACATCAAGGCTGATATAGCAAACCTAATGGTTAATATATTTAGCTTTATCCTTCTCTCCCCCAATCTGTCCTTTAAGATATACCAGGAACCTGGCTTGCCTCCAGCTGTCATGCACAGCCAAATCCTAAAAGTGCTATCAAAAGCTAAAAAAACTGCATGAATGAATCCTGACAATATTCTCAGATGCATCTTAAATGGCATGAAGCATGATTTAGCCACCCCCCTAACAACACTGTTCAGTCTCAGCCTCCATACAGGTTTTGTACCAAGCAAATGCAGAACAGCCATGCCTTCCACAGACGTAGGCAATTGCAGACTTGTAAGTCTGACCAGCCTTATATGCAAAGCCATGGAAACACATCATGAAACTAATCAGTCAAGACACAGGGAAACTCTAAACACTGGACCAGTCTTGGTTTGGATTCGTCAAAGGCAGGTCATGCTTATTCAACCTGATGGATTTTTTGAAATGGTCACCAAAGCAATGGATGAAGGCAAAATGGTACACACCATATATCTTATACCTCGACCTGGCCAAAGCTTTTGACACAGTTTCCCACTCAGGCATAGTAGAAAAGCTAGATAAATCCCTGCGTCACTCACTGGACTGCCAACTGGCTCATAGATAGGATGAAGAAAATCAAAATAGAGGAAGTTACCTCAACAAAGAAATCAGTCACCAGTGGAGTGCCCCAGGATCTGTGTTGGGACCTCTCCTGTTTAGCATCTATTTTTCTGAAGTAAAACCCAATACCGATGAGCTCTGGCTGACTACATTTGCAGATGACTGCAAGCTAGGACTAGTCATTGACTTTCCAAATGACTAAGCCATCCTACAGAAAGGTTTGTCCCAAATACATAACTGGTGCCAAAATCATTGACTGAAACTAAATGGAAAAAAATGCATTATTGTATCCTTTGAGAAGTCATCTACTCAGGGAACTACCACATTAACAATACACCCCTAAGAGTTGACCCAGTTTTTTGGAATTTGAAAACTTATGTGGGGAGTAACCTGACGTTTGACCACTATATATACATTGTTGGTAAGAAAACCTTCCATATTGTGTAACTTATAAACAAAGTGATTATGTCTAGATCTAGGGATTTCATTGTCCCCCTTTTGTGTGCCCTCATTAGGCCAATTATTGAATATAATGCCCTCTTTGGCTCTTTGGCATGCATCTGTCCAGACATGCAACAACTGGAATGCCCACAGAGATACCTTACTAAAAGGATACAAGGCTTAAACAACATTTCCTACATGGACCTACTCAGAGCCCTGTCACTATACTCAGTATCCTACAGACTGCTAAGAGATGACCTGTGTCTGGCCTACTAAGCATCCTTCGAATCATTACAGATGGATTTTCTCCACATCAGCAATGGGTTTTCTTCACATCAGCAAGTCAAATGGCATCTAAAATACTTTGTTTAGAGATCTATACCTTTTCTGCAACATCAGCAGAACAGTTTGGAGGGACAGGTGTATCTTGCAGGGAATACTGCTGCTCTGGAACAGATTCCCCATCCATATAAAACTAAGTTCATCCCTGTCCATATTTAAGCATGACTTAAATCTATGGATAGGAAACAGACAATTTACCCCAGGACTGCCGCCCTGTACTACTAATAGACAGAGGTAGCTCCTAAATGCTATATCCCACACATGGGTCCCCTCCCCTCTGTTATCTATAGTATGACTCCGGTTATTTTCATTATGCATACTAGATAATTATTGACCATAGAATGGGTAAGACAGTCTATAACCAAATAGGATAGGCTATTTTAAATACAAAAAGGGAAACTGTCTAGGCTTAAAATGGTCCACAACGGCAGCTAGCCTAATACTTACCTATGAACCTATGCTGTGGAACATAGGTTGAGATTATAAAGACTGTTTTGTCTTTACACTGGTATCTGGATGTCATGGCTCTGTTGCTGATTCTGATGACATTCCTCACTGTCTTCAGAAGACTCTCTCTCACCACAGTTCCCACATAATTTCTAGTGTGCCCTCCCCCTGAGTAGAATACTCTGGATCCCAAGCAAAGTGGTTTACCTGCACTGTCCTTCTACCTTGTCTTCTGGAAACACATGGTATCTAGTCTTCTCCTTACCATCAGGATATTCTATTTTCAAGTTGCATCCTGTCAGTGAAACTACATTTGGTGTATTAATCTTTAATTCATTGATTGGTTTTATATCTAGCTTTTACCCAGCATATCTATCCTAAGTAACCTCCACAGGGAAAATTAATACAGTCTAGTCATTAGCTTATTTAGACAAGGCTGCTGGCACTTATACTGTGGTCAAAATGGTACAATTTACCATTTCCAAATTGTTTGTCTTGGTTTAGTTTTAAACCTGAATTCTTAATGGTTTGGAGTGCTACTGCCAAACTCAAATCATGTGTCTTTTTTATCAGGGCCAAACACCAGTTTGTCATCTGTGACATGAAAAATGCCTTTGTGCCCTTTAAACAAGTTACTTATTTCATGTTGAAAGATTTCTGGTGTTGACATAATAGCAAATGCCAGCCTTCTGAAACAGAACTTTCCCTTTGGAGTAATGTAGATTGTCAAATGTTGACAATCCTACTCTAGGGGCACTTGCTAAACCCACTGGAAGCATCTAATGTGGAAAACACTTTGGCAGTGACCAGTTTAGGTACAGTATCTTTTAGTTTAGGTACAATAAACCTTTCTGTCATGGTTGTACCATTAAGCTTTTTATAACACATATTCCAAAGACTAAATTACTACCGTAACAGCTACAAACAAATGCAATCTGAAGGTCATGTTGCTCAATGCTAGAAGTCTAAATCTCAAAATGCACTGCTCAAAGCACCCCTTAAAATGGAGAACATCGACATTTGTGCTGTAACAGAGACCTAGGTCAAGGCAGCAGAAAGCACCTCTGCACTACCAGGCTATAACTCATTCCACACCTTTTGCCCCAGAACTTGGACTGAAGCTCCAAATGTGGTGATGTTTCCATATTCATAAAGGATGCGCACACTTCCAGACTGGTAGCCCAACATAACACATCAGAGATACTTCAGGTGTAGCTAACATTGGGTAAGGCAGCGATTCAGGTTGTAGCCTGCTGTAGGTCCTCAACCATGTCCGAAGACTCACACTCCATGTTCCTAAGCACCCTGGAGAATATTAGTGTCCAACCTAACACTCTCATACTGGTCAACTTCAACTACTCCTCCATTAACTAGGAAAACTACTCATGTACCAATTCACTTGCCCAACGTTTCCTGGAATTCATTAATTCCAATCCCCTGAACCAGCTCGTTTTTACCCCCACTAGAGGTAGCAACATCCTTGACCTGGTCATTACTAACATGGGCGACCGTTGCTCTACATCAATAGTCAACTCCTCCCTGGTTAGATCCGACCACAAACTAATCACCTTGGAAATCCACATCCATCCCACCCTGCCCCGCAAAGGTAACCACCATGAAAAACTTTTCCAAAGCTAATTTTGGGCTCCTAAAAACAGAGGTGGCTAACTTCACGGCACCCATACAAATGGAGAATAGTTGCATGACTACCAAATCATACACCAATGCACTGTACAAACGTGTACACAAATGCATGGATCTCGCCATACCCAATAGAACCAAGACACTCTCCTCCAAAAAATGGAAGCCAATCTGGTGGTTCCCCTGCCATAAACAAACTCTACAACAGAAAGGGGAAACTGATGCAGAATAAGGTGAAGTCCCAAGACTGGAAAAACTCCCTTAGCCTCAACAAAAAGTTGAGATCACTCATCAAATCCTCTACTATCTGCTACAATTCTGTTTTCATAGCCTGCTTTAAAAACAACCACAAGGCCTTCTATAGTTATGTAAAGAATCTCCACGGCAATACCCAGATTTGCTCTGCGCTACTGCACAATGGTACCTCCTATACTGCGCCAACAGATATTGCCAATATACTGGCTGACAGATTCAGTGCCAACTTTACCCCTCTCTCCCCACCGAAAGGACCAATCACAATACCAGTATATTGCCTGGCACCCAGTATTACTGCTGCACAGGTTAAAACAGCATCGTCCAAGGCAAAGAATATAGCTACTATGATACCTGACAATATCCCTGGCTGTGTTCTACATGAACTACAGAGTGAACTGGCACCTCACCTGTGTGTCCTGTTCAATCCCAGCCTCACCTCAGGCTTTGTTCCTACCTTCCACAAAGGAGAAGCGACTACAGACACTGGGAACTATCCCCCCATTAGCCTGACGAGTCTGATATGCAAAGCTATAGAATGCATCATCATGGACCTAATAAACAAGGATATAGGGAATCTCCAAACTCTCGATCCCACACGGTTTCGTTTTGTGAAAGGTAGATCATGCCTGCTCAACTTGGTCGACTTCTTTGAGTCAGTCACCAGAGCTGTGGATGAAGGCAAAGTGGTTCATATAACCTACCTTGATCTGGCCAAGGCCTTTGATACCATTCCCCACTCAGGAATCACAGAAAAACTCACTAAGCTAGCTATCAACCCCTATATCACTAGGTGTGTTGCAACCTGCCTCACAGATAGAACCCACAGTGTGAAAGTAGCTGACTCCAAGTCAGACTGCCGACCAGTCACGAGTGGAGTCCCACAGGGTTTGGTCCTGGGTCCTCTCCTGTTTGGTATCTACTTCTCTGAAGTCCAGGCCAACACGAGGGGACTCTGGCTGACAAAGTTTGCAGATGATTGCATATTGGGAGCTATTATTAACTCCACAAGTGATGTTGACATCCTACAGAAAGGCCTCACTGAGACCAACGACTGGTGTCAGAACCATGGCCTTAAGCTCAATACCAAACAATGTGTTGTCATCCCCTTTGGGAAAAACCCGGTTCCCATGAATTACCACATTGGTGTTAGTCCACTGAACACAGATGGCGTTATAAGAGATCTGGGAACACAGGTTGACAGCAACCTATCTTTTGACCACCACATTGCCACTGTGGTCAGAAAGTCCTTCTATGTGGCACATCTCATTACTAAGGGTTTTGCATTCAGGAAGAAAGAGGTCACTGTCTCCCTCTACTCTTCCCTCATTAGGCCAACCATCGAGTACAATGCCCCATTTAGCATGTACCTCACTAGACATCTGCAACAACTGGATAGGCCACAAAAGTACCTCACAAAGAGGATCCTAGGCCTTAAACACTTTTCTTATATGGACAGACTCAAAAAACTCCAACTATTCTCTGTCTCATATCACCAACTTAGAGGTGATCTCTGCTTGACTTACAAAGCCATGTCTGATCCAGCTCTGTTAGAAATGCTACATCTAAAGAAATCCCAATCCCTCTGCACCACACACTCCAGAGACCTCAACCTCATTGCCACAATCAACAGAACATGCTGGAGGGACAGGTTCATACCCCAGAGAGTGCCCATGCTATGGAATAGACTTCCCATACGTGTCAAACAGAGCACCTCACTGGCCCTCTTCAAGAGAAATTTTGATGAGGGGATGGGAAATAGAAAATTCACCCCAGGGATTACTCCAGTGGATCTACTCGACAGTGGCACTGGGAACTAAGGTCGGGTGACACAATGCCAGGGTATTCCTATGGGTTAGGCTTGTAAAGGTTCCAGGGCCATTAGCCTAGTACACACCTATGAACCTATTTGAACATTGCCATTTTTTTCATTACTGCTATCATTTGTGCACACTATTCAGTCAGTCAGTTCAGTTACAATTTGAATCATGGCAAGTTTTTGCATTCTTTTGAGCTCTGCCTCTGTTTTAGACAGCATAGGAAATGGCACTGTGTGGTCAAGCTGGCATATGGGACAACATTTGGCTTTAACTTCATCTTTACGAGTTTACAGTTAAGGAGACCAACTTCACTAAACACATTTACACTGACTTCATCTAGTTTGCCAATCAGCCCCATTGCACATGCAACAGCTCTACTGATCACATTATTTACGTACAGACCATCAAGCATATAGACCCAGAACTCATAATTGTACTTCCATTTAGACATGAACAGAAATCTACCAATGCACTTGAGTTTGCCTGCAGGGCTATGTATCCCTGCCTCTACTTCCTGCAACTGTAGACAAATAGAGAAATGTATGTATGTAGCATGCGGTATCACAGTATGATTGGCCTTTGTATCAATCTTGAAATTCACTGGAGTTCTGTAAATTGGAAGTTTTACTTGCCAGTCTGATTCAGTGTTAGGCACAGTAGTTACTGCACACTTGTCCACTATTATATTGAGAAACTTCTTTAAGTGACTTAATTTTACATGCAGTAGTAAAGTGTTCCATCCTTTTGCAACTCATACCTTCTGATTCATGCTGATGAGTCAGCATAATACTTACACCTTATACGTTTACATAAATGCCTTACAAAAGCTGAAACACTCTCCTATAGCTTGTACATATCTGTGGAATTGTGCACTTTCAGGTATAATATTTCTTTTATTACAAAATGTTCAATGAGGTTACCAATTACCGACTCATATGTAACACTCCTTCCCACTGAGAATGAAAATGAGATATATAGTATCTTTTCTTCCTTCCCCATGTTATAAAACAAAGTCATTACCTGAATTTCTTTGTTTTTTTCCTGCCTGTAAGTTTGAAATGTGTGAATCTCTACTGCCATGCTGGCCAGAAAAATGAGTTTGCAAAGTCAAATGTCTCTAGTAAGTTTAAACTTTTATCATATTCAATGACAATTTGGTTTTATGTAGTTAAACAGCTAAAATTCATTGAAATTACCATTTTGTGAGGTAAAACTACAAAAAAATTTAAAAAGTAATTATAAGTTTAGTGGACAATATCTGACTCTTTGGAATTGTTTCTCTGACTAAAATGGCGTTTTCAGTTATATTTTTTGAGGATCTCAGTTCTTATATCATGTCATTATGCACGCATCTGGTTACCCAGTCATTTTGGCAGGCACTGTCAATAACATCAGGATAATGTATGTGCAGTAAAACAATAACTTTAATGTTGAACAAAATGGCATCACAGCAAGAATTATATTAACAGATTCTTCACGCATCATAAACACACTAGCAACAGGCAAATCAAACATAATACGTTACAAGATATAGTATTTTCTTAAAAAGGCCATGTTATACATTACTTCTTGAAGTGATAATATTATTATAAATAATTCACAGTATGTACAGTATACCTCTTAGCTGTCTGTGATTTTGACTCAAATTTTATCTGTGGACATCTTAAACCCTCCTAAAATTGCTGATTTTTGGAAAAAAAGGTGGCGAGTTGCACTTAATAAATAATGACAATAATTAGATTTCTTAGACCTCTTTTACTACAGAAAATGTATATTAATTCACTGTCTCATATTTTGCCAGTGTCTCAAGTTAATATTGCTAATATTTTATAACTGTTCCTCGTTCTACTGAGATTTCTCTGTGATTCATTGAGAGCTATGCATACAGGCACATAGCAGCTTATAAATTTCTTATAATCATACCCCTTTTGAATAACACAGCTGTATCCATCTACTTCCAGTGTCATTTTCTTATTACCATAAAAATAACAAGTGGTGAATCATAACTATTGATATCATCACCCGAGTTATAGCATAAAACAAGTGAAACACAAACTATGGATTCAGCTATACATGAAATACATGAAACATAACTACTGATACTTCTGATTGACACAGTTATAGCCATGGTGATGAAGCCACTACAGGAGTCATTTTATCATTACCATAAAAACAAAACTAAAAAAATTACAGCTTCTGACATGCTAGTATCTGCTTAAGAATAAAAAACACACAGATATACCTTCAGCTGTGCATTCTTAACCACAACTAAACTTGAATCCTAACTAAAGTATAATTACAGAAAAGTAATGCACTGTGTATGGTTATGGGTGCAGCAGCCCTCCCTTAAGATCTTTGGAGGCACAGAGTAATTAATTTCACATTCATTTACCCCATAACACACCATGTGAATTACTTCTTAAATTATATTTTCTTAAACCTTTTGCTGTCCAACTGCTGTGAAAACACTTTACAAACATAATGAGTTATAAATAACATTAAACTACAGAATAATAACATGTTGGGAGGTTAAGGGGATGGCAGGCTCCTTATAGTGACTTTCATTTATTGTTCCTACCTTCCGACATGCAGTGACTGAAGTGGTGCAGTTTCCTTCCATCAGTTTATGTCATCTGTGATCTCATTGTATTTTAAATTTTCTTTGTAATAAAACATTTTTGTTTCCTGGCAACATCATTTATATTCATTTAACATTTATCCCTGTGTTGTCATCAAAGGGAATAGCATGGGGATGCATCCGTAGACTAAAGGGTGCATCACTGTGCATGCATTGGTGTCTATCCTTCATTGTATATGGATGCAGCCTTATGTTAGTGCCTGGATGACACCAATTAGAGAAGCACAAAATTTATGTTGACTATGGTTTAATAAAAAAGTTTCCAAAGCTTTTTATTAAAAAAGAAAGAAAGAAAAATGGCCCAAATAAATAAGGAATGACAAGAGAAAAGTACTGCAGCACTGAACTCATCAGACGCTGTGATGAACACAGGAGCATTAGATAACCAGATTAAGATTTTTGGATATACACTGTAATCAATATAACATTGATTTTCTCTAAAACATATCCTGAAATCATAATGTACTGTACAGTGGTTGCACACTACAGTAAAGAATGCATAACTGTTGCCATGACTTTCATGTATCTTTCATATGTTATGTTGAAGTTTTAATTTAACATGCAAAAAAATAATATAAAACAAACTGATACTTTGCAATATTGAGTATTTGATTTGGTGCTAGTTACATACAGAAAATAACTAAAAGCTGTGCAGAAGTACAATGTGAAAAGTGTACCTCCAGTGTATTTTTCCCACAATTCCAATTTTTCCTATGTAGTTTGCTCTTCCCCTTTTCTAAAGATCTCATTTCCAGTTGTGTTATCTATGTTACTATATTCACTACTTCCAGTATAGTTGGTTTAGATTTTGATTTCCATTTTCTAGTAATTGCTTTTTTGGCAGCCACCATTATTAGACACAGCAAGGCCTTACCATGTCTAGGTATTTCCAATTCTGTGTCATAGCTCAGAAAAATCAACTCCCTCGTCAGACCAATCTGCCCACCCAGCATCTCTGACAGTGTATCCCACAGGGAATCCTTAAAGTCAGCCAGCTCACTGCACTAAAAGAAAACATGTTCCCAATTATCTCTTTCTTCCCCTTCACATCTCCAGCATTTGCTGTCTGCCAGGGGAAAAATTCTCTGGAGTCTACATGGGGTATAAAAATATCTATGTAAATATTTCCATGCAAAAATCCTAATTCTTCTTGATTTGTAAGGGTGATAAAGGACAGTGAGGGAAACATACTCACAAGTGAGGAGAGTGTGTTGAGTAGATAGAAAGAATACTTTGAAGGGCTGATGAATGAAGAGAATGAGAGAGAGAGAAGGTTGGATGATGTGGGGATAGTGAATTAGGAAGTGAAGCAGATTAGCAAGGAGGAAGTAAGGACAGTTATGAAGAGGATGAAGAATGGAAAGGCTGTTGGCCCAGATGACATACCAGTGGAAGCATGGAGGTGCTTAGGAGAAATGGCAGTGGAATTTTTAACCAGATTGTTTAATGAAATTTTGGAAAGTCAGAGGATGCCTGAGGAGTGGAGAAAAAATGTTTTGGTACCTATCTTTAAGAATAAGGGTGATGTGCAGAGCTGCACTAACTACAGAGGGATAAAATTGATCAGTCACAGCTTGATGTTATGAGAAAGAGTAGTGGAAGCTAGGTTAAGAAGGGAGGTGATGATTAGTGATCAGCAGTATGGTTTCATGCCAGGAAAGAGCACTACAGATGCAATATTTGCTCTGAGAGTGTTGTTGGAGAAATACAGTGAAGGTCAGAAGGAGTTGCATTGTGTCTTTGTGGACTTAGAGAAAGCATATGACAGGGTGCCTAGAGAGGAGTTGTGGTATTGTATGAGGAAGTCGGGAGTGGCAGAGAAATATGTAAGAGTGGTACAGGATATGTACAAGGGTAGTGTGACAGTGGTGAGGACTGTGGTGGGAGTGACAGATACGTTTAAGGTAGAGGTGGGATTACATCAAGGATCAGCTCTAAGCCCTTTCTTATTTGCAGTGGTGATGGACAGGTTGACAGATGAGATTAGACAGGAGGCCCCATGGACAATGATGTTTGCAGATGACATTGTGATATGTAGTGAGAGTAGGGACCAGGTTGAGGAGACCCTGGAGAGGTGGAGATATGCTTTAGAGAGGAGAGGAATGAAGGTCAGCAGGGCTAAAACAGAATATATGTGTGTAAATGAGAGGGAGGGTAGAGGAATGGTGAGGATGCAGGGAGTAGAGTTGGTAAAGGTGGATGAGTTTAAGTACTTGGGATCAACAGTAAAGAGTAATGATGAGTGTGGAAGAGAGGTGAAGAAGAGAGTACAGGCAGGGTGGAATGGGTGGAGAAGTGTGTCAGGAGTGATTTGTGACAGACGGGTACCAATAAGAGTGAAAGGGAAGGTCTACAAGAGGGTTGTGAGACCAGCTATGTTATATGGGTTGGAGACGGTAGCATTGTCGAAAAGGCAGGAGTCAGAGCTGGATGTGGCAGAGTTAAAGATGTTAAGATTTGCACTGGTGTGACTAAGATGGACAGGATTAGGAATCAGTATATTAGAGGGTCAGCTCAGGTTGGACAGTTTGGAGACAAAGCAAGAGAGGCGAGATTGCGTTGGTTTGAACATGTGCTGAGGAGGGATGCTGGGTATATTGGGAAAAGAATGCTAAGGATGGAGTTGCCAGGTAAGAGGAAAAGAGGAAGGCCTAAGATGAGGTTTATGGATGTGGTGAGAGAGGACATGCAGGCGGTTGGTGTGAAAGAGCATGATGCAGAAGACAGGAAGAAATGGAAAAGATGATCCCCTGTGGCGACCCCTAATGGGAACAGCTGAAAGAAGATGATGATGATTTGGGAGACATGCATATATCCTCCCATTGTTTCTTTGTGAATTGAAAAGTGTACCAGTTTGATGTAGTATAGAATGTGCACATTAAAATATGGTGAAGATGAACATTGCATCTCACAAAGTGATTAAGTTTACCATAAAATTATTGCATTACAGTTTTGCAACAGAGATCCTCACCATTTTGAAAGAAAGTTTTAGGATTATGGTTAGTGTTTTAGGGTTAGGGCTTCTTTTGACTTCAAGGGTTTGAGCATGGTTCTCAACCTTCAATCTCAAAAATGTGTAACACCGTTTTTCATAACGTGGAACAAATGGACAAAATATGAAATATTTACTAACAACTTATTAACTAACAATTTCCACTAGGCATTTCACAGCATGGTTAAATGTGCTACTCTATTCTTATAAAAAGTTATTTTGATAAACTAATATGATTTAGCATTATGGGCTAAAGCTGCTAAAAAGATCTGTGTGACAGACCCTGTCAGTGTGGAAAAGTGTGGAAGATGGACTTTTTTAAAACTCAAAATGAAGAAAGTTCCTCAGCATGAAGTACACTTAAGAGGTACTAGTTAGAGTTTTAGGATTAGAGTTAGAGATTTGGGATAGGGGATAGAGGTTTTATAGGTAGGATTAGAACAGTAGAGTTAGGGTTGGGGTTTTAGGGTTAGAGAAAGAGTTGTAGGGTTAAAGGTTATAGGTGATACATTTAACTGGTGCTGTTTACTTATAAATTAGCCCCAGGATTCAATAAACTCCATGTAGGTTCCATATGAAGCCTACACAGAGTGTATATGTGTGTGCGGTGATGTACTACGAGTGGCAGCTCACACCACCACGTAATGCATATTCATGCCACGTTTAAGTGAGGTTTTGCAGTTGGCAACAGTGTTGCTGGCCAGGAAACCATGTAAGCAAACGTGGATAGCAATTCTGTTTAAAGAAGAGCAGCTACGGTCAGTGGTTTTGGGCAAAATGCCCCAGTAATCACTAGGGCTTCACAGATAGCTCTCAGTTTGTTAGTTCAACACATCTGCACAAAGGCTAACATAATATGGGGACAATTAACCAGAAATAGGGACATATATGACATACAGTGGATATAAAACGTTTACACACCCCTGTTAAAATGTCAGGTTTCTGTGATATAAAAAAATGAGACCACAATAAATAATTTCAAAACTTTTCCCATCTTTAACTTGACCTATAACCTGTACAATTCAATTGAAAAACAAACAAATATAAAAAATAAAAAACATACAATATGCTGGTAGCATAAGTGTGCACACCCTTAAACTAATACTTTGTTGTGTGTGCACACCCTTAAACTAATACTTTGTTGAAGCACCTTTTGATTTAATTACATCATTCAGTCTTCTTGGGTACACACCTGCCATTAATTAAAGAGACTCTGGTTAACTTCAAATAAAGTTTGGCTGTCCTAGTAGGATTTTCCTGACATTTACTCAGTTGCCTGCTACAGCAAAAGCCACAGTTCGCAGAGAGTGCTTCAACAAAGTATTAGTTTAAGGGTGTGCACACACAACAAAGTATTAGTTTAAGGGTGTGCACACTTATGCAACCAGCGTCTTGTACGTTTTTTATTTTTTATATATTTTCCCCTAACAGATTTGTTTGTTTTTCAGTTGAACTGTATAGGTTATAGGTCACATTAAAGGTGTGAAAAGTTTTGAAATGATTTATTGTGGTCTCATTTTTTTATATCATGAAAACCTTGTATTTTAACAGGGGTGTGTAAACTTCTTATATCCACTGTAGATGTAGCATACAAATGTGGTAGACTGAAACTCAACATAACTCTCAACCTCTTACAGCAGGACATTTGTACAAAGTCATAAATAATGGGGGGACAAAGGGCCAAAAAGAGGGACAGATTCTAATATTGCTCTTACAGACCTAGGAAATTGATAGAATAATAGGTTTTACAGAATTATGAATTTTCTGAAGAGCATGAAGTTTGAAACTCAAATGTCTGTCATTATTTTCTGCCTTCATTCCCCAAAGACATGCCAATGATTTGCCAGAAAACCAAAATGTTATGAGGAAAAGATCAAAAATATGAGACAAAAACTGACATCCTGCACAAACCAGGACTATTGGGAGGTATGAACTAAAATGTATGTAATACTGAGTCACATCAGTCCTGAGATCATCCAAGTTATATGACAGAAAGCCACAAACTGGATAAGGAACACATCTGGACATCCTGGGAATATCTGGACAGTTGAGAGTTATGAATGTGAAGTATATGGTCCAAACACAGTACATGACAGTGTATCCACAGTGCAGAATATTGTGATATCCCATTCCCAGCATTCTGTACTGAAGCTGTGTAAATGATTTGTAACCGAACATGGACTACCATGTAAAATGAACACTCAGGGTAAGTGTGTGTATTGAATAGGGACACACAGATGAATTTTAGGAAAGAACACAGGGAAAGAGGACAGGTGAAACAACCTAATGTACAGTGGATGAGGACATGTCAATGGAAGATGGTTGTAGCAGCAAAACCAATCACATATCTATATGGCACAGTAGGGACTGTACAGTGAAAATGTGTTGTATGTGACTGTCATACAAGATGACATAACAAAGGAGAGGATGTCTGTGTGAGATAAGCATTCTTACATGAATAATGTAGAGGAAAATGTGTTTTATGTGACTGTCACACAAGATGACATAACAACGGATAGGATGTCTGTGTGAGATAAGCATTCTTACATGAATAATGTAGAGGACATCTATCAGGGATATGACTTACACTTGGGGTAGGGTGCTTATTGTGAAGCTGTGCAAATGGATGTGCCTGAATATGAGTGTACTCTAAGCAGAGGTCTCTAGCAAGGTGGGCGCAGGTAAAGGCTCATGGAAAACATTAAAAGAGCCAACCACACCCATGGACAATATCAGAATAATACTCCCAGTAATCAATGTCTCTGACATAACATATGTGATTTAGAATGATAACAGATAAGTCTGCACACACACACTTAAACAACTATTACGATACAGCCACACTCTATGAGAGAAACCACGCACACTGTCCTGGCATTGTAACATCTGCTGCAGGTGTTAGGTGGGACACTGCTATACCTATATGTGACAGTATGAGCAACACAGGCTGGTTGACTGGTGTGCATGGCATATATATATATATGTGTATATATATATATATATATATATATATATACATATATATATATATATATATAAAGAGAGAGAGAGCACAATCCACACAGTCACAAATAATATATTGTCAAACACTTATGTATGTAATTTGTGCATCAGCAGAACAGGTAGCACAGTATCCCACATGCATCTGGTGTAACAACTTGACTGGTGTTCCACACCATCAGACAGTCATATATATTCCATGGGCAATCTGTGATGTTGTCACAGCCCAGTGATTCCATGTGATAGGCCTGGATGAAGGTAAGACAGTGCATACTGCCTATTGTGATCTGGCCTAGGGTTTTGAAACAATCCTCCATGCAGGTATCATTGAGGAAACCCTACAAACTCAGGATTAATCCCTACATCACTAGATGGGCAACCAATTGGCTCACCAACAGAACACATAGTGTGAAAGTTGGTGAATCAACCTGTACCAGTAGAGCTATCACCATTGGCATTGGCAAGCCCTAGGAATCAGTGATTGACTCTTCACTATTTGGACTCTATTTCTTGACAATTCAGGGTAAAGTATATGGCCTTTGGATTACAAAGTTTGCAGATTCTTGCATATTGGGTGTAATCATTGAGTCCACCAGTGATAATAACATAGTACAGAATTTACATCGTAGAATACTATATATCATGCATTTATTTAGGTTTATAACAACTGTTATGCTACATTAATATATATTGACATCAGATATTAATGTGAATATATGCTATATACATACATTGGTATATGCATTTGATTCTTAATGAGCTTATTTACTTAAACATGCCTAATTATAAGATACTGGTTTTAAAGTTTATATGTTTACAGTTCAATGCCTTTTAAATGTTTTTTGAATACTTTTAATGTGTATATATTTATTCTATAAACAAATAGCCACTTGAAATGAATGATTTACTGAATGTTAAGTATTTAATTGATTAATTTTGTTTAATTAATCAATATACTTTTGTATATAAGGTTCTAAATAATTCATTATGTTAGATCTGATGAGCTGCAGCAGGCAGGCAAAAAGCGCTCATCTCCTTTTTATATTTCTTTAATAAAATGTGTGGAATTTAATACTGGACTTTTTGTGGTTCGTGGAAGACTCAACAATTTATTCACATTTCATTTCATAGTACAGAAGGAGGTAACACAGGCAAATGATTGGTGACAAAGGCACACAATTTATAAATAAATGCAGAAATGTGTCTTTTTTATGTTGTCTGTCTGAAAAGTGGAATTCCGTGTTAATCACAGCATTGACAACAGTCTTGCTATGTTGAAACCCAGTGATGCAAGCATTGGGAACATATGTAGATAGCAATCTGAGCTTCGACCACCAAGTGCCAACACTGGTATTGAAAGCCTATGTTGTGCATATCATACATCATGCTATCATATTCAGATCTTAGGATTATATGACAACGCTGTGCTCAAACCTCATCAGAACATTAATAAGAGTATAATGCTCTCTTTTGCATGTACCTCACCAGACACATGCAGCAGCTGAAGAGAGCACAGGGCTTTCTCATCAAGAAAACATGGCCTACAAACCATGCCATGATGTACATGGCATCTGTCTTGCATAGGATGAGGACACATCTGCCTGGCCTCCAGGTCAGTCTCTGACTCTGCCCTAGAGGGGAAAACTGCATATTCACAAATCTGATATAGCTGATGGCATTAGCTGTGTTTGTTAAGGTGAATATGCTAATAACAGTGTCCTGCATGCTGGTATAAAATGCCTTCTGTAATGTCAAGCAAGAGTGCATGCACACAGAGTTGACTACAATAAGAATAGAACCCCTACCTAAGTACACAGACTACAGAACTTAGTACTTTATGTAAGCGCCACAGCACAAGTATGACTTGGAGTGTCTCAGACAACACTTTATAGCTGATGGTTTTAGCGGTGTCTGTTAAGGACAATATGGTAATAACAGTGTCTCACATGCTGGTGTAAAATGCCTGTCATGTCAAGCAAGACCACACACACACACACACACACACACACACACACACACACACACACACACACACACACACACACACACACACACACACACACACACACACACACACACACACACACACACACTTATAGAGCCCCTACCTAAGTACACAGACTACAGAACTCAATATGTTATGCACGCACCATGGCACAAGTCCAAATTGGAGTGTCTTAGACAACACTTTATACTGATGACATCAGCAGTGTCTGTCGAGAAAAATATGGTTATAACAGTGTCCCACATGCTGGTGTAACATGCTCTATGTAATGTCAAGCAAGAGTGCATGGACACACACACACACACACACACACACACACACACTTGACTGCAGTAAGAATAGAACCCCCTTCCCGAGTACACAGACTGCAGAACTCAGTACTTTACACAAGCACCATGGCACAAGTGTGATTTTTAAAGACTGCAGGTCAACTTATAGTAGATGATATCAGCCAGCCATGTGGGAGACAAGAGTTTGGGAGGCTTGCATAAAATAGATGTGTAGGCATGTGCAAGTATCCAAATAATCAATCCATGGCATTGGAGCAGTAAATGTAGGATGCACACTTCTGCTCTTCTGTCTAGACACACACACACACACACACACACACACACACACACACACACACACACACACACACACACACACACACACACACACACAAACACATAAAGTTGACTGCAGTGAGAACAGAACTCCTACCTAAGTACACAGACTACAGAACTCAGTACTTTACGCAACTGCCATGGACAAGAGTGCTGGTCAAATTATAGTACATGACATCAGCTGGCCATGTGGGAGACAATATGTTGGAAGGTCTGCATAGGTTCATAGCTTCATTGTTTCATAGGAGGCTACTAGCCTAATGGCCCTAGGGTGTTTACAAGCCTAGCTGTGTAAAAACACAAGTACCCTTATTGAGCATAGTTAGGTGGTCATTGTTAGCAGAGTGATGTTAATAGCAGGACCAAATGGCCCTGTCCATGAGGGACATAGGTGCCACCCCAGAGGTTCTTTACAATCACCCAACCAGTTGTTAAGATTGTGCTTGAACAGGGTAATTGAGAAGCACTGCTTCAGATGCAGTGGGATCCCATGACAGAAGACTGTCAATTGCTGGGGGATATATCTGTGTCCCCAGCATGTTCTGTTTATTTCACAGGCTAGGTTGAGAACCCTAGTGCAAGTTATTCTTGTCCCACTTGATTTGCAGATGTCCATTATTTCCAGTAGGGCAGGGACTGAGACTGCTTTGTAGGCCAGGCATGGTCATCTCTCAGCATCCTACATGATACTGAGTACAGTGACAGTTTTTTTCAGTCTTTCCATGTGTGTCATGTTTAGAGGCCCTGGATTCTCCCAGTCACAAACCCCTGTGTTTCCTACAGTTGTTGCAGGTGTCTGGTGAGGTACAGACAGAAGGGAGCATTATACTCAATTAGTGGTCTGATAAGGGTACACAGCAGAGCTATGTCCTCCCTAGTCTTGGGTGTAATGTCCATATGTATGAGGTGCACCATCTAGAATGTGTGCCTTACCACTATGGACACATAGTGATGAAAGTGTAGATTGCTATCAACATGTGTTCCCAAGTCTCACAGCACTGGGTTTGAGCTTAGAGGATGCTATGCATATCATAATTAGCAGGGGTACTTCATTGCCAAAGGAGATGATGAGGCATTGTTTGCTTTAAGGTTCAGTCTGTGAGTTTGGCATCAATCATTTGTCTGTGTCAGTGCCTTCTGTAATACGTTACCATCATTGCAGTACTCTATATGAGTGCATACAGTTAACAGTGCTCTGCAAACTTGGTAAACCACAGGACATATACTGTTGCCTGTTCTTCAGGGAAGTAATTTACAAACAGATGAGGGCCCAGCACAGCTCCTTATGGTATTCTACTGGTAAGTGGTCTAGTGGTGGAGATGCAGTCCCCAACTCTGAGAGTGTGTGTTCTGTCAGTGAGCCAGTTGGCTATCCATCTAGTACTGTATGGCCTAATTCCCAGATGGGAGATCTTCACTATGAGACATGAATGGGGGATAGTGTCAAAGGCCTCGGATAACTCAACATAGGCAGTATGTCCTGTTATCCCTCATCCAGGTCTTTGGAGTCAGTAACAAATAAGCCTACAAGGTTCAATAAGCAAGCTCTACCCTTGACAAAAACAGAATGGGTCAGGTCAAGTGTGTTGAAAGTCACATATGTCCCTGTGGATAAGATCCATGCTGATTCTTTCCTTAGCCTTGCATATAAGACTTTTTAGGCTTATGGTTCAGTAGTTGCAGTTCTGCATGTTACCAGATTTATGTGCATTACACATCACACAATATTTAATATTACATTCTGTAGTGTAGGTGATATATGTGTGGAAACAGTACTGAGACACCAGGGTTGCAGTGCTTGTGGGGTGGCAACACATGGCTGTACTGTAAATATGTGACATATTGTTAGATAGGGCCTTCAGTTTGTAATGTTTCCACATGTAATTTCATGTCATAGATAGGAAATAGACAGTAAACATAATAATATTTAATTTTCCATAGGGGAGTGAGCGGCGGGTTCATGTGATAGTTAGCAAAGTGTATACACATGCGAGATATATGTTTGCGCGTAGCTAAGCAGTGTGCAAATGCAAGCTGCAGTGTTAAAGTCTGACAGTTAGTATTGAGTCTATGCAATACAGCTGCTGCTTAACTGATTATGTGGTAGCACTTGTTAATTTCATTGATACATTCCTTTTTGGGCACAGATATTACTGGGTTTGAATCCATGTCTAACACTATTAAATACTTTTATTTAAACATTGATAATGCAATAACATGAATTCTTTATAGTACAAGTGTAGCTGTGTGTTGGCATAGTACTGTAGGGTTGAGTGGCATTGCGCAGAGGTAACTGCATCATTTTGCCACCGCTCACCATTGCTGCACATAGGTGCATGAAACACACCTCTGTGCAAACAAAAATCCCAAAAAGTGCAGGGATCCATTGCTTTTGCAGCAACTTGTGTGTGTTTTGTGTGATTCTATTATTTGATCAGATTAAAGTGATGAAAATGGGGTAGATAGGATGGTGGTGAAATGAGGAACAACAGGGGAAGAACAAAGGTAAAGTAGGATAGGAATGTGCTGGAGGGAAGTAGGAAAGAATCATAGCTATCCATTTCTTTAATTGTGTAAACTGAAAATATGTGCAGAATATTAACTGAATTTGGACTGTCACCTCCAGAGAGACAGGTGACCACAATGCAATCATGTTGTATAGCCAATCAGACTGAATCAAGTGTGTCAAGAAGACATGTGTGCAAAATGGAGAGCTATGTATGGGATGATTCTTTTTTTGTGGGACAGGTGCCTATTTATTTTTTATTTGAAAGTGAGAGGAATGTTGGGAAAGTGATGTAGGTATGTCTGGGTCAGGTAAGTTGAGTAGGTGAAGAAGCAATTGCAGACAGATAAGATAAACAAGAAAAGAGACAGGGATGGTGATGGACACAAAAGGTTGGGGGACACCATGATTGGGGTGAGAGTGAGGACAACCCAGGCCCATGGCCATCAAGCTTGAAGACAGTGAAAATTGAGTCCTCACCCACTGAACTGTCATAAATGTCACCTTACTTCACAGGTGGCTGGAGTGCTTGATGTCTCCTCCTCCCAGTACGCAACAAGAGGGAGAGCAGCCTTTCCAGCTGGCTTAGGAGTGCACCAGTGGTGCAGCACATCACCCTATGCACCATCCCTGGCAGCTCACTGTGGGTGGTGATGAAATCACCACCTCTGCCACTGCTCCTGGAGGGTACCACTGGACCATCCTCCTGGGCAGTTACTACCTGAGGGTGCAGGTAGTGCAGGGAATATGCCACTCATTCGTATTATTACACATTACACTCCAGGTTCAAGACTTACCTTGTAAATGCAGCAGGTGCCACCGTTTTAGTTCAGGGCTAACTTTGATGCAAACAGTACACAGTCAGTATATGGGGAGGTAAAGGCTGTAAGAGTTGCTTGGCATTAATGTTATTATATGTATGTGCATGGTAAGAAGGTTTTAGTCCCCTAAGTGGTGAGTGAGTGTGCTATGCATTGTCTCTTAGCCTATGCAAGGGCATATTGAGCACTGCTACATCTGCCTACACCCACAGCAGCCGGTGGTACCTCCTCTGACTCCTCATCTTCTTGTGGCTGTGGTGAACTTGACATTGGTGGTGGGATGTGTGCTCCTTCTCCTTGCTGATCCTGCTGAAGTTGTTTTCTCAGGATGATGTTGTTTAGCATAGCACATACTGTGAATATTTCAGTACATATCCATGGACTGTACTGCAGTGCTTCCCCAGATGTATTTAGGCACTGGAACCATGACTTCAACAGCCCCAAAACATGCTCTGTGATGTTTCTGGTTTGAGAGTGTGCCTCATTATGGCACTCTTTGGTGGGTGGGTGTGCAATTCTGATGGGTATCATCATCCAGTATTCCAATGCATAATCTGCATCCCCCAGTAAATGATCCTGTGGGGCATCCCCCTTGCGAACATCTGGTACAGTTGGGAGGTGTCTTAAAATTAAAGAACATTTTAGGATAACATTTTAAGTTTTAACTTAATTATATTGTATATATGCCACGGTGGTGCAGCGGTAGAATTGTTGCCTCACAGCAAGAGGTTCTCCCGTTTGATTCTCGATGGGAGTGCCTTCTGTGTGGAGTCTGCATGTCATCCCTGTGGTTTGGTGGGCATTTGAAAGACATGCGTAAATGGGCGTGCCTTCGCTGAAGGTTGAACGTCGAGCTGGCACCTCGACGTTCATGAAAATCTACTGCCAATCATTAGCGGACCGGAGTTCTGCTGTGGCGACCCCTAACCGGGAAAAGCTGAAAGACAACAACATTAAATGTATGCCACTAATTTGAATGTTAAATATTTATTATGAATTTTTATGTGTATATTGGTTTAATTTATTTTATTATGATTAATTAATCTATTTATTGATTGATTAATGTGTTATTTAAAGGCTGGGTTGGGTTGTGAACATTGTTATGAGGAAGTCCCTTGAGTGTGGGAAGAAAGTGCTTAACTTGGTTTTCATTAAAGTTGTGATTCTTCAGTAGCTGTGCTGTGCTTATTTTGGTTCTTCAGTTTTGGTACTTGTGGATTGGTTTGTTCAATGAAGTGTGGCACAGCAATGGAAGGGTCAGCTACTAATGGTGATATAGTGGAGTTGTTATAGCAGATAAACCAGCAATTGGCTGTACACACAACACAAATTCAATCCTTGATGGACAAATAAAACAGTTTGAGCAACATTTTTGGTAGTTTGGGCTACCCTTTAACCCAGCCAACACAACGTTCACAATCTGAACAAGTGGTTCAGGTAGTGCAGGACTTAATTTTGGGTGAAGGAGGTAATTTGATTTGTAAGGAGAAGGTTGTTAGAAACTTGGAGTCAGCAGCTTAGAAAAACAACACCTTTGATTTCCGTTTGGGAAGAAGACACAGTACTTTGGGTCAACAGGAATCTTTGACCATTGTGGAGAGACTTGAAAATTTTGAAAAGGATATGTTGGTATTTAAAAAACTACAGCTGGAAATAGCATATTTAGAGAGAAATATTGAGCTGGAACAAGTTCCGTGAGGTCTAAGATTGTGGAAGTACCCAAACGGAGCGGAAGGTAATTCAGAATTTCTAAATGAATTACATGTACTGTTTGACTGTATGGACATTGAACTCATGAAGTTAATGGTTAAATACAATATTCAGGCATTGGAAAAATTGTCTAAAGAACTGGATGAGAAAAACAAGCTTATTCAGGGTGACTTGATGTTTGATCGTCACCAGATTAATTATTCCAATGTTTTTACCAATGTGGACAATGTCTGTGGTAATATTTATGTGCTGAAGCTAAACAAAATCAAGAGAGACATGAACGAATACTCTAAAAAGAAGGTGTATCCATTTTCGCCATGTTGCAATGCCAACAGATGTGAGGGAGCCAATAGTGAGCAAAGTTGAGAAGAGGAAATGACCTCAGAGATGAGGTTACATCATGAACAATGCACACATTCTCAGTAGTCTAATTCTATGGCCGGCCGACAGTGTGAGGTGGTCAGAGAGGTTGCGAGGGAAAGAACAGCAGCCCTATTTTTTGGGGAACACCTACAGGGACTATGTAGTGCAAGGGGTGAGACTGAAGAATGGAAGAAACCGGAGTCAGCAGCGGACCAATTAATGGACATGGCTTTGGCCCTCATGAACAAAGTAAGTGACACAAACGAGCCTTCGTTTATTAATGATGTTAATGACTGTTATATATATATATATATAATATTGCTCATGGATTTAAAGTTAATATGGGAAGTCAAAATTGTGTGGGTGATTTGTAATATGACAAAAACACCTTTACATTGAATCCCAGTGAGGTTTTAGGTGTTGCATGTACTGAGCTTGAAATATTAATGCAAAGCTTGGGGAATTGTGATGTGTTTGGAAATGGTTTTGAGCTGCAAGTGATTTTTAATGATGCAAAAGACTTTAAAGTGTACAATTATTCCACTAAACTTATTGGTATAGAACATGCAAACCTACTAGCAAAAGGTTTTACGTTTGTCCCTAGTAGAAGGGGGAAGGTAGCTGATACTTTGATTGATCTGAAGTGCTTTACATGCAAATTGAATTTAAAAGTGTGGTTTAATTTTAATTATTATACATTTGTAACATATGGACATGAATTAAAGAAGCCAAGTGTATTTAACCCTCCTTTGAATAATTTAATAAGGATATTTGAGAAAGTATGTGAGAAGGATATAAGGCGGGTATACAAACAAAAAGGTAAAAAACTTGATAGTAATCTGACCAAAGTAGAACAAGAACTGTTAATGGACATGTCCAAAGACCAAAACATCTTTATAATGAAGCCAGATATGGGTAATAGGGCAGTGATAATGGCTAAGGGAAATTAATTGTTGGTTACCATAGATGTCTGTAACCTTTTTTCCATTGTACCACACGAGGAGGGATTAGCATGGCTAGAAATTCAGTTACTTAAAACAAGACTATATGATCAAGACCAAATTAACAAATATATGACCTTAATGGAAGCATTATTAAAAAATAATTATATTTACTTTGAAGAACAATATTACAAGCAAGTAACAGGAGTAGCAATGGGGGCAGCTTGCACCCCCATTTTTGCTAATTATGTCATGTCCTATTGGGAACAGTAGTTTGTAATGCAAGGGGCTTATTTGTCCAAGATTTTATATTATAAAAGATTTTTGGATGATTTATTTGTAATGTGGAAAGACACTGAACCTGAATTAAATTATTTTTTGGAATATATTGACAATTCAGTGGATTTCCTGAAGGTTACTCATGTTTACAGTAAGACAAATATTACCTACTTAGAAGTAGACTTAAGAATAGACTTTGAGAATAAAAAGTTAGTGTCAGCTATTTATAGAAAGCCAACGTTTTCTAATCCATATTTGGGATTCACCAGCTGGCACCCATATTATCAAAAAAGGTCAATTGTATAAGGGCAGTTAGTTTGGGCTGCCAGGATGGTGAGTTCTGATATTGAATTGATACTAATCTATGAACCTATCTATGAACCTATCTATGAGCCTATCTAATTTCTTGACGAGATTTAGTTTATATTGCAGCTTTTTAATACAAGGGGTTATCCAGCAGAATTTTTAAATCAAATAAGTGAGGAAGTTATACACAAATGAATGGAATGTGTATATAAACCCATTTTTAGGGAATGGACATGAGATTAGTGCAATATCTTATACAAACAGGGAGGGTAGATCATTGAATAATTTTGGTTTGGGTTTTATAACCACATTTAATCAAGATGCTAATGAAATTTGTGAAATAATTAAGAATAATTGGGAAATTTTACATTATGATCAAAATGTGGGGCATAAGGTGGGTAAGGCACCCAAAATAGTGTTTGGAAAGGATAGATCTTTCAAAAACATTTTAGAAACAAGTGGCAAAGACAATAATGTGTATAACAATAGATTGAAAGGGAATTTTAAGTGTAGGATGTGTACATTTTGTCCTTACATATTAGAAACAGGTGACTGTTTTAATTTAAATGGTAGAGCTATATTCATTAATGGACACTTTAACTGTATTATTCAAAATGTTGTTTACCTAGCAAAGTGCCAGAATTGTCCCATATTCTATACAGGAAAAACAAGTAGGCTTTTTTAAGAATAGAATTGGGAAACATATTATGGATATTAAACATGGCAAAATGACACATGCCTTGGGTAGGCATATAAAGGAATACAAAGACCATGTTTCTAAATTTTTAGTAGTTCAACAATTAGTGAAGGGCTCACAAGGGAAATGTTTGGATGTACACCTGGATATATGTGAGTTAAAATGGCAGTTACGGTTAAATGCAACTGAGTATCCAGGTATTAATGAGTCTATAGCTATTTTCAAGTGTCTTAAAATTAAAGAACATTTTAGGATAACACCTTAAGTTTTAACTTAATTATTTTGTATATTAAATGTATGACACTAATTTGAATGTTAAGTATTTATTGTGAATTTTGTGTATATTAATTTATTTTATTATGATTAATTAATTTATTGATTAATTAATGTGTTATTTAAATGCTGGGTTGGGTTGTGAACATTATTCTGAGGAAGTCCCCTGATTGTGGGAAGAAAGGCTTAACTTGGTTTTCATTAAAGTTGTGATTCTTCAGTAGCTGTGCTGTGCTTATTTTGGTTCTACAGTTGGGAGGTGTGCCAGATATGTGAGTCATGGTAACTGCCAGGGTTGCCAGCACAAACATTCAAGATTATTCCCTTGGCATTACACACAACTTGACAGTTAATAGAGTGATAGCCTTTATTTCTCTATGTGCACAGTCTGTGGCACCCAGTACTTCAGGGTAGTGTACTACATGACAGAATTCCTGCGTATTTCTGGCCCTGTCCTCAGGAGTACAGGGAAAATATATGTGGTCACATGCATAGCATTCAGGAATTGATGGAGGATCCTTAATGCTGATGCCTGTGACATCCCCAGCCTGTACCCTGTTTGTCTCTGAAAGATACCTGTAGCTAAGATTCTAAGTGCTACACATGCCTTTGTCTCCACTGGGATGGGTTCCCTTCAGTTAGTCCTGGCTGTGAGTTGAGGACGACAGAGGTTACAGAGTTCCTGTAGTATGCCCCTATCCACCTTCTAGCGCTCTACAATTTCCACATCATGTAGGTTGTGAAAAGTTAAATGGGGCCTGAAAACTCTTCTCTTTCCTGGCCTAGGTCTATTGGCAGCAGCAGCAGAGGTTTCGGCCTGTTGCACATACAAATGAATTAAAGCAGCAGCAGCCCCTAACATTTTTTCCGTGTAGACTCCTTTCTGTATTCCACTGGGTTTTGGAATTCACAGGGAAAGCATACACTGAGTTTACACAGTTGCTTGATAGCTTGTTGAATAGCTCCACCATGTTGGCTTGGTTGATTAGCAAGCAATTCAATTGATTATATTGTAATTAGCATGCCAAGGTGTTTACATCATTTGCACTGTGCTTACTGAATCTAAAAACTCTTTGCTACTGTGTGTGTGTTACGGTGTTAGAAAAGGACCATGTAGGGCTTATTGTATTTGTCTGTAGGTTTTATTTTGCTTCAGTATTCTTGAAAATAACATATTCAAATGAGTTACACCCAACAGCTATTAAGTAACTAACACCTTATATTTCATTGTACTTAATTATGTGAAACTTTTTTTTTTAGTTCATAACCTGGCATTTCTTTACATGGTGACTAAAAGAATTTCACATTAATTTAGACATAGAGGCACACTTTTTTCCATTCATAAAATGTTTTTTTTTTTGTTTGTTTTGACAGTGACAAAACAAACTACTCTTTCATGTTTATACAGCACTCACACAGAAAAGAATATACGTGTGACCATAACTCTCAAATGTACCTCGATAGAGAACTCAGCACAGCTCCTCGTGGTGTCCAGCAGAGTTCCTAGAGCAGCAGAGACCAGAAAAGACAAACTTTCCAGATTCTAAGTATTTTTTTCTGCATTTTCGACTTTTTAAGCCTCTCGACTACTATTTCTGCCTGTTTTATTCTGTTATTACCTGTTTTCACTGTTTTTAATAGCTTGAATTGTTTGTTGCACTTGCTTAAGTTTTGCTTAAAAGATAAACAACAGGCTAATACACTCAAGTGTACTAGCTTTTGATAGCAATTAGTCAAAACACAGCATTTATTGTATTTTCTGCCTATCTGAAAACTTGAAAAAAAAAAAAAATACTTTTGTTTTCCATACTTTCCTAATAGTTTGTTCCAGTGATCAGATTTTGCTGATCCCTGGGCTTTGTCTTGGTTCCTGTGTTTCTCCATTTTCCTTGTTTGGTCAAGGGAAGTTTCTTTACTCACCAGTGAGGGTGGGGAGTACTGAGCTGCCTGTTTGTCCTCAGAGGAGTGGTTTAAACCAGTAACTTGTAGTTTATTGGCCATTTGATGTCATTTCCTGTCTTTTCCAGCCCCCTGCTGTAAAGCGCGCTTTGGCTTTTCTGGCTATAGAGAACTCAGCACAGCTCCTCGTGGTGTCCAGCAGAGTTCCTAGAGCAGCAGAGACCAGAAAAGACAAACTTTCCAGATTCTAAGTATTTTTTTCTGCATTTTCGACTTTTTAAGCCCTACTATTTCTGCCTGTTTTATTCTGTTATTACCTGTTTTCACTGTTTTTAATAGCTTGAATTGTTTGTTGCACTTGCTTGTTTAAGTTTTGCTTAAAAGTTAAACAACAGGCTAATACACTCAAGTGTACTAGCTTTTGATAGCAATTAGTCGAAAAACACAGCATTTATTGTATTTTCTGCCTAAAAAACTTGAAAAAAACAACAAAAATACTCTTGTTTTCCATACTTTCCTAATAGTTTGTTCCAGTGATCAGATTTTGCTGATCCCTGGGCTTTGTCTTGGTTCCTGTGTTTCTCCATTTTCCTTGTTTGGTCAAGGGGAAGTTTCTTTACTCACCAGTGAGGGTGGGGAGTACTGAGCTGCCTGTTTGTCCTCAGAGGAGTGGTTTAAACCAGTAACTTGTAGTTTATTGGCCATTTTGGGTCATTTCCTGTCTTTTCCAGCCCCTTGCTATAAAGCACGCTTTGGCTTTTCTGGCTATAGAGAACTCAGCACAGCTCCTCGTGGTGTCCAGCAGAGTTCCTAGAGCAGCAGAGACCAGAAAAGACAAACTTTCCAGATTCTAAGTATTTTTTCTGCATTACTTTTTAAGCCTTTCGACTACTATTTCTGCCTGTTTTATTCTGTTATTACCTGTTTTCACTGTTTTTAATAGCTTGAATTGTTTGTTGCACTTGCTTGTTTAAGTTTTGCTTAAAAGTTAAACAACAGGCTAATACACTCAAGTGTACTAGCTTTTGATAGCAATTAGTCGAAAAACACAGCATTTATTGTATTTTCTGCCTATTTGAAAAAAAAACTTGAAAAAAACAAAAAAAAATACTCTTGTTTTCCATACTTGCTAATAGTTTGTTCCAGTGATCAGATTTTGCTGATCCCTGGGCTTTGTCTTGGTTCCTGTGTTTCTCCATTTTCCTTGTTTGGTCAAGGGGAAGTTTCTTTACTCACCAGTGAGGGTGGGGAGTACTGAGCTGCCTGTTTGTCCTCAGAGGAGTGGTTTAAACCAGTAACTTGTAGTTTATTGGCCATTTTGGGTCATTTCCTGTCTTTTCCAGCCCGCTGCTATAAAGCATTAGCACGATTTACACTAGGGCAGCACCGGTTAATCAGGTTTAAACTATTCGGGCTACCTAAAGTCCACTCTTCAAATTTTCCCTTAAAACTACCTTCCTCAAAGTATACTACTGTTCTATTTAGTGTATCCTATAACTATAAATTATCTCTACTTGACTCCCAAGTAGACTATTCTCTATCTGTATAGCCCAGCACTTGCTCCTACAGTACTTATCACCTTGATACAGCACTCTTGTTATAGATAGTACCCCAAAAAAGCAAACCCCATTTCTCGGTCACCCACATCCCTCAAAACCTTTTTTAAGTTTTTCTGTCTATTCCTTCTAGCATGTCGAGGGATCAGTTGCTAATGCCCTCTCCTACTCAGCTGGTGAACCTGGGAATATTGAGGCAATGTTACAATTGCCTCATGTACACAGACAACCCTCTCCTCCTCCCACAAAACACAAATACATGTGCGAGATGCAACTATACGGCCAAACTGGAGGCTGAGCTCTCTCAACATAGGACTGGCAAGACCAGACAGGAGGAGAAGGTAACCACACACACTATAGACCCAGTCTCACATAATACCATCACAACCTCAAATCATACACATAAACACACAAAGACATACTCGGAGGCTCTGATCAAAAATCTACCAAAACAGCAGAGGCCACCAAAGCAGACACCCAAACAACTGCCACCTCAGAACACAACACCTGCAACACATAGACCACACAGTCAGAGTGTCAAGCAGTCACAGCCCTTAAGGCCAAACACAATGCCAGACACACTAGTAATTGGTGACTCCATAGTCAGACACACTGGCCGCTCACGCCCCGCCACCAGACTGAGTAAGGAAAGGTCACAGTAAGCTGCCTGTCGGGCTAGAATCCGCCACATAACGCAAGCACTCAGGTCTCTCAACAGCAGGTACAAGTGCGACTCAATCATTGTCCACACTGGTGTAAATGACCTGAGCGCACCTCCTTGGACTACATGAAAAGAGACATAGAGGAGCTCTCTGATTATGTAGCCCAAGCAGGTATGACCCTGACCTTGAGCAGTATCCTACCTTCACCAAGAATGATGCCACAATACAGAGATAAGATGATCAGCTTTAACAATTGGCTTAAACTCTGGTGTCATTCAAAGGGGATCCAATGTCTATCTGCCTGGGATGACATGCTGGACAAGCCACGCTCGGTTTGCACCTGTCACTCCTGGGATTCCGGATTTTGGCAAAGGCTCTTGCCACTCCCATAGTGCCTTTTTTAGGCAAGGCTCAAATTCTAAACCTACCACCCTAGAACACAACAAAGAAAAAAAACTAAGGGTAATGCTCCTCTATGCCAGAAGTCTTAGGTTCATAGGTTCATAGGTTCATACTAGGTTATCTGCCCGAGGGCATTTATAAGCCTAGCCCATTGTTTTGTGGCTTACGCCACCCCTTTAGTATGGGGAACTATACCCATTATTTTGCTGTGCCTCTGTCGAGCAGTGACACTGAGGTAATTCCTGGGGTATATCTGCGATCTCCCATCCATTGGTCAAGATTTCTCTTGAACAAGGCCAGCGAGGTGCTCTGCCTCACATGTACCGGGATTTTGTTCCACAGCATAGGGAGTCTTTGGGTGATGAATCTATCTCTCCAGCACGTCCTATTAATAGCCGTGTCGAGGTTTAAGTCTCCCGCCCTTGTGGCTCTGATGGATATAGATTTTTTGAGGTGAAGCATATTCATCAAATCTGGGTTTGACATGGCCTTGTATGTTAGGCAAAGGTCACCTCTGAGCAAGCGGTGGCGACTGAATAGAGCTGGAGTTCTTTCAGTCGGGCAGCATAGGACAGATTTTTGAGACCCTTTATCTTTTTGGTGAGGAACTTTTGTGGCCTCTCCAGCTGCTGCAAGTGTCGGGTCAGATACATTCCGAATGGGGCATTGTACTCAATCATTGGTCTGATGAGTGATGAGTAAAGGGAGACTATGACCTCCCTTGATCTAGATGAGAATCCCTTCATGATAAGGTGGGCAATGTAGAAGGACTTCCTAACTACTTTAGCTACATGGGTGTCGAATGACAGACTACTATCAACCTGGGTCCCCAGGTCCCTGATAACTTCTTCTGTGCTCAGTGGATTGCCACCTATTTGGTAGCTAGGGGTAACCTTGTTTTTATGACTATGCATTTTTGGCATTTAACTTTAGGCCGTGGCTCTGGCACCAGTTATCCGTTTCTGTGAGACCCTTCTGAAGGATATCTGTGTCAGATGTGTTTTCTACTATGGCCCAGTTTGCAGTCATCTGCAAACTTTGTCAGCCATAACCCTCCTGTGTTTGCTTGTACTTGGAAAAGTAGATGCCAAACAAGAGTGGGCCCAGGACTGAGCCCTGTGGGACACCACTTGTGACAGGCTTTGAGTCTGACATGGCGCCAGCAACTCTGACCCTGTGGGTTCTGTCACTCAGCCAGTTTGCAACCCATCTTGTGATGTATGGGTTAACATTTAAGCTGATGAGTTTTTCAATGATACCCGAGTGGGGTATTGTATCAAGGCCTTAGCCAGATCGAGGTAGGCTGTATGGACTGCCTTTCCCTTATCAATGGCTTTGGTGACTGTTTCAAAAGTCAACCAAGTTTAAAAGGCATGATCTGCCTTTGACAAAGCCAAACTGGGTTGGATCCAAAGTCTGCAAATTCCTATGTCTTTATTTATGAGGTCCATTATGATCCTCTCCATGGCTTTGCAGATAAGGCTTGTCAAGCTAATGGGCGGTAATTTCCAGGGTCTGTGGAGGCACCGCCTTTGTGAAGTGGGACCACAGTTGCAGTGCCGCTCTGGAGTGCGTATCCAGAGGTAAGACTTTGATTAAACAGCTGTCCTAGCTGTGGGTTTAATTCCTCATTGAGTTCGTGGAGCACACAGCCGGGGACACCATCGGGTCCCATGGATGCTGTGTTTTTTGCTTTGGAGAGAGCAGTTCTCACTTGGGCTGGAGATGTTTGGGGGCTGCACTCATTTGGTATAGATATCTCTCCTTTTGGGGAGAAGTTTGCACTGAACCTGTCAGCCAGTATGTTGGCAATGTCTGTAGGATCAGTAATCTTCACATCATTTTGAACTAGTTCTGAGCATATCTGGGAGTTTCCTCCTAGGTTTCTAACATAGCTAAAGAAGGCCTTATGATTGTCTTTTGAGTCTTTAGCTATTTTTCTCTCGAAATTTGCTTTGGATGATTTTATGAGAGCTCTTAGTTTTTACTTATAGTGATCAAGGGTGTCTTACCTTTTAAGGATTTTGCTCTATCTTGTAGTAGCTTCCTCCTTTTGTTGTAGAGTTTGTTTATGGCTGGGGTCCACCAGACTGGACGCTTGCCTTTGGTACAAAGAGTCTTTGTTTTGCTTGGGATTGCCTTATCCATGCAGTCCTGCAGGTGCTGGTAGAAGGCGTTTGTAAGTGATTCAGCGGCTTGAGTATTGTTTTCCCGGGCTCGGGGCCTGAAAGGAGACCACACTAGTCTTTAGAAGTGTGAAGTCGGCTTTTGAGAAGTTCTTTACTGTGGTCTTTTTATTTCAGGTGGGGGTGGGATGAGGACCTCCAGCGAGATTAGTTTGTGATCTGATCTCACCAGTGAGGGGTATACTTCGGTGTTGAACATTGTGCTCCCATGTTCGTGATGATGAGATCAAGTATGTTATCTCCTCTTGTGGGGATGGTGACTAGTTGTTCCATGGCATTTGAGTTTATGAATTCCAGGAACTTTTGGGCTAGGGTGTTTGGGCTTGAGTAGTGTTCCCAGTCTATATTAGGGTAATTGAAGTCACCTAGTATGATGGTGTTTGGTGATACATTTATCCCCTCTAGTGTTTTCAGGAAGGCCATGTGAGTTTCCTGAGTTTGTGAGGGTGGCCTGTAACATGCTACAATTTGCAGAGCAGTCTTGCCTATGGTTAATTGCACCTGGATGGTCTCTGATGCATCATGCGTTGCCACCAGTCTTGAGGTGTGGGTGTCCTTGATGAATATGGATACCCCCCCTCCTTTCTTGGTATTGTCCGGATTTTGGGGCGACGCATGATATGAGGTAAAACCTGATAGCTGGGGTGCTCTCAGGAGCCTTGAACCAGGTTTCTGTCACAGCACAAACATCGATGTTCTCCATACTGAGAAGGGCCTCGAGTCGTGCATTTTGAGATTTAGACTTCTGGCATTGAGCAGCATTACCCTTAGTTTTTCCTTTTTGTGTTCTAGGGTGGTAGGTTTAGAATTTGAGCCTTGCCTAAAAAGGCACTATGGGGTGGCAAGAGCCTTTGCCAATATCCGGAATCCCAGGGTGACAGGTGCAAGCCCCCTTGCGAAGCAGCGTGGCTTGTCCAGCATGTCATCCCAGGCAGACAGATACTGGATCCCCTTTGAATGACACCAGTGTTTAAGCCAATTGTTAAAGCTGATCATCTTATCTCTGTATTGTGGCATCATTCTTGGTGAAGGTAGGATACTGCTCAAGGTCAGGGTCATACCTGCCTGGGCTACATAATCAGAGAGCTCCTCAATGTCTCTTTTCATGTAGTCCAGGGAGTACGTCTCTCAGGTCGTTTACACCAGCGTGGACAATGACTGAGTCATATTTGTACCTGCTGTTGAGAGACCTGGACAGGCAGCTTACTGTGACCTTCTCCTTACTCAGTCTGGTGAGCGGGACATCAGTGTGTCTGACTATGGAGTCACCAATGACTAGTGTGTCTGGCATTGTGTTTGGCCTTAAGGGCTGTGACTGTTTGACACTCTGACTGTGAGGTCTATGTGGTGTTGTGTTCTGAGGTGGTGGTTGTTTGGGTGTCTGCTTTGGTGGCCTCTGCTGTTTTGGTAGATTTTTGATCAGAGCCTCCGAGTATGTCTTTGTGTGTTTATGTGTATGATTTGAGGTTGTAATGGTACTATGTGAGACTGGGTCTATAGTGTGTGTGGTAACCTTCTCCTACTGACTGGTCTTGCCAGTCCTATGTTGAGAGAGCTCAGCCTCCAGTTATAGTTGCATCTCATGTACTTGTGTTTTGTGGGAGGAGGAAAGGGTTGTCTGTGTACATGAGGCAATTGAGACATTGCCTCAATATTCCCAGGTTCACCAGCTGAGCAGGAGTGGACACTAGCAACTGATCCCTCGACATGCTAGAAGGGTAGTCGAAAAACTTTAAAAATCGGGGGGGGGGGGGTGAGTGAAAGAATGAGGGGTTGCCTTTTGGGGTACTATCTATGACAAGAGTGCCGTATCAAGGTAATAAGTACTGTAGGAGCAAGTGCTAGGTTTAATAGATAGAGAATAGTCTACTTGGAGTCAAGTAGAGTTGATCTTTTAGTTATAGGATTGATTTGATCAGTAGTATAGTTCGAGGAAGGTAGTTTTAAGGGAAAATTTGAAGAGTGGACTTTAGGCCCAATAGTTTAAACTCGCTTAACCGGCACTGCCCTAGTGTGCAACAGTGGTAGGCCCTTCTCAGTATGGAGAACATCGATGTCTGTGCTGTGACAGAAACCTGGTTCAAGGCTCCTGAGAGCACCCCAGCACTATCAGGTTTGGACAATACCAAGAAAGGTGGGGGTATCCATATTCATCAAGGACACCCACACCTCAAGATTGGGGGCAACACGCGATGCATCGGAAACCATCCAGGTGCAATTAACCATAGGCAAGACTGCTTTGCAATTTGTAGCATGTTACAGGCCCTCGCAAACTCAGGAACCTCACATGGCCTTCCTGAAAACACTGGAGGAATAAATGTATCTCCAAAACACCATCATACTAGTGACTTCAACTACCCTAATATAGACTGGGAACACTACTCAAGCCCAAACACTCTAGCCCAAAAGTTCCTGGAATTCATAAACTCAAATGCCATGGAACAACTAGTCACCATCCCCACAAGAGGAGAAAACATACTTGATCTCATCATCACGAACATGGGAGCACAATGTTCAACACCAGAAGTATACCCCTCACTGGTGAGATCAGATCACAAACTAATCTCGCTGGAGGTCCTTATCCTGCCCCCACGAAATAAAAAGACCACAGTAAAGAATTTCTCGGCCGACTTCACACTTCTCAAGACTAGTGTGGTCTCCTTTAAGCCCCCCCCGAGCCGGCGGTAAACATTACTCAAACCGCTGAATCACTTACAAATGCCTTCTACCAGCACCTGCAGGGCTGCATGGATCAGGCAATCCCAAGCAAAACAAAGACTCTTTGTACCAACCAGTCTGGTGGACCCCAGCCATAAACAAACTCTACAACAAAAGGAGAAAGCTACTACAAGATAGAGCAAAATCCTTAAAAGGTAAGACACCGCTGATCACTATAAGTAAAAAGCTAAGAGCTCTCATAAAATCATCCAAAGCTAATTTTGAGAGAAAAATAGCTAAGGACTCTAAAGACAACCATAAGGCATTCTTTAGCTATGTCAGAAACCTAGGAGGAAACTCCCAGATATGCTCAGAATTAGTCCAAAATGATGTGTAGATTACTGATCCTACAGACATTGCCAACATACTGGCTGACAGGTTCAGTGCAAACTTCTCCCCCCCCACCCCCCTAAAGGAGAGATATCTATACCAAATGATTGTAGCCCCCCAAACATCTCTAACTCCCAGGTGAGAACTGCTCTCTCCAAGGCAAAGAACACAGCATCCATGGGACCTGATGGTGTCCCCGGCTGTGTGCTCCCCGAACTCAACCAGGAATTAAACCCACAGTTAGGACAGCTGTTTAATCTTAGTACCACCTCCGGATACGTACTCAGGGAGTGGCGCACAGCGACTGTGGTCCCACTTCACTACCATCCCATTAGCTTGACAAGCCTTATCTGCAAAGCCATGGAGAGGATCATAATGGATCTCATAAATAAAGACATAGGGAATTTGCAGACTTTGGATCCAACCCAGTTTGGCTTTCTCAAAGGCAGATCATGCCTTTTAAACTTGGTTGACTTTTTCAAAACAGTCACCAGGGCGATTGACGAGGAAAGGCAGTCCATACAGCCTACCTAGACCTGGCGAAGGCTTTCGACAATACCCCCCTTTCGGGTATCATTGAAAAACTCATCAACTTAAATGTAAACCCATACATTACAAGATGGGTTGCAAACTGGCTGAGTGACAGAACCCACAGGGTCAGAGTTGCTGGCGCCATGTCAGACTCAAAGCCTGTCACAAGTGGTGTCCCACAGGCTCAGTCCTGGGCCCACTCTTGTTTGGCATCTACTTTTCTGAAGTACAAGCAAACACAGGAGGGTTATGGCTGACAAAGTTTGCAGATGACTGCAAACTGGCCGTCGTCGAAAACACATCTGACACAGATATCCTTCAGAAGGGTCTCACAGAAGCGGATAACTGGTGCCAGAGCCATGGCTTAAAGTTAAATGCCAAGAAATGCATAGTCATACCCTCGGAAAAACAAGGTTACCCCTAGCTACCATATAGGTGGCAATCCACTGATCACAGAAGAAGTTATCAGGGGACCTGGGGACAGGTTGACAGTACAGTAGCCTTTCATATTATATATTCAAAGTAGTAGTAGTTAGGAAGACTACATTGCCCACTTATCATGATGAGATTCACACATCTAGATCAAGGAGGTCATAGTCTTCCTATACTCATCACTCATCAGACCAATGATTGAGTACAATGCCCCATTCGGAATATATCTGACCCGACACTTGCGCAGCTGGAGAGGGCCACAAAGTTCCTCACCAAAAAGGATAAAGGGTCTCAAAAATTGTCTTATGCTGCCCGACTGAAAGAACTCCAGCTATATTCAGTTGCTTACCGCTGCTCATAGGTGACCTGTGCCTGACATACAAGGCCATGTCAAACCCAGATTTGATGAACATGCTTCATCTCAAAAATCCCTCCAGAGCCCCCAAGAGGGGAGAGAGAAACTTGACTTGACACGGTTATTAATAGGATGTGCTGGAGGGATAGATTCATCACCCAAAGACTCCCTATGCTGTGAAAAAAAAATATATAATGTGAGGGCAGAGCCCTCTGCTGGCCTTGTTCAGAGGAATCTTGACCAATGGATGGGAGATCGCAGATACACAGAGGCACAGCAAAATAATGGGCATAGTTTCTCCAAAAAAAAAGGGTGGCGAAAGCACAAAACTATGGGCTAGGCTTGTAAATGCCCTCGGGCAGATAGCCTAGTATGAACCTATGAACCTATTATGAAAGTCCATGCTCGTCGCAGTTCCACACACATAGGGATTCTTATACATTTCTTAAGATTTTTTTTAAACTAATAACCATAGTAAATATCACTAACAGAAGTGCTTACAAGTATAAAGAAATACATTTTAACCATCCCGTGAACTTCCTAGTTGAAGTTGTCAACTGTCATTAACTATTTTACATTGTAAGGTGCATACCTCTCAACTGTCCCTGATTTTGACTCAAATTTCATCTATGTCCCTCTTAATCCCTCCTAAAACTGCTGACATTTGGAGGACAGGTGGTGTATTATCCTCCATAAATAATGGCAATAATGAAGTGTTATTGATTTCTTTTACTTCATAAAATGTATATTAATTAACATTCTTTTCTTTTATTCTGCCAATTATCTCTAGTTCATAGTAGTAATATTTTAAAAAATTTCCCTGATTGTCCCTGACTTTTTCTGGGATTCCATAGCTCTCAACCTTCCATCTCCAAAATGAGGAACACTAGCCCTCATAATGTGGAACAAATGGGCAAAATGTGGAACACATACTAATGGCTTACTATCACCTTCAACTAGGAAGGCCATAGGACGGTTAAACTATGCTGTTTTTACTTATAAAGAAGATCTTTTAATTAATTAATATGATTCATTTCTATTTACCATGGATTTCACTTTAAAAAATTCCTAACTCTAAATGTGTGACAGTCTTTCAATGTGGAACACGAACTTTTTCAGACCCCAAATGAGGTATGTTCCTCGTAATGAGGTACACTTGAGATCTATTTGTCCCTGACTCTGTTGAAATGTATTCCTGATTGATTGAGAGCTATGGTAAGGTGTAATGTTTTCCATTTTGGAGATAGAAGGTTGAAAGCTATTGGTGGGACTTGCCAATACACATGAAGTAAAAGTGTTTGTCATTTAGTGACTACAATCCTCAATGACTTAAACGAATGAAACCACAAATTTTATTTGGATCAGACCAAATATATGGCGCAGACGGCTGTACAGTTGAACATGGCTGGTATAGGATAAAGACCAGTGTTACACCGAAAACAGTCCACAGCCCCATCTACGGAATAACCAAGTTGTGGCATGTACTGGGGAATGTGTGCAAGTGCACTTGTTAATTTTAAGTATACGTAGTTACATCCGTTGCCGGTAAGGTGTTGTCGTCAAAGGATAGACTGTGGATATTGGTGACACCGGAAGTGATTTTTTTTACCTGTGGCGAAAAGTGATCTTGGTATATGTGCTACGGTTTCATTTTTCCGTCTAAATGAAGTTTTACATGCTAAAGATTTTGCTGAGGCTTTAAACAAGTAAGATGTGCTAGTTTTGTAACCTAGTGAAACTGTTATTTTTACGTGTAAGTATTGTTCTGGCTCCAAGTCTCAAGCTGTAAAGCAGAGAGGAATCCTTGTTTTCTTTGTATAGTAATGTAGTGCTGTGGGAAACAGGAAGTCTCTACATTTCGAGAGCCCTTGTATACAGGAAAAATATTAGGAAATTATTCACTTTAAGTGCTTGTAGACCTGCACTATAGAGTTGTTACTACTGGTAATTTTATGTTTATTCTGTGTTGTATTTGCATATTTAAAGTTATCATTCTTTTCCGCTGCTGTGTTGATAGTCTGCTATAAGCCTTGCTTGTCTTTGGGAACAGTTATGGGTCTCAGGCTCTTGCTCCAAGAATTGGAAAATAGCTAAAATTAATCATGAGCCAGGCTGCCAGTTTATGGATCTTTTGTTGGCTTTGTATTAGAACATTACCCCACCGCGATTTTCGCGCAGGAATGGGGGTGTCCTACACGATTGACAGGGCTGAGTAACAAGCCATGCAGATTACACAGTGAGATAGTGAATATTCATTCTATGGCCGTTTTTAAACACAGGCTTTATGCTTTTTTATGTTATCTTTAATTAGAGTTACTGTAAATTTTAGTACACGATATGTAACTGAGATTAAAGTTATCTTCGTTTGCTACATTTATAAGTGTACCGTCGAAAGCACCGCATGTCCTGGGTATGTTGACTTGCGTTGTCACTTTGTACTTGGCCACATACTGTGTTGTAGGGTCAGAAGGGCAGTATAGACGCAGTATCCACACGTTCCCGTTTTGCAGTTCATGCCCATAACCCGTGCATCCCCCCACCTTTCTTTGTTTTAATGTTGTGCAGTGATTGCTTTTGCAGGGGTGCCCCCACCTTTCTTTAAGCATTTTTTCTGGAAATAAAGCAACAAGCAATATTTTGAGGCAGTGGGACAATAAGTACATACAATAAATGCAATAAAAAAGACCTCCCAGAAAGGTCACCCCCCCTCCCCTGCACCTTTACAGATTACAAATATGTGCAGCATATTATGTGTTTGCACCCCCTCCCCTTTAAAGAATTGTAATTCTCAGCATAATAGTTTTGTATAAATGCAGAATATTCTATCTTGCTTTGAATAGGTAAATCTGTTTGGATCGGTACAGGATTTATAAGTACACGCTCTGCTAAATTATTTAGTCTAAGATGTAATTTATCAAAGCTTTTGATCACTGCAAATTGGAAATCCTAGTACCGGCAAATAAGGGAGAAAAGGCTTTGTATTGAAATAATTACAATGTTTAGCATACTCAACTTTCTGAGGATGGTTTTCCCATGTTTATTCAAAGCACTTTTCAAAATAAACGTCATGAGCAAAGTGCTGGGTGGGGTTTGGGCGGTCCTTGCTACTGCGCATCTGGTGGGGTAGTGTTCTTATACAAACCCGTTTTGTTTTAGTTTGATTACAATCACACTGAAGCTTAAGGTGTTTTGCAGGAATGAGCAGCTTGCTTACAGTAGACGGTGCTTGCTACATGCGCCATGCCTGTAAATTTGGTTTACTACCTTTCCAGTGCGTAAAGTGGGACATTTTGCAGGATAAACTGTACTCAAAACCAGTGCAAAGGACTGGGCTTGGACTTTTTTTGCCAAACCACAAGATCAGTGTTGTAGAAACTGAATTGTTTCTTTTGTTTCATATGATGTAAAGGTGTTTCAGATATAAAATAATTGTTTTGCACAACCATTAGAAGAAACTTTTTTTTTTGTCCTAAATGCCCAAATAAGGGCTGTTGTGCTTAAAGAGGGACGTATGGTAGCCCTGCTGTAAATGACGCACTTTATTAAGTTGCCTTCTCGGGGGTCGGCGGGTGGGTGGGTGGGGGGTAGATTTGGTGGATGTGGTTGGTGGCACTAATCATTTAAGGTTAAGACTCACCAAAGGTGGGAGGTAGCAGTTCCAGCTCATGCATGATATAGGCATCTACAGAAGCCTCATTTTTTGCCACCCACTGAAGGAGCATTGTGTCTTTTTATTTTTTAATTTGCGCCTTACATAATGGTTTTAAGAAAGTGAAAGAAGAAAAACGTTAAGCTACTTGTTTACTTCTATCAGTCACATTATAAACTGGAAAGTTCATTATACCCTTGTCATTAACGATTACCCACTTAACTCCCTCTACCTCTCCTCACAGGTGACCTCTGTCAAGCACAGGGATAATGTATCTACTTTTCTACTTCTGTAAGTGGAGCAGCAGCACATCTTATCCCCCCATTTACCGTAGCTGACTTCTCCAATTCACTGCTGATCCTTGCAACTGACTTTTTTCCCAGGCACACTGTAGAATGTTTGCTTTTCTACTTCTCCCTTAACTCCACCACTTACCAAAATTGACTTTTCATAGGCAAAAAGTAATGAAACAAATGCATTTTAAAACAGTGACTCCAACAGTGACCCAACACCACTTCAATTATTGTAGTGTTTAAAACAAAAAGTCACGCAAAAATGCTGGTTACACTTAGATTACTGATTTATATTATGTTCTGCAGCAATCCTTAAAAAGTGTAGTGTTGTGTTTGTGTCGGGGGGGATATAAATCTAAATTGTCTTGATTTTTCAGGGATATCCCTCATTTTGGCTCAGTACTTTGTTTTATCCCTTCTAAAATTGGAAATTTGAGAAAACGTGAATTACCCTCATTAAATGATAGTCTAGCTGCAGACTTCATTTACTTCAGAAATTGAATGCTGATGCATGTTATCTTGTTTTGTAAACGTTTAAATTAATAATAGCCAGTATTTAAAAGGTGTCAGTGATTTGGGGCCTTTGTGTCTGATTACATTTAGCTTTGCTCTTGATTCAAGAGGTAAGTGGAGTGCTTTGTGCAGGTGTAAAGTTCTGCACATCTGTGTTTCCAACTTCACCGGTGTTCTCATGTCCTCATCACATCTGTTGGTTGTTATTAAGCATCTTCCACCTTCACTGATGCTGTCATGCCCCTATAGCATTCATACGGTATTAAACACCTTTTCCACTCTGCAGAATGGTTAGTTGTGCTAATTTTAGGGCTGGACGGTCCTACTTCTCCCTGCTTGTAGGTCTCTTCTTTGCATAGCATAGTGCAGATAAGTGCTGTGTAGAATCTTTCACAGTGTGCCATGGCATAAAAAAGTGAGTAGTCTTCTTGCCGTAAGACTGTGATGTTAGGTTTTTCTGCTCAGTACTTATTTGCATAGAGTAAAGGTAATGGTGCATGACACTTGAAAGGCAGCCCACAACATAGTCTGCCCCACATCCCTTCCCACACCCCTTCCTGCACTGGCTCTTGGCTAAGAAAGCAGCCACCTGTATTCCTACATGTTCTGCAGTTTGCAGTGGCCAGGTACACACAGTGCATGTGCATTTTTTTGTATGTGAGTATCTGTGTGTATGCATACTTGGCCTGCTGTATTCATGTTGGCATTCTAGGAATTATGCCTGTTATTAGTAGCAATGTATTTTGCAGGTTTACAAGCTAATGAGACTTATGTTGTGACCTGCTAGGATTTGGGAGTGGCACCATGTTTTAGGATAGCATGTTTCTGAATTGCAAGTAGACGTTTTGATGCAGTTATCTTTTTACAAGGGGCTTGTAAATTGATCCCAGTTAGTGTGTGTATCTTCACAGAATAAGAGGGTTTGTGGTATTGCTCCAAGGGATGGGCAGTCTGAAACTGCAAGGCTGGGTGTTTTGGTGGCAGTAATTGTGATGTAGACAGATCAATGAGGGAGGTAGAAAAAATCTGAGGCAACCTTGGGGTAACTTAAAAGGTATATGAACAGCTTATGTTCAAAATAAAACTCTGTACCTGGAACTAGCTGAGCATCATTTATCACAAAAATTGATGGTAATCTTTGCACAGTTGCTTTTTAATTGTTGTGCAACTCTGCCTTGCCTACATTAATCGGTCCCTTTTGCTACTTCCTGTTATATCAGTTCAGTCATAACCTTTTTTCTTGTGTGAGGGAGAACAGAATTTCTTCATCTTTCTAGATAGCGGTGTAAATTGTCTGCATGGTGAAGCCAATGTAAACTTAACTGAATATTTTTGTACTTGGCCTTGCCTAGCACATTTCTACTCTAGCTCATTAACACCAAATGATTTCCTTCTTAGCAGTTTTGATCACCAGCCTTCACCCTCCAGATATCTTAAAAATCTCAGCAATGGTCACAGTCCCTTTATCTCTTTCTGAATCTTTTAAGATTAAAAGTCTTTCATTTTTGATTGCCTTTAGAATATTCTCTCTACAAAATTCCTTCCAGTCAGTGATTCTTAACCAACCTCATCTTGTACGCTAGACTCCACTAAACACAGTAAATTATTCAGTAGATGCCCTTAGCTTCTAATGTAAAACTATTTCCCTATCCATGATGTCATATATCCTTGAAAAAAGTTGATTTAAAGACAGCAACTGTTTGTGGAAGAAAAAAAAATGACTAAACTGGTAAGAACAATAAAGAAAGGGTACCTTCTAATGCTAAAGTACAGCTATCAGTAACAAGTAAAAACAGTATTCAAAATGAAACGCTGTACAACAATGGCCAATGAAGTAAAGTTCTCTTGAAGTTTTTATTTGATCTGTTAGACTGGTTAAGCTGTTATCACAGTTCATCACAGTCACATAGCAGCTACTACATCTTCAGTGTGGATACTTTGTATATCAGACCAAAAAGAATGGATACTTTGAAGCCATCATAAGACTGGAAACTTTGGAGCCATCATTTCGCTATGGTACATCTGCATTCACAGCGTGAATATCTTGTAAGTGCATTTAATTTAAGTACTGGAAATGTATGCAAGTTTTTTGCTATATATGTTGCACTTTTAAGTTTTATATCATTTAACCACACTACCTATTCTCCAAGAGAACTTTACTTCTTTGGCCATTGTTGTACAGCGTTTCATTTTGAATACTGTTTAAACTGGTAGGAACAGGTGGCTAACTTCATGGCACCCAGGCAAATGGAGAATAGTTGCATGATTATCAAATCGTACACCAATGCACTGTACGAACACGTGCACAAATTCATGGATCTTGCCATACCCAATAGAACCAAGACACTCTCCTCCAAAAAAAGGAAGCCAATCTGGTGGTCCCCTGCCATAAACAAACTCTACAACAGAAGAAGGAAACTGATGTGGAATAAGGTGAAGTCCCAAGACTGGAAGAACTCCCTTATCCCTCATCAAATCCTCTAAAGCTAGCTATGAAAACAGAATTGCAGCAGATAGTAAAGAAAACCACAAGGCCTTCAATAGTAATGTAAAGAATCTCCACGGCAATACCCAGATTTGCTCTGAGCTACTGCACAATGGTACCTCCTATACCGAGCCAACAGATATTGCCAATATACTGGCCGACAGATTCATTGCCACCTTTACCCCCCCCCCCACAAAGGACCAATCGGAATACCAGTAGACTGCCAGACACCCAGTATTACTGCTGCACAGGTTAAAACAGCACTGTCCAAGGCCAATAATACAGCTTCTATGGGACCTGAAAATATCCCTGGGTGTGTTCTACATGAACTACAGAGTGAACTGGCACCTCACCTGTGGGCCAAGTTCAATCACAGTCTCACCTCAGGCTTTGTCCCTACCGAATGGCGCATGGCTACAGTCATCTCTTCAGAAAGGAGGAGTGACTGCAGACCCTGGGAGCTATTGCCACATTAGCCTGACGAGTCTGATATACAAAGCTATGGAATGCATCATCGTGGACCTAAATAGCAAGGATATAGGAAATCTCCAAACTCTGGATCCCACACAGTTTGGTTTTGTGAAGTGTAGATCATGGCTGGTCAACTTGGTTGATTTCTTTGAGTCAGTTACCAGAGCTGTGGATGAAGGCAAGGTGTTTCATACAGCCTACCTTGATCTGGCCAAGGTCTTTTGATACCATTCCCCACTCAGGAATCACAGAAAAACTTTATATCACTAGGTGGATTGCAAACTGGCTCACAGATAGAACCTACAGTGTGAAAGTAGCGGACTCAAAGTCAGATTTCCGACCAGTCACGAGTGGAGTCCTACAGGGTTCATTCCTGGGTCCTCTCCTGTTTGGTATCTACTTCTCTGAAGTCCAGGCCAACACGAAGGGGCTCTGGCTGACAAAGTTCACAGACAATTGCAAGTTGGGAGCTTTTAACTCCCCAAGTGATGTTGACATCCTACAGAAAGGCCTCACGGAGACCAATGACTGGTGTCACAACCGTGGCCTTAAGCTCAAAGCCAAAAAATGTGTCATCACCCCCTTTGGGAAAAACCCGGTTCCCATGAATTACCACATTGATGGTAGTCCACTGAACACAGGTTGACGGCAACCTCTCTTTTGAGCACCACATTGCCAGTGTGGTCAGAAAGCCCTTCTATGTGGTGCATCTCATTACTAAGGGTTTTGCATCCAGGAAGAAAGTGGTCATTGTCTCCCTCTACTCTTCCCTCATTAGGCCAATCATAGAGTACAATGCCCCATTTGGCATGTACCTAACTAGACATCTGCAACAACTGGAGAGGCCACAAAGTACCTCACAAAGAGGATCCTAGGCCTTAGACACCTATTCTGTATGGACAGACTCAAAAAAAAATCCCAACTATTCTCTGTCTCATATCACCTACTTAGAAGAGATCTGTGCTTGACTTGTAAAGCTGACCCAGCTTTGTTAGAAATGCTACATCTAAAAAAATCCCAATTCCTCTGCACCACACGCTCAAGAGACCTCAAACTCATCACCACAATCAACAGAACGAGCTGGAGGGACAGGTTCATAACCCAGAGACTGCCTATGCTATGGAATAGACTTCCCATACATGTAAACAGAGCCCCTCACTAGCCCTCATAAAGAGAAATCTTGATGAGGGGATGGGAAATAGAAAAGTCATCCCGTGGATCACTCCAATGGCTCTACTCAACAGAAGGCACTGGGAACTAAGTTTAGGTGGCACAATGCCAGGGTAATCCTATGGGCTAGGCTTGTAAAGGCTCCAGGGCCATTAGCCTAGTACATACCTATGAACCTATTGTTTAGATAAACAAATGAAGCATAGAGATGCACTTTAACATAAATTGAAGGCTTCAAAAACTCCTGTTACATTCAAGTATCGCAGCAAGCTGTGTTTGGAAATTCCTAATCTTTTTGGCGAAGAAGTAAAACAAATCCTAGGCTGCTCTCAACCCCAAAAGTCACATCTTTCAAAGAGAATAACAGACTGCAGTTACCAACTGTAAGTTCTACATTTTACTTAAGTACCTCCGCGGTGGTGGTGCTGCGGTAGTGTTGTCGCCTCGCAGTAAGATGCTGTCTGGTTCGATTCTCAGCTAGAGCGTCTTCTGCGTGGAGACATGCATGAATGGGCGTACCTTCGTTGAAGGTTGTGCGTCAGGGCTGGTAACTCGGCACGTAAAAATCAACTACCAATCATTAGCGGACCGGAGTTCTGCTGTGGCGACCCCTAACCGGGAAAAGCTGAAAGACACACACACACCTTTTAAGTCTAAACATTCACTTTTTCTCCAAAATTTTATTCCTGTAGTTATCACTTCTTCCATCAGTCTCTTATCCTTTTGTCTTTCAGTTTTGCATCCTTCGTCAATGTCTTCCCATTCCATTTCTTCCATTTTAAGTCTTTGTCAACTAGTTCAGTTTACAGCATTTCTCTAAAACTTCAGAACAGAAACAGTCTTATAAACTCAAATGCATCTAACTTAAAAGCCTCCCTTTACTGGTGTAAATCAAAGGATATGATAAATAAAGTCTTGCTTCAAACTGGTATACCACAAGAAAAGTAAGCAGTAAGTAATTTTCTAAAAATTAACACTTCTGATTGTTTTTGACTCTGGAAGATCCTGTCTTTCTGGCAGAAATATTCAGACATTTAATACGTTTTTGCTTTCATCAAAGAACAAAACATCATTCCTCAGTACTATTTTGGATTTAGACTAGTCTGTACTATTACAGTTTTTCTTTACTAGGTTAAGAGATATCTTTTGAAAAGGATGACTAACTGATGCAGTATATGTTGACCTAAAGAGAGTCCTTGACCTAACCAGTCACACATCTTGGACAATTCCATGGTACTGACTTTTCTTTAGACAGTAAATTGTTGTTCAGCAGCTGTCTCTGTTTTCCACCTCCCTCCTCTGATTCACAGATGACTCGTAGAGACACCCCTTGTGTATAAAAAATACCAATCCTTTTCTAGACGTTAGTGTCACAGGGGTCCTCTGTCCATTCTTTTGTAACCCAAGACTCTGTATTAGGTTGTTTGCTATTTTTATTTATCAGTAACTTGTCTGATAAAATCCCTCATCCAAACACTACCATTTTACAGATGAGCCCCATTATTAGAAGTTACCAAGTCTGGAAACCTGCATTGCAAAATAATGCCATCCAACTGTGTACCTGGTTTTCTTTTTATAGGCTTAACATTCCATTTCAACAAAACTGAAGCCATGGTGTTCAGGACTGGCCCAGAACTCATTAAAGATCATTAATCCATTGGATAACCCCATATTTCCAGTTACATGTTAAAGATATGTTGCAGTTGTCCCCACTTTTTCTTTCCTCACCTCATACTGACCTTATCAACAGTTGAAAATTAAGTATATGCTCATGTACTAATTCCAGAATCATGTAGTTCCATTTCAGAAAACATACTCGTTACAAGCCTGAGTATGTCCATATAATTAGCCTTGGAAACTCTCATTTTACTGTACTCTTTCAGAAAGCTATAAACTCAAATGGCACCCTTCCAGACACTATTAATGACCACTTTCAAGCGTATATAATAAAACCGAGACAAAATATTTCTAAACAAGTTTGCAAAAAAAAAAAATTCAGCACAGTACAGTTTAAGTCCTCTTTCAGTCCGTCTGGAACTTAATAAAACTCTCTCCTGCGAAGCAGTTATCCACGTTAATCTGATATTTCTAAAAGTACTAATCAAATAGGTACCCCCCACGGACCAAGCAAATTAGGTCAAACACAGCCTCATGGTTAACATGCAAAATCAAAGATATAAAGACTAAGAGAGACCATGCCTGGAAAGAATAGTACTAAACCAAAAATCAAATAACCCTACAGGAATATAGAACCCTACGAAAGTATCCAAGGAGTAAACAACTAATAACAAAAAAAATCCTAGTTCTCAAACATCCAAAACTCGCATCAGAACAATACCACTATCTTCTGGTTGTCCATTTAAAACTAATACACCCAGAGCAAACCTCCACGCCCTCTCCAATAATCAGTAAGACGTCAGACAGTATTCCATCTCAGTTTAACCACCACTTCATTAACTCAGTCCTAGCAGTCACTAAACAAAATTCCAACCTACTGTCAGCCATCCCAGAAACCCATAATACTGCACAACAGTTCATGCCCACACCTTTCCTTACTGCAGCAATAAAAAAAAAAATGTTGGGACCTTCCAAAAGAATACCTAAAAATTGCAGCCTCATCCGTAGCATTCCCCATTTCCATCCTTATCAACAGATCCATACGTGAAAACTCTGTCCCAGCAATCTGGTAAAATAATTCATAACCCCCCTCCATAAAGGCAGCAACTCAACAGACTTGGAACTCAACAGACTTGACTAATTACTGACCTGCAGCAATCCGGTCACCCTCTCCAAAATTGTGGAAAGTTGTATACACTCCCAACTAACCAAATTCACAAATGACCATAGCTTTAATTTCTCCCACACAACATGGTTTCTGTGGAAATCACAGCACCGCAACCATCCTCCTCAGCTTTTTAGCTTTACCAACACTTCCATTCTCCACAGAAACAATGGGGACCTTGTCTCATGCATTTTTATTGACCTGTCAAAAGCCTTTGATACGGTATCACATCAAAAACTTGTATAAACTTTCATCTCTTGGTGTAAATAAATCCGCTTTAACCTGGTTCCATAGTTATCTCTGAAGTAGGCAACAAGCAGTTAAGTGGAAGCAAAACCTCTCAACTTTCCTGCCGGTTACATTCAGGGTTTCCTGGGGTTCAGTATTTGGGCCACTCCTTTGTAACATGTTTATCAACAAACTCCATACTGCTTCTCAACAAGCAACCATTATTCAACTTGCAGAAGCAGCAACCATTATTCAACATGCAGAAGCTGCAGAACTTATCTCCTCTGCACAGTCATTACATATCCCACATGATGTCACTCTGTATGCATCCCCCATATTTACAAATCCAAAAAACTAAACTTGACACGTTACAGTAAAAAACAAAACTCCTACACTACCTTGCATTCTATCAACTCTAGATAGTACACAACTAAATTATTTTCCCTGCTCCAACTATTCTCTGGTTCTAGAAGATTATGATCGAGTAACAAATCTCTCCAATCCGTATCCAAAACGAGCAACTCTGCTGTGGCTTTTCTATACTCTCACCAGGTCACTGAAAATTGGAACTCTCCCACTCCAAATAAAACAGACAAGACACATACCTTACTCCTAAAACAATATCTGAGCAAAAAATTGATGTTCTTCCTGCTCCCCTCCCAGCTAGAATAAATTTTGTGGCAACACATGCTACCCTTTCTCCAAGTGCTTTGTCTTTTCCACTTCCCCCTTTTTCTCCATCAGGCCAGAAGGATACTTGCTCACTAAACCACAGATTCAAAATCTTCTCTCCATTTAGATGAACCACTGTCTCTCTCTCACTTTCACCACTCACTCTCCTTATAATAGTCAGACGTAGCCTCAGTCATTGTCACTTTCCTAATTACTTTACTTTTCGATCTTAAAATGTAGTGATATATTCATAGTTGCTCTACTGCTAACACATACTATATTATGCTGTCAACCACCTCCCCACTTTCTGATATTTCCATAGTTAAGCTGCCTCCTGTCTTTTTTAATTGAAAAAAATTGCAAGTAATATTATAGTATCTTTTGCAATGTTCTCTATCTTTGGTTTATACAAGCCTGTCTAAATTTAATGAACAATCAACACTGTATATACCTAAGTAAGCTATGTACATGTTCTGTTTTCTAAATGATGTTTATGTAAGCTGTTGTGAAGCTTTTTCTCGTGTATGTCCACCTGTTTACATTTTGTATTCCTTTTAATGTCATGTGACTGTATTTTATATATATATATATATATATATATATATATATATATATATATGTCAAAACTGATGTTGAATAAGGAGCTTTTCTCCCTGGATCTCCACTGAAAACGGTTTTATCCCAGTTGGACTTGCCTGGGAAATGTAGGTAGATAAATAAATAAAGCTCTTGGTAAGATGCACTGCTTCATAAATTTCTGTAATCTTAGAGCATTTGTTAACTTATTCACACCAGCCAGCAGTAATAGTACTACTCGTTAATCATTTTTTTCTTCGAAGTATGAAAGCCCACTAGTCTGTCAGTCTGCAGGCAGTTGCCCGGAGGTCGAGTAAAACAATGCTTAAGTGTGAAAAATTACATTTTAACTGAACAAATAAAGTAACAATTTGCTTAACTTACTTGGTTTAAATCTTTATGTAATTAAGCAGCTTGTCTGAAACATTAATGCAATGAAATTGGTAGCACACTCAATTTATGTTGAAACAGTAGCATTGTATGCAGTCTTCCTTTGCTGATGTATTTTAGTTTGTGTGAATTTTCATTATGTGATTACAGTGATAGTAGCATACGTGTACATGCCTCAGACAAGAGAAACAATCAGTGTAATGGATTGTTGCCCTGTTAGGCCTGTAGAATTTTGTGTAGAGGTTTTGGGTCCAGTACTTTACGAGATCCAGTGTGCCTTCTTTAGAGATGGGTTTTTCATCAATTTTGAAGGTGACGTTGGTTACCCAGTTCCTTAGGAAAGCTAGGCCAGATCCTGGTGTTCTGGATGATTATAGATTAGACTCTAACTTGCTTTTTGAGTTGTTTACATTCATCTCCTCAACTCTGAACTGAGAAATAACAGCTGTGATTATTTCAGTCCGAGTTTTGCTCCAGATGTAATACTGAGAAAGTCCTCATTATGTCTCCATCCCCCTCTTATTGATGAGGGACTAGTACCATCATTCAGTTTTGACAGTTATGGATCTGTCATCACCATTTGACACTGTTGACCACAGGATCCTATTGGGCCATCTTGGGTAGTAGTATAACATCCCAGGACTGCTCATAGCCATAAGGTAGAGCTGTTGTAATCATGTATTTGTACCTTTGCTCATAGTGGTTTCACTTGGGTATCTCTTTGATCTGGCCCATAATGATTCATATTAGTCCTCTCGCTGAATATATATATATATATATATATATTTATGAAAGCATATGACAGGGTGCCTAGAGAGGAGTTGTGGTATTCAATAGTATGTAAGAGTGGTACAGGATATGTACAAGGGCAGTGTGACAGTGGTGAGATCTGCAGTACGGGTGATGGATGCGTTCAAGGTGGAGGTGGAATTACATTAAGGATCAGTTATGAATCCTTTCTTATTTGCGATGGTGATGGACAGGTTGACAGACGAGATCAGACAGGAATCCTCGTGGACTATGTTTGCGGATGACATTGTGATTTGTAGTGAGAGTAGAGAACGGGTTGAGGACATCCTGGAGAGGTGGAGATATGCTGTACAGAGGAGAGAAATGAAGGTCAGTAACACTAAAAATATGTGTGTGTGAATGAGAGGGGGGACAGGGGAATGGTGAGGATGCAAGGAGTAGAGTTGGTGAAGGTGGATGAGTTTACATACTTGGAATCAACAGTTCATATTAATGGTGAGTATGGAAGAGGGTGCAGGAGAGTGTCAGGAGTGATTTATGACAGACAGGTACCAGTAAGAGTGAAAGAGAAGGTCTAAAAGATGGTAGTGAGTCCAGCTATGTTGTATGGGTTGGAGATGGTGGTGCTGACAAAAAGACAGGAGTCTGAGCTGGACGTTACAGAGTTAAAGATGTTAAGATTTGCTTTGGGTGTGACGAGGATGGACAAAATTAGAAATGAGTATATTAGAGAGTCAGATCGGGTTGGAAGGTTTGGAGACAAAGCCAGAGAGGTGAAATTTTGTTGGTTTAGACGTGCTGAGGAGGGATGCCAGGTATATTGGGAGAAGGATGCTAAGGATGGAGCTGCCAGGTAAGAGGGAAAGAGGAAGGCCTAAGATAAGGCTTATGGATGTGGTGAGAGGTTGTGCAGGTGGTTGGTGTGACAGAGCAAGATGCAGAGGACAGGAAGACATGGAAACGGGTGATCCACTTTGGTGAACCCTAACAGTAGCAGCCAAAAGAAAAGTAGACAACAGTGGAAGTATAGTTGGCAGTTAATTATTTTTATCTTTTCGTCTGAATATGTGCTTTCTGGTGGTGTACAGAATAAAGGTGTGATTGATTGCAGTGTGTTTTTGATAGTATTTGTTGTGCAGAGTGATGGTGATTTTTAATATCTTTGATGCAGGATTTAAGTACTAGAACAGATGGATGGGAAAATGACAGTCGGGTATGTAAGAAATCATTTAAGTTTTAGTCTAAGGTTTGTACAGAGCAAATGGGAGCATCTGAAAATAGAGAAGTGGATGGCAGCTCTTAGGGAGTTGCTTATAAAGGTAAATTGTAGCAACCTCTCATTGCGTAAGTGGCGTTATGATATCCCATTTGTTTCTTTGTGGTATTTATAGTCCTATTTTAGGAATACCACCTAGCTAAATTGCTTGGGGAATTAAACCTTTTATGAGAACACGCATTTTGAGAGACGTCAACAGCTGATAACAATACTAGATGCACACTAGAGCAGTCTTCTACACAGTACAGTCTTGTTCATGGTAGCCATTATTCTGGCTTTGTTGGAGTAAACGCATTTGGTGTGTGATCCAGACCATTTGCTGGCGAATCTTGAAATGGTGATATGTGAACTCGTTCAGAAGCAAACCTGCATGCATTACGATATTATTTACCTGAGATTTGGCTTGTACTGTGTATGCACATAACTGTTTTGAATGGAATTTTCACAGATAGAAATTTTCTAGTACTTTGCCATTGGGGTATGTCTCACAGTGTAGCTGTTTTTAAACATCAGTTAATTCCCTGCTGACGTCATACAGCATCATGCTGTTCTTGGGGACTTCAGTGCTTGCCCATCCCCGAATCCCCCAATAGTTCCTTTCCAGGTACTCCAGATGTGACCTTTCTCTGTATGGCCCCCTTGACTCCTGGGGAAGTAGACTGACATTAATGGAATTTGCTGTTAGGCCCTGGGAGAAAGGGATCTGATGGGGGAGCTGTGAGTGCAGAGCCTTGGAGACCTCATACTTGCAGTGGCTATTTGGAAAGCTTATCAGTGGAGGCAGCTAGTGCAGTGATTAATTTCTCCAAGTGTTTTGGGTATTTGTAATACCATGGCATGAATAGACCCCATTTCTAAGTCGGGGTATGAATAGAGTTAATGAAATTAGTATTATTTGTGTCTTTGATGTTAACTAAGCATGCTCTTGTAAGCATCCATAATGTGCCCAGAATTGCCTCCTCCTGTAATTCACATTGCTGTAGTTTCTGCTTCCAGATCCTGGTATTTTATGACTTTGTATCTCACTGTACCTAAGACACTGGGTGTAGCAATTTTCAGTGATACCCCCATTTTAATTTCTTCAAGTCTTTTGGGTTTCTAATTCCATGACTGGGGGATGGACCCCATTCTTAAGTCAAGGTATGATTAAAGTTCATGAAGTTAGTATTGTTTCAGTCTTTGATGTTACCCGCAAGTGCTCTTCGTAGCACCTGCAGTGTGCCCAGTAATGACTAATCCTGCAGTTTGTGCAGAGTTACATGTATTGGTAACGTATCTAAATACGATTGTAGATTCTTTTTTAGAAGACCCATTGTTCCTACTACTGTTGGAACTATCTGGGTATCCTTCTTCCACATTGCCCTCATTTCTGCCTGCAAATCTTGGTATTTTATGACTTTGTCTCTCTCTCTCTCTCTACGTAAGATGTTGTAATCACTGGGTTTAGCAGTTTCAGTGATCAATGCTACTTTTGTCTTTTCATGGGCTACTGTATCTGGTTTTCTCGCATGTATTTTTTGAACTGTTGGTAATGGGTGATCCCATATGATATAAACATCATTTTCTATAGTGCCTTGTGGCTCATATTTCCAGTATTTTTCAGCTACCTCAGTATTATAATGTTTGCACAATCCCTAATGCAACAGTCTTGCCACATTATTGTGCCTTTCAGTTTACATTCCTTTTGCCATTAGTATATCGCAACCAGCAACAAGATGTGTAACTGTTTACAATTCTGTTTTACAAAGCCTACATTTGTCTGTTTCTCCTACATGCTCAATGGACTTTGTGAACCAACCTGTATATAGTCAAAACAAAACACAGCTTCAGGGAACGAGCCAATAGATATCCAAGTGTCAACAGATAAAAAACGCCGATGTAAAAACTTTCTTTTATTAACGCCAGTATTTCCAAATAAATTAAGCACGTTTTCGTTGCTAAGATGCAACTTCTTCAGACAATGAGAACATCTGAGGGTGTAATTTAAATACACTGATGTAAAATATCATGTGATTCTCATTAACCACTTAAAAGTATACATCTTAAAAAAACTGTTATGAACAATTTCATATATATTGGTCAACTTGTATACATAAATAACACCATATAATTGTTAAAAACATGAAAATATATGAAAATTATATTCTAAAATGCCCCATATAAGGACAAAATAATTTTGTTATTTTAAAAACATAAGATACTCTGAAAAGTAATGTAAGGATGACTACATTCTACTAGCCTTTAGTTTTAATATAGGCTTAATAGAAATGTAGTCATTCAAACCAGGTTTCTTGTTTGATCTCAAGAGAATCTGCCAATGGGTTTCCCTTTCTTCCAACTTAGCCTGCCATGGTCCTCCCCTAGGGTCTATGTTGATCCTTTCTAAAACAAAGAATCTATATTTAGCTGTAGGACATGTCTGTGTATGTTTGTATAAGGCATTGTTAATGTTAGCTTTTTGTACATCATACATGTGCTCGTATATCCTGCGTTTAAGAGTACGCTCTGTTTTGCCCACATAATATGCTGGGCACTGTAAACAGATAGCAAGATATACTACTCTGGTGGCATTGCAGTTATAGTACTCTCTAGCTTTAACTACTCTATCTAAAGCTGTGATGGTAACTGTCTCGTCCTGTATGATGTAGGAACACTGTGGACAAGTTCCACATTTATATGTGCCTTTACGTACCCGTGTTGTTTTATTCTGAATGGGGGCATGTTCTAATAAACTTTTGATATTTTTGCCCCTGCTGTAAACCATCTTTAATTCTTTTCTTTGAAATTTGGACAGATCGGTGATGGCCGTAAATGCATCCCACTCTTGTCTAATAATATCCCTGATAACTGCTGAGTTGGAGCTATATTGTGTAATAAAGGCATGTGAAAATTCGGCCTTGTTGTCACATACTTTCTGCCCAGTTAAATTAATACCTGTACCCAGTACTGGGGTATATTTATCTTTTCTACCCTTCACAACTTGTTCCTGAATTTGGTTAATGAACATGACAGGGTATCCTCTATCTTGAAACATGGACCTCAATTTATTACATTCCATGAGGAAGTCATCGTCTTCTGACGTCATACGTGAAATCCTTACATACTGTCCTTTCACGATACCTCTTTTCTGGTGAATTGGATGAGAACTATGGAAGTGAATATAACTGTTGGAATATGTGGGTTTTCTGTATACGTTAGATTTAAAACCTCCTAGTGCTCTCTTACTGAGAAGGACATCAAGATACTCTACCCTGTCTTCATATATTTGGTAAGTAAATTTTAGGAAATCAGTTGTTGTAGCTAGATAATCCATAAATTCCTTTATCTCACCAATGGACCCTGTCCAAAAAATACAAATGTCATCTAAAAACCTATAATAGGCTACCCAGTACTTTTTGAAGGCACTATTTGTTACAAACTTGCTTTCCCAAATGGAGAGAATGATGTCCGCATAAGTAGGGGCACAATTTGCCCCCATAGCGACACCAGAGATTTGCTTATAATATTCTCCTCCAAAATGAATAAAGTTGTGATGTAATACTAAATTCATTAAATTCATAATGAGAAAGCTGTCCCCATGATTGGCCTTGGGACAAGATGTTATGGCTTCTTCCAACCAGTGTAGTCCTGTTTCGTGTGGAATTACAGAAAACAGGTCTACCACATCTATAGTGAGAAATTTAAGGTTGGGAACTTTCAGATCTGGGGTAATCTGCTTTAAAAAATCCCAGGAATCCTTTAGAAGATGAGATGACCTAGGCCATAATTTCTTGAACTTGTAATCAAGAAATTTTGAAATAGTAGAGATCTTTGAACCTTGGGCCGCTACTATGGGTCGCAGCGGGGGGTTTGATGGATTTTTATGGACCTTAGGAACCCCGAAAATGGAAGGAACTTTGGGTTCCTGGTTATGTAAAAAGGTATATGTGTTCTGTTCAATCATTCCTAGATCTAATAACTTTTGAATAGCCAAATCAATTTTTTTATAGGCTATGTTAATCTCATTCAGAGATACCGTGGTGTATCTACTAATGTTGTTAAGAATATTCACCATTTTACCTTCATACAAAGCCTGGTCCATGATAACCATCCCCCCTCCCTTATCCGGTTCCATGATACGGATGTTAAAATCCTGTCTCAAAGATTCCAAAAGTACTCTCTCAGGAAGTGTTAAATTGGTCACATGTTTTTTCTTTGATATACTTTGCTTCCTAATCCTTTGTTCTATTCTCATTTCCAAATTCCTGAGTTGTGGGTGAAGTGGTGGATTAAATGTACTAGTCTTGTGTGGAATGTCTTCCTCATAATAATCTATATGGCCCATCAAATTTTCTAAATTAAGCTTTCTAATAAAGAGCTTCAAGTCAACAATAACTTGGGTCGTGTCACTATATTTACTAGGTACATATTTAAGTCCCTTAGTGAATAACTTAAAAAAAGTATCTGTGACTTCCAAGTGACTATAATTGTATATGGTGAAGCCCCCTGAAGTACTCATAGAGAAAGGAGAAAGAGAGTCAGTGTTTACCCCATGTTGAAACTCTTCTGTATCTCCAATATCTTGTATGGTTTCCCTTAATGCCTGTTCGAATAATTCCTCATGTTCCCCCTGTGTGGGGGACTTGGGGGCAAAAAAGACTGGGATGTACTTCTTTGATTTCGGATCCTTTCGGACCTCCTAGGTAAAGGGTCAGCTGCCCATACATCCTGTCTGTCCATACCCTGTTCTTGCTCATCTAATAAATGCCCAGTAAAAGACACAGTCCTAGAATGTATAAAATTCTTGTTGTAGGAAGAAGGTGGCAAAGGGTATTGTTTACCCTCACTATATTCCCGTATGTCCCTTTGCAATTTTTTACATTTTCTTTTAACTATAATGTCACATTTGTTGTCTATGTCCTGCCTGATTTTATAATATTTACTTTTATTCTCTTGAACCTGAAACAATAAATCTGAAACAACTGCTTGATTATATTTTGTAATCTCTTTATCCAGCATGGTAATTTCCCTTTCATTATTTCGTACAATTGCTTGTACGATTGCTAACCCACAATTATCAAAAGCTGTTAAAAGTTCTTGATGGAATTCACTGTCCTTAGCTACATTATTAGGATATTTGTGTATCCTAAGTCCTTTTGGTACCAGCCGTTTATCTAGACATTCTTGTAAATACTTATTGTCCAAATTGAGTCTGCGGTACCTGTACAAGCTGTTTTCTAGTTCCGTCATCGAATCCTGGAAACTGGATGTTCTGATGTTCGCTTGCTTCGGGCTCCGCGTAGTAGTCAATGACGGTATATCTCTATACCATTCTTCAAAAGTTCCGACTGGCATATGTAGCAGTTCTACTTCACCAAAATTCCTTGAACTAGGTATAATATCAGCTTGAAGTAACCTGGGGGTTCTATGGTAATCAGTTTGCTGTGTTGAATCGTCAGGTTCCGTAAGAACATTACCGCTACCTTGTTTATGCCCCATATGCGCTGTTCCTCCTGGACCTTCCGGTGTAGTGGTTGAGTTAGTTCTCGTCAGAACTTGCTGCAAACCCTTGCCTAAGGGCACCAACAGGCTGATGAGTTCACTGAGTTGGCCTGTGAGTTTACGTATTTCGCCCACCTCTGAGCGAAATGTAACCCCTTGGATATCGGCCATTGTAGTCTCCCCCGAATCCTCCATGAAGCACCAAAAACACAAAAAAGAGGGAAGCTGTATACAACAAAACCAAAACAAAACACAGCTTCAGGGAACGAGCCAATAGATATCCAAGTGTCAACAGATAAAAAACGCCGATGTAAAAACTTTCTTTTATTAACGCCAGTATTTCCAAATAAATTAAGCACGTTTTCGTTGCTAAGATGCAACTTCTTCAGACAATGAGAACATCTGAGGGTGTAATTTAAATACACTGATGTAAAATATCATGTGATTCTCATTAACCACTTAAAAGTATACATCTTAAAAAACTATGTTATTTTATGACTTTGTCTCTCTCTCTCTCTCTCTCTCTCTCTCTCTACGTAAGATGTTGTAATCACTGGGTTTAGCAGTTTCAGTGATCAATGCTACTTTTGTCTTTTCATGGGCTACTGTATCTGGTTTTCTCGCATGTATTTTTTGAACTGTTGGTAATGGGTGATCCCATATGATATAAACATCATTTTCTGTAGTGCCTTGTGGCTCATATTTCCAGTATTTTTCAGCTACCTCAGTATTATAATGTTTGCACAATCCCTAATGCAACAGTCTTGCCACATTATTGTGCCTTTCAGTTTACATTCCTTTTGCCATTAGTATATCGCAACCAGCAACAAGATGTGTAACTGTTTACAATTCTGTTTTACAAAGCCTACATTTGTCTGTTTCTCCTACATGCTCAATGGACTTTGTGAACCAACCTGTATATAGTCCACTATCTTGGGCCACCAATATTAACCTTTCATCTTTTGTTTTAAATTCACCTCTCCTTAGCCATTCCCGTGTTCGATCCTGATAAATATGAGGTTGTTCTAAGAGTTCTCTATACTTGCAGCTATATTTGTGCAGTTTCCATATTATTTATTGCCTTCTCTTCTGATTTTTTACCTTTATTTTATTTCTTTTTGTTTTTTTGGCACATTCAAATGCTTCCTGATTTCTGTCTACTTCTGGGTTGATTTCCATTCCTGCTCAACAACAATATGCTTCTGTTAGACTAAGCAGGGACGTCATCTTACTCTCCTCATGTTTTAAAACTTTCAGTTCATTTGGCTCTTATGAGGTTAGCAGATATATATGCAGTTCTGTGATTGCAGATTTATACATGTAATCAGTTTCAGAGGCCAATACCTTCTTCCGAATGGGGAATATATAGTTTTGGTATACTCCTGATTTTGTCCTGTTCGATTCTCAGCTAAAGCGTCTTCTGTGTGGAGACGTGTGTGAATGGGCGTACCTTCGTTGAAGGTTGTGCGTCAGGCCTGGCAAGTCGGTATGCAAAAATCTACTGCCAATCATTAGCGGACCAGAGTTCCGCTGTGGCGACCCCTAACCAGGAAAAGCCGAGATACAACAACATTTGAGCATGACTTATCCTTTTCCTGTCCAACACCTTTTGGGGCCAGTCAGTCACATCAAAACAGTAAGTTAGGACTGGAAGCGCTAGCTTGGACTTTGTTCCTAGATGTCAATGCTGTTTTCAGTGTTATTTTTAGTCTTCTAAGATATTCCATAGTTTTATTTGCATCATTGTAATATTTTATTGTTGATCCTTCATCAGTTCTCAAATATTTATACACTCACTCTTGCTCGCGTTCTTTTATGTCACATTCATGTCCTAGACTGACGTTTTCTTGATGCTGCAGCATTCCTGTATTAAAGGTTGCTTTTGCACATTTATCAAGACCAAATATCATTCTTAAGTCATCTGAAAAAGTTTTGACCACTTGTAGTTGTGCTTTCAGTTCCTCATCTGATGAACTATACAGTTTTAAATCCTCCACAAATAAGGGCAAGACAAAAGAGCAGCGTTGATATTCACCCTGGAATATCCCCCTTTGAATTTTTATCCCTGGAATAATAATTTGTCCTTTTTGTCATGGCTTAACTGCAAAATGGTTTGCCACTGTTTCATGATCACTTTAATGTAATCGATCAGTGTAGGATATATCTCCTACATTTTTAAGCACTCTTTTACCCATGTATGTGAGATACTGTCAAATTCTTTTTTGTAGTCTGTCCATGCCGTATTAGATTCTTTCCCTTTTTACAGTTCTTCATTGACTTTATTTAACAACAAATGATATGCTACATAGCTATGTCAAAACCAGAGCTGTTGGACATGCTCCATTTAAAAGAAACCACAGTCCCTCCGAGCTACACGCTCTAGGGACCTAAACATTGTCACCACAATAAACAGAACATGCCAGAGGGTTAGATTCCTGTCCCAGAGAATTCCCATACTCTGGAATAAACTACCTATCTATATCTAACAAAGCTCCTCATTAGCACTCTTAAAGAAAAATCTTGATGACTGGATGGGAAATAGGAAATTCACCCCTGGGATCACCTCTGTGGCTCTGCTCGACAGTGGCACAGGAAAATAATTTTTCTTGGGTGGCAAAAGCCAGGGTACCTTTTTGGCTGGGCTTGTATAGGCCCCAGGGCGGATAGCCTAGTACCTACATATGACCCCCCCGTGTTAAACTTGCGATGTCATGTGAGACTCCTGGTCTCCATGAAAGGTCAACCTGTCATCTGGTTAATTCTCACGATTTTAAGTATAGTTTGGATTTCAGGTTGAATTCTTGAATGTTTTGCTGACCTGGATCCAGCTTGTCCTGTTGTTGCTATGCATCCTTTTAAAAATGTTTATCATCCTGCACTGATATCATCTGTGACTTGATTAAGAAGCTTGTTCACCTCCATAGTCTCCAATTCATTCATTCCTCTCCTTTTTGCAGTCATTGCACAACCATTGTTCCACATTCGGTACTAAGCAAAGGGTTGGGCTATGCCTCCATATCTGTGATGTGCCAGTGTAGGTGTCAATAATCAAAACAGAATATTGTCATCTTTTTTTTGAAATGATATCCATATGATTACTTCCTGAATATGGGTAAATGGGCGAGTAACTGCTGCAGATTTGATTTTATATCACGTCTTCCCAGCTACATGATTTGAGCATTTTGCTCTTACCTCAGAGTTGCTGTTAGCTGTATGAAGTTAATTCTGTTTTCTGCTGTTGTTGAACTGCTTCTACCTTGCGTCCCCCATTTGAAACTGGGCTGTTTTTGCCACTTGTAAACTTGAGCTTTGTATCATAATATGAAGGCTGCCCTTTTAAATTAGATATTCATTGGAAATCTCCAGGAACGTTGCTGTTCATTGCAGCTCTTCCATGTTTGACATCATTTGTAGATTTCCCCTTTGTTGGTGTGGTGTCATGCTGTCCTTCTCCCTGAATTTCTTACTACTGGAGCATCTTCTTAATTTCCTGACTTTTATTTTCTGGGGCTTTTCTGCTGTCTCACCTTTATGGACTTCAGGATTTTTGGCTGCTCCTTTTAAATGTAATTTTGGATGGATTTTGTCTTTAGTTTTTCTACTCCATTTCTCATTACATTTGGCATCCTGCTGGCTGTGTTTGTGCTCTGGAGTGTATAATATACAGCACTCATCATCATTGCTTACCAGGTCCATATTTTTTAAACATCTTTATTAACATTGCATATATGATTTTTGTCCTAGCAATTCAAATTAAGATAGTTTGGCTAAGTACTGCCTTTCCTGAAGTATTATTTCTGAGAATTATTCTCTATTCATAGATGCATAGACTGTTACTAGGCTAATGACCCAAGGGGCCTTTCTAAGCCTAGCCAAGTTTTCCTGAAAGAATAAAGATGTCCTGCATCCAGCTAGTAGGGCATTGAGGGCCAAGCATTTACAAGCTCTATTTATTTGTATGTAGTTTACTTCTTCCCTTTTCTAAAGATCTCACCAAGTTCTTTTATCTCCCTTTCAGTATTCAACAATTCAGTAGTTAGTTTTGCTTTTGATTTCCATTTCCTAGGGAGCCGCGGTGGTACAGCAGTTAGCAATGTCACCTCACAACAAGAGGTTCTCCCGTTCAATTCTCGGCTGGAGTGCCTTCTGTGTGGAGTCTGCATGTCCTCCCCGCAGTCGAGTGACGTTTAAGACCTGTAGGTGCGTGCGTGAATGGGTGTGCCTTCTTTGAAGGTTGGGCATTGGGCTGGCAACTCGGCACCGTAAAAATCCACTGCCAGTCATTAGCGAACCGGAGTTCCGCTGTGACGACCCCTAATCAGGAAAAGCTGAAAGTAAATGCTTTTTTGGCAGCCACCAGCATTAAACTTCGTAGAGCCTTATCTAGTTTAGGCAGTTCAGTTTCTGTATCCCAGCTTAAAAGAATCATTTCATTAGTTAATGTAATTTGCTCTCCAACATTTCTGACAAAGTTCCAAGGAAACAAGAAAACCAGCAAGCGGAGTATATGACTCTGTTTAATACTGACACATAAACAATAAAAAGTAAAAACAAACAAAATGGATGAGCACTTTCGCACCTACACTGGGTGCTTCATCAGATCTGTGTATCGTAAAAAAGCACACACATAAATACAGTATAATTAATTAATCATCTCAACAGACCCAGTGATTTCAAGACTGGTCTTAAAGGTGCATGTTCATTCAGTCTCCCTCATTGGCTGCCAAAATAAGAATGCGTTTAATTTCTAGATTCCCAGTCCATGTCTTGATGTCATCCCCTAGCTGTAGTCCAGCGTTTTTCATTAACCATGAATTTAAAACTATGCATAGCCCCTTCATTCACTATGTGTTTCCCTAGTGCATGCTTAATAATATGCTTATTAATTCATTTACTCCAGTGGACCTCATGAAGTTTGCACTGTAGCTTTCAGTGGGTGGAGCCTAAGCCTTTTGACAGAATCAAATTATGTCCCCCACATTTCAAACAAATGTTCATATCTCTGGAACCATAGGAGTTATGAAAGTATAAATGGCAAACCCTTCAGCACAGACTTTTTTATAGTGGTAGTATTCTTTAGGTTCTGGGTCTTAAACTAAATTTTATAAGTTGGAGTAAACACAGTAATATATTTTTGTAAACAATTTGCAGTATCTCAGCAACCATTTAAGTTACACACACACGCACACACACACACACACACACACACACACACACACACACACACACACACACGCACACACTGTCAGCAGCATTTTGTTCCACTAACTGGGAGATTTCATATGAGGCTAAGGAGTTATGTTTGTGTTACTTGGTTGTTAAGATATTTAGCAAATATGTGATAATGATATCTATATAAATTAATATCATAACATTTAATTTCTCTTTACCCACACTAGACAGGTCAGATGTTAATGAAGTTGAGTTTGCTATTGTTTAAGCTTTAAGATGAAATCTTAAAACCTTGTACATAGCATGGTTTTGGAATTATTGATGCAAATATGAGCAAGCAATGTTTAATGCCTGTAGGCGTCAGTAGGAGTTAACTGCAGATGCATCTGGAAGCATCACTCGGATGTAATGAGTACAGTACAGATATTAGTTAATCCATTCTTTCAGACACCGATTGGTCTTCCTGTCATAATAACAATGACAGGGGCTCACAAATGTCCAAATATATAATATCCTTAGTGCTGGAATCAGCATATGGATTAAATTCAATTATACAGTGACTGGCCATTAACATTTGAAAGTAACATTTGAAAGGAACACACTGATTGGTCAGCCCAACCAGTGTGCCCATTGTAAATCCAAACATATACCAATAGAAAAAGGTCTGGTCACTCAGACTTTCTTCCATTAATATATGCTATAAAGTTTCACTTTTCTTGCACTTATAAACTCGGGAAAAACTAAAGACTTGATGCCAATGAGAGAGATGGGACAGACAAAAAATAAAAGGATAATCCAGGTACGTTATGCAAAGCTAGAGAAACATACCTGATTATCCTTTTATTTTCTATGTCCAGTCTCTCCCATATGTTCAAAGTCTCCCAAGATATATATATATATATATATATATTTTGTTGTTCCTATACACAGCACTAATGTACTGCATAAGCGTGGGAACAAAAGTTCCATATGCATGCGCAATACTTCAGAAAAGCACCAGAATATCTGAGGAAAGGGGAAGAACACCTTGGAGCCGTGATACAAAGACATTATTTAAGAAAAGTTAACTTTTTTTTAAGTAATGTCATTGTATAATAGCAGTAACTGACTCCGTAGTTCACCCTGGTAATTGAACCACAACAACCGTGGGTAAATCTACAATATACCACACCCACATTGTTTGTTATTGCTGTAATAAATGTCCACTAACAGGATGCACAAAACACCCATCTGTCTTAATATATTTACAGACATTGCATCCTCTGCACGGATAGGTGCCTAACCTCCCAGGTGCCTTATTCTTATCTATTTTTGTAGTGTTTAATGATTTATAGCAGAGTATCTTTCTCAACGAAGAGTTATTCTTAAGTATAAAACAAGGCTCATTGCCAAATACTTCTGTATATTTACTATCTGACATCAACACACGCCAGTGTTTCTTTGATATTAAGAAAAAACAAAACAAAATTCACAGCAGCTTTCAAATAAAACTTGTAATCCACAAAATGAAGCAGCTTTTCAGGCAAAACAATAAAGCCCTGAGCAGGGCAAGCTTGGAAAATTGTGAAAAAAAACCACAGATGGCTCAGCACACTTCAGTTCACTTTATTCCACAGAAACACATTTTTAGCATTTACTGACTTGGAGAAACTAAAGAATGAAAAGCTAAGAGTAGTTTATAAGAATTCAAGTAACTTAAAACTTTTATTGGAAAATGGTGCAAACCAAGAAGTTCAGAGAAGGAGAAAAAGGAAGGGAACGTTTAAATGTGGACATTGTCAACAGTGTGCATACATGAGCAATGCAGAAAGTGTGTATTTGGAAAGCAGGGGAATCAACCTGGAAGGCAAGGATTTTAATAATTGTGACTCCTTTGGGCTTGTACATTTAGTGAAATGTCAAACCTGTGAAGCATTCTATATAGGGAAGACGGAACGCAAGCTCAGGAGAAGGGTATACGAACATATGTGTGACCTAGAAACAAACAGACTAATGCATTGTACAAACACAAACAAAGCTGTGAAAATGCATACTATACATTTTTTGTGATAGAAAGGGTGGAAAAGAGTGTCAGAGGGGGTTTATGGGAGGAATGTTTGGAGTACAGAGAATTATGGTGGCAGATAAGTTTGGAGGCCAATAAGCCACCGGGTCGCAATGAGCATATCTCCATAGCCCCATTATTAAAATTGAGAGCAGCAAAACTGTGATTATGCATTTGCACTTTATGTGAATTTTATCATGTTTTTACCCATGTTTTCCAAAAGTTACAGTAGGTCTTTAAGCGTTTTTGTAGTTGTATTTTTATTGAAACGTTGGGTTTGTAATATGTTATGAACACAAGTGTTACACTCATTTATCAAAGGTATTGAACTTACTTTTCCCTTATATTTTCCTGTTTTTAACATTCTTTTTAACTGCGTGAGGCTATACAATTTGCCTTTGGTTTACAATGCAATTTTTATAATACCTGTAATTTCATGATTCATTCACTAGATGGAGGATCAAGTTCATTTAAAGCAAATATTCAAGTTGGTAACTTTAACCATTGAGTCCTACTAAATGTGTTTCTAATAGTATTTTAACTTTATAATTTATTCTTTGTAGTCAAGTGTTTTAAGGATTTTTATTTAAAACATATTTTTATTTCTACATATTTATTCATCAAACATTGTAACATTAAATGTGTTTTAACTGTGGCATCACAGAGAGATGCAGTTTTTGGTTTTAAACTAAATGAACCTTTCAATTAATTCATTAACCTAATCAATGAAATTAAGTGAATGGTATAAAAGCACTAGTAGTTTGAACAGCCCACATCTGAGGAAGTGATTTTTAAAACGAAAATGTATGGTGGAGCGTTAATGTGCTATGTTTCTGTGGAATAAAGTGAACTGAAGTGTGCTGAGCCATCTGTGGGTTTTTTCACAATTTTCTAAGCTTGCCCTGCTCTCAGGGCTTTATTGTCTTAATGATATCACAGGCACAATTAACATTAATGCAATATGTTAAGCACATTCTCAGTTGACTATTCTAGCAAAGTACCATGTAGTGAATTTCTAAAATCTATCAACTTCTTGTACTCCCAAAAAACATGTTCACAGGTACCTCTCTTTCCGATCACACTTCCGGCAATTGCTTTCTACTTGTGGAAAAGAAGACTACTTGGGGTGTAAATATTCCAATGTAACATTTTTATGCAAAAGTCCTAAACCTTCTGGATTTTGTTTCATATTTGGGAGCCATACAAATATATCCTTCCATTCTTTCTTTGTGCATTACTCTTCCATTCTCATTTTCTAGTATTTTCTAATGTCTTCTGGTTGATTGATTGTTTTTAATATAGTTATCATGCATTTTTTGTTCCTTACTAAATGTCCCTTTTTTACTGCAGTCTGTTCTAGACCAGATTATCAACTTGACCAGAGCTGATCTTTCACTCAACACTGCCGTAGCCCTTTCTCTATGGCTGTACTGTATCTGTTCCTGTTAGGGAAGGCAATTTCCAACCCACAGTTAAAACTTCTTCTTGACCTCATCCCTCTCGGTGACTTCCCCTCCCTAGTTTTTTGCTACTAATACCTTGGTTCCTTCGATAATTTTTGCTAATGAATTCCATCTCCCTCTTGTCAGTTTTCTGTTTCCTTACTTGGTCATCCTTCGTAGTAAAATTTTTCTCCTTTCCAATGTTGGCTTTTTTTTTATAATATTTTCTGTTACTTGGTAACAACCATACAGATTATTATATTTACAGTTCTCCTTAAATGCCTGCATCCAAAATCATACTCTCTCTTCTTATTTCATGAACCCCACCATTCCATTTGAACATCCTTTCTTTCCATTTTGATTTGTAGTTTTTCTGTCTGTGCTATGTATCTGAGCCTTACCTCAGTAGCTGTAATGCAGCCGTACAAATCAAGTCTGGTAATCCCAAACCACCTTGACTTGTCGAGAGAAATAACTTCTCTCACTTAAATCCTTCCCTGGTGCATATTTTTTACATTACTGTTTACTGGAAAAATATAGGTCATGTAAATATCCAGGTGGTAAACATAATATTTAAACAATCAGCCCCATCAATCCATCACAAATGGCCTTTTTTGTATCTTATTTGTTGCCCTCTGGGGTTTTGGAGTTCTCTTAGTTCTCATTTTTAAGTATTCAATCAGTCCCTCTCTGCTCAGTACAAATATTTCCACAAACTGTGATTTCCCCGTTATTGTATACAGTTTTCATGTTAAGTAGAAAGTTCATAGGCTGTATTTAAGGTAATTCAGTGTTTTTGTTCAGCCTTAAGACCCTATGCTGATTGTTTCAAGTCTTGTGTTTGTTAAATCACCATCTATTGTTGGTACTGCAAGTTCCTTTCTTTTACGTGTTAAAGCCTTCATTGGTGCTTCCTCAAAAGATTAACTAGTGCAACTTCTCATCTGCTTGGCAAAGTTGTATCCTTTTTACATAGGAAGCAGTTTATTTTAGAAATTTAAGTTTGTTAGGCCATATATTATTACATATTTATAATTAAGAATTTCTTATTCCCAAAATGTAGGGGTCCAAGTCATCCAAGCTGTTCTTTCTTACATGTCCAACAGTAAGGAGAAATAAGAGGAAATGTTCTTGCTAATATAGAAGTATAAAAGTGTTTAAAACATCGTTGTCAGTCAAAAAATATGAATTTTTTAGATTGTGTAACATGTCTTAGAATAGAAACTGACCTTGATGTACTTAACTAACCACCCCATTTTCGACTTGGGGTTCAGTTCTCCTCTCTATTAACCAGCTGATCTGTAGGCACTCGCCTTCCTTCTTCACTGAGTAATTTTTAAGAACTGAATAATCAGCTGCCCATATAGCACTTTAAGGCACGTTTGCCCCATGTCTAACTTCAGATTGTTCCAAGCTCAAATGTTTTGTTGCATTTTTCATCTGTTTTCCAATATATTAAATCTTGACATCTCCTGTTCACATCCATTCGGTCCCAAACACTTATTCATGCTTATTGATGAGAATTCTTCCTTCTAGCCTTCTGTTTTTGTCTCCATCACACACCTAGTTCTCCTTAAACTCTGTGTCACCTCTGTGCTCCCTTAAATTTTTTTTTTTCCATTTAACATCCTATACAGCTCTTGTAACGCTCCTTTTTTCCTTTATATTGCATTGTTTCAGTCTTAAGATTCAGTTTTTGAGAGCTAAAAAACAATTTTTGCCCTTGATGGACAGATTGGATGCCAGTTGGTGACCCTTGATGATAAATGATTTCAAAAATGCTAAACTGTATTTATTACCCTTTTGTTGACTAGGTTAGTCCTGTTAGGTCGGTGTCCTCTATTCTAGTCTAGTCTTCTGCTATGCAGTCCGTTATCTCTTTACTGGATGCCCTTGTTTACTTTTGCCTTCTTCCTGTTCCACCCAAATCTTCACCAAGTTGTCTTCTGTTTTCCTACATATATGACCACACCAGTAATCTGTTCTGACAGTGTCTACAATTGGAGCTACTTTGGGTTCTGCACTGATGTCCTCATTTCTTTGTTGTGTGCTACAGTGTGCATCCTGTCACCCTTCTCAATCACTTTCTCTCTATCAACTCTAATTTCCTCAGTTGCTGTGCCCAGGTTTCTGTACAATACATTAGTACTGGTTGTACCACTGTTTTGTGCATCTTACTTTTCAGCTTCTTTATCATTTTTCTGTCCCACACTACCCCTGAATACAGTTGGCTGCAGGTCCTCTGGTTATAGTTTTGAATCCCTCAGACTTCCTTTCCGCTCAACCACCCCTCCTATGTATTTGAAGCTGTTAGCCTGTTTCTCAATTCCCCCTTCTCTCAATTTTCAGCTTCTTCTGATTTCCCCCATTTTCAGCTTCTTCTGATTTCCCCCATTTGCTGCCATGACACCTGTGTTATCTATACTCTGTTTCATCCTGTGTGCCTTCAGTTTTGCTTTGCATTCCCCTACATTTGTTAAGGTCTTGTCCAGAGTCTGCTTGTTGTTCCACTGCATCTGCATAGAGCAGCTTTGTTGATCTGTCATCTCCTTTTAACATCCACATTCATTACTGCCAAATGGTCAGAATGGGCTGTAATCTTAGTTAGCTTTTCTGTTTACTTTTTCCCTGATCTTTGCTTAAAATCTAGCAAATTAATCTTAATTTTCTGTAACTGTACCATCATTTTGCCTAAATGATTACTTCTAGAATCAAGTTATTCAGCCGACTGGATGTGTACTCTGTTATTAAGCAGTTGTCTTTGCTATGATCAGCATTTAAGCCACAGGGTTTCATAGGTAGGTACTAGGCTATTGGCCCAAGGGCCTACGTAAGCCTAGCCAGCGAGGTTCCATAGCTTACGCCACCAAAGAAAGTTATTTTACTGTGCCACTGTCTAGCAGAGACACAGAAGTGATCCCCGGGGTGTATTTCCTATTTCCCATCCAGTCATCAGGGTTTTTCTTGAAGAGTGCTAATGAAGAGCTTTGCTTGACATATATGGGTAGCTTGTTCCAGAGTATAGGAAGTCTCTGGGACAGGAATCTATCCCTCCAGCTTGACGTTTTTATTGTGGTGACAAGGTTTAGGTCCCTAGAGCATGTAGCTCGGAGGGATTGGGATTTCTTTAGGTGTAGCATGTCCAACAGCTCTGGGTTTGACATGGCTTTATATGTTAGGTAGAGATCACCTCGTAGTAGACGATATACTACAGAGTAAAGCTGGAGTTTTTTGAGGCGGTCAGTGTAGGGCATTTGTTTGAGGTCAGTAATCCTCTTTGTGAGGTACTTCTGTAGCCTTTCCAGCTGCTGCAGATGTCTTGTGAGGTACATTCCAAAAGGAGTGTTGTACTCTATAATGGGTCTGAGTGACGAGTAGAGGGGAACAATGACCTCTTTTTTTTTCCTGGATAAGAACCCTTTTTATGATGAGGTGTGCCACGTAGAAGGACTTCCTGACTACTGTGGCGATGTGACTATCAAAGGAGAGACTGCTGTCCACCTGGGTCCCAAGGTCTCTTATCATGCATTCGGTGTTAAGTAGATTGCTGCCGATGTGGTAGTCCATGGGTACAGAGTTTTTACCAAACGGGATGACACTGCACTTTTTGGCATTGAGCTTGAGGCCATGGCTCTGACACCAGGCATCTGTCTGTGAGGCCCTTTTGTAGGATGTCCACATCATTTGGGGACTTGACTATGGCTCCTAGTTTGCAGTCATCTGCGAACTTCATTAGCCAGAGGCCTTCTGTGTTTGCCTGTACTTCAGAGAAGTAGATACCAAACAGGAGAGGTCCCATGATGGAACCCTGTGGTACTCCACTTGTTACTGCTTTGAGGTCAGATTTGGAGTCTACAACTTTTAGTGTGGGTTCTGTCAGTGAGCCAATTGGCAACCCATCTTGTGACGTAGGAATTTATACCTAGTTTAGTGAGTTTAGCTATAATTCCAGAATGGGGGATGGTGTCGAAAGCCTTGGCAAGGTCAGGATAGGCTGTGTGAACCACCTTACCCTCATCCACAGCTTTGCTGACTGCCTGAAAGATCTGCCTTTCACAAACCCGAAGTGGGTGGGATCCAGAGTTTGGAGGTTACCAATGTCTTTGTTTGAGTTCCATGATGATGCGTTCCATGGCCTTGCAGACCAGGCTCATCAGGCTAATAGGTCGATTAGTTCCCGGGATCAGTGGTGGCTCCCCCTTTGTGGAGTGGTATAACTGTTGCTGTGCGTCATTCATTGGGCACAAAGCCTGATGCAAGGCTATTGTTGAACATGGTGCTTAAGTGAGGAGCCAGTTTGTTCTGAAGTTATTGTAAAACGCAGCTTGGGATGTTGTCCGGTCCCATGGATGCTGTGTTTTTGGCTTTAGAGAGTGCAGCTTTTACCTGCGTAGTTGTGATTACAGGGACTCTGCATTCTTCCTGTATAGATATGGGCCCTTTAGGGGGTGGGGGGGGGGTAAAGTTAGCACTGAACATATCTGCCAGGATGTTGGCAATATCAGTTGGTTTTGTAATTTTCGTGCCTTTGTGCTGTAACTCGGAGCAGATCTGGGTGTTGCCATCTAGATTCTTGACATAGCTATAGAATGCTTTGTGGTTGTCCTTGGATTTAGTGGCGATTTTGTTTTCGTAGGTAGTTTTGGAGGATCTTATAAGGGATCTCAGCTTCTTACTGAGGCTGACAGGGAGCTCCTCCACTCATGGGATTTTACTCTCTTTAAGCCACAGGGTTTCAACCTTGCTTCTTCTGCGTAGCAGTTGTTGAATTTTTATTCTTTCTTCTTGACACCTTAAACTTTGACCAGGTTATTTCCACTAGTCCAGTGGCCTGTTCAAGGAGATCGGAGGTGGTATTTATATTGACTAGGAATAATTTGGCCAGGACACCTGGGAACATCCCGTAGTCTTTTTCGGTGAGCGCTGTGGGATCTTTTACTTGCTAAAAAGTCTTGATGTTGTGATTACTCATGGTATATATTTTATAATATCTTTTACATGCTACCACCAGCTCAGGCAAATGGGACCTTGGTTTATTGTCTTAGCCAAAGGACAGCACACTCCAGTGTCACACCCCCCCACCACCTTATGTTGCATACTTCAAAATTTCCTTCATTAGCTGGAGGAGAGGGGAGCTTATCAAGCCGCATGTTACACGGTCCTGCTTCCACTGGAAGTCTCACCTTACCAGACGCATTTTATGGGTTTATGACCTAGATTCTCAGTCAACTAAGTAATTTTTTTTTGTGCTTCATTTTAGACTGCTTTACAATGAGTTGCCATCAGCTGGTTATGTCACCTAGTCAACTTCAGTCTTCAAAGTATTTTCAGATGTTCATCGTGTTTCACTGTTGCAGTCATGACTGCAGGGTTCTCCCCTGCCGGCAGGCAGTCCTCGGTCGGCCAGAATCCCAAAGTCTGGGTCCGGCGTCGGCTGTTCAGCCATGCTCCCTGACGTCAGAGCACCAGGAGTACAAAGCTGACAGTCGACGCCATGTTCTTCAGTCTTTCGTGCCGTGCGGTGATAGCAGTTCGCAAGTGCCGGTCGGCTGACTCCTGACAATTTTTTCTGAACAAACTTCAGTCCGAAGACTTTCTTCTCCTACTCAAAGCTAAGTACCCCATTGGGGAAACTTTTTTCTTGCTCCAGTCTGATGTCAGAAAAAGTTAATTGTATTTCATATGGGAAGCAAATACCTCATAAGGGTTTTCATTCTTACTGTATTCCCTGCTTTTAGGCCCTGACCACGACGTAGCTAATTGTCGGTTTTGTGCTAGATTTAATCAACGTACGATTTAAACGAAGGTACGATTTTGCATTTCATTACTTCTGTAGGCGTTTCAATTACAAAATGTCGTCGGACGCGGTTCCGGCTACCGGAGTTCTCAAACGACGTAAGGATAAAGACAGGCCTCCGAGGTCCAAATCAGACGATATTGTACAAGCAGAGCCAGCTTCTTGTTCGGCCGTCGTCAGTGAGGTGCTTTTGCAGCCCCTGTCGGCCATTTCGGAACCGATGGCTGAAACTGACTCCCACGAGGAGCCAACTAGGCCTTTGAATATTTCTGTTGCAGGACCTTCGGACAATGCTCCTTCGGATGGGTCCGGAGCCGCTGTGCAGGTACCGGCTTCCGAAGGGGTTTTCAGGCCTACTCTACTTCTAATAAAGGCAAAGCCAAAGACAAAGGCAAAGACTCCTTCCAAATCAAAGACTACAGCCCAGGCCTCTTCTGATCCGGCACCCAAGTCTCAGAAACAGTTAATTAAGATGGCGGAGGACTTACTTACTATGATCAGGGGTTCACATCCCCCTCCAGATAAAGGCCAAGGCAGGAAGTGTATTATGACTCTTCTGATCAGGCTTCTGTTTCTTCAGTTTCTTCTTCTGACCAGGAATATTCTTTCCCTCCTTATGAGGATTCTGATGCTGAGGAATCCATTCCTTCAGCTTCTCCCCCTGAGGATTTCTCTTTTGGGGAAACTTTACATGAAATGAGGGAACATTTTCACTGGGAAGGACAGGAGTACTCTGAATCTAAGAAGAGACTTAGGGATTTTCTTCTTCTTCCCCAACATAGACCCCTGGCTATCCCTCCTATTTTGGATATTGTGGACGATGCTTTTTCGGAGGCTAACTTAACTCCTGACTCTTTTCCTCCAGCTCCTGTTAAGCCAGACAGATATTATAGGGTTCCTGATTCCCACCAGTTTTTATACAAGAATCCTACTGCTGATCCTGAAACCATTTCTCAGGGCCCTAAGGGGGTTAAGGCTGCTACTGCTAAAAACCCCATTCCCACTGAGAAGGATTCCAGATCTTTAGAAAGATGGGGCAAAAAAGTGTACACTTCTGCTACTTTATCTATTAGGGCTTTAAACTGTCAATTTCATATGCTGAAATACCAGCAATTTCTTCTGTCTGTTTTGAAACAAAAGCTAACTTCCATTTCCGCCTGTGCAGATGATAAGGAATTACATGACTTAATGCATGCCACTGAACAAGATGGGAAGCATGGTTTACACTGTGGATTTGATGCCTTGGAGGCTTCTTGTAGGGCTGCTGCCTCTGGCACAGTCATTAGAAGGCATGCTTGGTTAAAGGAACAAAACTTGCCAGATCAAGTAAAAGCTAAGTTATTGGATGCTCTTGTTCAGCATAATGTTTTGTTTGGATCTAAGGCTGAAGAGGTGATAAAGAAGATGGAGGACAAGGCAAAATCCATGCAAATGGTTAAAGTTTTCTTACAAGTACAGCCACCCAGATTTAGTAGGAATTGGCCTACAAAAAATTGGTCCTTTCCCACTTCAGACAGGCCTCAGAGGGGTAGATACAGACGCTTCCGAGGAAGGCCTCAAACGCAAGCCTCTTACAGACCAAGACAGTGGACTGCTTCCACCCCTAGGGGAGGAGAGGACAGATTGCAAGCTCATAGAAAACAGGCTCAATGACTCCCTCTGTTGGGCTGCAGGAACTTCTTGCCTGGAAGCCCCTCTCGGAGGAAAACTTTCCCTTTTTCACCTAAATTGGACTCGTATAACCCAAGACAAGTAGGTTCTGGATGTGGTTTCAAGAGGTTACAAATTCCATTTTCTTACCCTACCAAGACCAAGCGGATGGCCAGATCTTCCAAAACATCAATGGTTAGGGGCCTTAAACCAGGTGGAAGCTCTCTTGGCTATGAAAGCCAATGAACTGGTTCCACTTTCAGAAATGGGACAAGGTTTTTACTCAAGGCTCTTGCTAGTCCCCAGAAAGCAAAATTAATGGAGACCCATTCTGGATTTGTCAGTCTTGAACACTTTTCTCGAGGTACCAAAATTCAAGATGCTTACTCTACAGCAGCTACTTCCAATGCTGACCAAAAATGCATGGATGGTAACTTTGGATTTAAAGGAGGCATATTTACACATTCCCATCAGGCAGGAATGCAGAAAATACCTCGAGGCACTGTCAATTCTCTGCGCTGCCCTTTGGATTGTCTACTGCGCCCAGGGTCTTCACCAAATGCCTGGCTCCAGTAGTAGCTTATTGCAGACTCAAGGGAATTAATTTACCCTTATCTGGACGACTGTCTTATTCAGGCAGACAGCAGGGATGTCTTACTCCAGCATCTAGAATTTGTTCAGAATCTTCTCAAGTTCCTGGGATTCACTGTAAACATAAAGTCAAATTTGACACCCTCACAACAGATAACTTTTTTGGGTGCTCGTCTAAACACAACAACTCAGATGGCATTTCTGACATACGAAAAACAATTACAGCTGGCTTCAACTTTCAAAACCTTGGCAACATTAACTCAGCTATCTGCAAGGAAATTCCTGCAGGCTTTGGGTTACATGGCCTCCTGCATCCTTCTCGTACCATATGCAAGACTACATATGAGGAAAATACAGTGGTACCTAAAAAGTGTATGGTCTCAGCATTGCCACAGTTTAGACATACAGATCACCGTCCTGCCTTGTCTTCAAAAGGAATTCCTTTGGTGGTCCAGGGCATGTACTCTAAACAAAGGAAAACCCTTCAGTCTACCTCCAGCCAGTCAGATACTAACCACGGACGCCTCAGACTATGCATGGGGAGCCCATTTGCAGGGCAACTGTCTGTCTGCATGGCCTTTGGACAAAGGATCAGAAGCACCTGCATATCAATTTAAAGGAAATGTTAGCCGTTCAGAACGCTCTATTGGCCTTCAGGAATCTTCTACAACCAGGACAACTACTGATACGGACAGACAACACCACAGTTATGTGGTACATAAACAAGCAAGGGGGATCACATTCCTATCCCCTTTGCAGACTAGCCATGAATCTATGGCACACAGCTCTAGCTTGCAAACTGGACCTTCAAGCTCAGTTTCTACCAGGGAAGCAAAACTTCCTGGCAGACAGTCTGAGCAGAAACCTGTCGGACCCACACGAATGGATGCTGGACACCGAAATATTCAAGATGATTACAGCAGTCTGGGGATGTCCTCACATAGACCTCTTTGCATCCCACCTCAATCATCAACTACAGATTTTTTGCACTAGGACATTCCATGAACTAGCTTGGAAAGTGGATGCACTATCATTCAGTTGGAGAAACCTCTCTGGGTATGCCTTCCCACCTCTACCTCTTCTTCCACGGGTGTTATTAAAGATCAAAACAGGACAAGCCCAAGATGATAATTTTCCTGGCTCCAAATTGGCCTCGACAGTTTTGGTACCCAACACTGAGAAACCTTTCTCTGGAGCCCCCTTGGGTTTTATCACAGACTCCGAACCTTCTGTCCCAACACCAGGGTCAGGTTCTGCACTCCCATGTCAAAACTCTCAGCCTGGCGGCCTGGTTAATCCAGGGTCTATGATTCATTCTCTCCTACCCAAGCAGGTTATGGATGTCATTTTAGAAGACAGACGCCCTAGCACTAGAAAATCTTATGCAGGAAAATGGAAAAGATTTTGCTCCTGGATGCAGGCTCAGGATTCGGATCCTCTTATTCCTAACATTCCTCTGATTGATTTTACTTTACCTGACAGACCTCTTACATAAGGGTCTCTCTGTCTCTTCCATAAAGATACATGCCTCTGCTATTTCTGCTCATTTTAATACAGATCCTCCAATCTTTTCCCACCAGCTCATGAGACAGTTTCTCAGAGGAGCCAAGAACTTAAGGCCCCCTAGATCTCCACCCATTCCTGTTTGGGATCTCAACTATGTTTTGGAAAAACTCGCCTTACCTCCTTTTGAGCCTGCTGCCACATCTGACATCAAGTTTTTATCTTGGAAGACAGCCATCCTGTTAGCTCTGACCTCTGCCAGGAGAGTTTCGGAGTTGCAAGCTCTCATGGCTGTGGAACCTTATATTATTTTTCATCAAGACAGGGTGTCTTTAAGGACTAATCCTACTTTCATGCCTAAGGTGGTTTCCAAAGTGGCTTTAAATCAAACTATTCACTTGCCAACTTTTTTCCCCAGTCCTCAAAATAAGGGGGAAAGGGTCTTGCATTCCTTGGATGTACACAGACAACTAAGTTTTTACCTGGACAGAACCAAGGACATCAGGAAATCAGAACAATTGTTTATTTCTTATGCTTCAAGTTCCCAAGGTAAAGCCATTTCAAAACGGACCATTTCTAAATGGATTGCTCATGGAATCGGATTTTGCTATTCACACCATGGAAAGCAAATCCCAGGGAGTATAAGGACTCACTCTACCAGTGCTACTGCCACTTCAGCTGCCTTCCTCAGGGGAGTTCCTACCAAAGACATTTTGGAAGCTGCAACTTGGAGTTCAGTGCATACTTTTTCTAAGCACTACAATCTACCTCTCTACTCTAAGTCTAGGGCAGGCTTTGCTTCTGCAGTCTTGCAGGGCCTTTTAGCCACCCCCTCTACTTTATGACCACCTTCCTTTTATTCTGCTTTGGGATTCAACCCTACAGTCATGACTGCAACAGTGAAACATGATTAACATAGTACAGTTGTGTACACTTACCATAAATGTAGATGTTCGAGTGTTTTAACTGTTGCAGTCTGGGTTACCCTCCCTCCTGTCCCCTCTTATTTTTTCTTTTGTGTGGTTCCCTTCTTCTGAGGTGTATTTGCAAAGGGTATGGGATCTTACTCATTTTGGAACACCTGACATCTGGGGCAAGAAAAACTGGAGAACATGGCGTCGGCTGTCAGCTTTGTACTCCTGGTGCTCTGACGTCAGGGAGCATGGCTGAGCAGCTGATGCCGGACCCAGACTTTGGGATTCTGGCCGACCAAGGACTGCCTGCCGGCAGGGGAGAACCCTACAGTCATGACTGCAACAGTGAAGACACTCTAACATCTACATTTATGGTAAGTGTACACAACTGTACTTTTTTCTGCTGACATTCTGATTTGATAAAAAGTCCATCCTCTGTAATTAGGACTGTTGAGCAGGCATTAAGACCACTCTGTAAATAAAACTTTCCCAGGCTGCATGGAACCCTACTCCTTCCTGGTGTGTATAGGAGTTGCTGGTTCTCCAGATCTTATTTTACCATTCCTTGAGGTGGAAGAGGGAAATAGCCAAAGGCATGAGAGAATTTTAACTGATTGTTTTGAGTAACACTTTTTTTTAATTTTTATTTTTCTTTCTTTCCATAATTTTTTTTCTGTTACAAAAATGCCGATAATTTGATCTATTTTCTGTCATATCTTTCCCTTTCTGTTTGTGGACATTTTGGACCCAAGCCTGGTTATTGTTTTTGTGACATCTTGGTTGTCCTTTCATAAATGTGTTTGAGATAAGGCAGTTCAGTTTGCCAACAGCCTTTTTTTGTTTGGGAGAGTCACCCATTTCTGTCCAGACTAGCTGCACAGAAGTCTGCTCCGTTTTCTGTTACTGTCATACATTGACAGGTTATTGGAGACTATTTTAAAGGCTCTTGGAAAATAGACATATGCCTCTTTTCCTGCCCTATCTGTGTCTTGGCTGTCGAGACATTTGGTGTGGGATTTTCTCTGACACCAGTGTCTGTAGTGCCCATGATTTCTTCACATGTGTTGCGTCTTATTTGGACCTGCATTAATACTGAGAATGCCAAAACCTATGTTGCTGGAGTTGGTTCCACTACCTTAATGACGCCCATTTTCTAGTTGTCTATGCTGCCAGACCCTATAATGTCTGAGGTCCCAATCCTACCCACCCCACAATGGCTTTTCCAGTGCTGATTCTTGTGGTGTAGATCCTGTTTACTTTGTAATTGTCTGGGATTCTGATATTGATGCCAGTGCCAGGCTTTCTGTTGTCAAGCCTGATGTCTGTCAGCGCCCATACCTTCTGTATCAGTGTTGGTATCAGGACCTGTGACACAACATATATGGCAGCAGTTTCCTAGGTATTAGCCACTGTGAAGTTAGTTGTACAGGCACAGTCATCTTTATTTATTCCATCTGCTCCTATTGGCCTTTAGGTCTGCTGGAATTTCCCTCAGTGGGATAGGGGATTTTCAGTTCTTCTGCAATCTGCCCTCCCAGTTCCTCCTCCAAGTAGGCTTTTTAATTCTCGGATTTACTTCTCTCCATGAAGAACCCATAAAAAGCTGTTGCAAAAGCAAAACATCCTGACTTAGCAGTTTAATTTTCCAGTTAAAGGATTTTGAGGAGGGTATATAGTGTTCGGCCTCCCTTAATAATTCTAGAGATGTGGAGTATCTCTGATTAATGAACAACTCTGGAGATTGCCATCTGATGCCAGTCTCTCTTCTCTGCATAGACTGCAGAAGGCCATTAGGCCCTTCTAGCAGTTGTTCTGGGTGGTTCCCCCTGCCATGGTTCCTCTGAATACAGGATTGCTTGGGAGAATCTGGATGTGCAGCATCTGTGCGAAGAAGTCTGACTATATTCTGTGGCCTCTCTGGGAAAGGGTTGTCTGCGTGGAGGTTCCAGAGTCAGGCGCTATGATTTCTGCAGCGGTTCCTAAGCAGGTGCCTTCAACCCAATACCCACTGGCCATCCTCCTGACAGAGGGGCAAGGGCCATGGACAGAGGTGGAAGGCACCACTTTGTCTTTTCTGATACTTGGCTGTACTTGTGCATGTGCTTTATTTTCAGTGCAGCTTGACTGGCAAAGTACATTGGCTGTAGGAGGGGTGGCCAGATGTACAACTGAAAGAGAAAATGTTGATCCATTCTTATTTAGCTGCAGGTGTTTTGAGACTACTGCTGGTCTGTGATTTGCAGTGGATTTTTCTCAAACACCCGGTTCCTTCTTTGCTTTTTAATGTGTTGGCTTTTGAGATGCCTGCCCCAAATGTAAGTTTGACTTTGAAAGGTCTTTACCGAGCGGTGTACCCCAAGGATCGGTCTTGGGGCCTCTACTGTTTAGGATATACTTTTCTGAGGTGCAAGCCAAAACCAGTGGTCTGTGGCTGACCAAGTTTGCAGGTGACTGCAAGCTGAGTGCTGTCTTAAATTCCCCTAGTGATGTGAACATCCTCCAAGAAGGCCTTGCCCAAACTAATGACTGGTGCCAGAAGCATGGCCTCAAACTGAATGCCAAGAAATGCATCATTATCCCCTTTGGGGAAAATGGCATCCCCACTAATTATCACATCGGTAACGTACTAAGTACGCAATCAGTCATGACCGACTTGGGCACCCAGGTTGATAGCAACCTGACCTTTGACCACCATGTTGCCTCCATTGTATGGAAGGCTTTGTACATGGTCCACCTCATAAATAAGGGTATTTCATCCAGGAACAAGGAGGTCATAACATCCCTGTACTCCTCCCTTATCAGACCCATTATTGAGTACAGTGCCCCCTTCAGCATATACCTTGCCAAGCACATGCAGCAGCTGGAGAGACCACAGAAGTTCCTGACCAGGAAAACCCAGGGTCTCGAACACCTATCCTGTACAGATAGGCTAAAAGCCCTGTCCCTCTACTCAGTTTCGTACAGACTGCTCAGAGGTGACCTATGTCTGGCATACCAGGTCATCTCAGACCCAGCCTTAATGGAGTTGCTGCATATCCATAAGTCAAACTCCACTCGCGCAACCCACACCCAAGGCCTTAACCTTGACTGTGACATTAATAGAACTTGTTGATGGGATAGATTTGTGTCCCAAAGACTCCCCCATCTGTGGAATAGTCTCTCTCTCTCTCTCTCCATGTCAAGCAGAGTACCTCTCTAGCCCTCTTTAAGAGGAACCTGGATGACTGGATGGGAAATGGAAAATACAGCCCTGGGATCCCACTTGTGTCCCCTGCTGGACAAGGGAAACAGGTGCTGACTTTGAGGGAACATGGGTGAAATTCTCTTCTAGGCTTATAAGGACCTCCAGGCCAATAACCTAGTGTCATCCTGTGAACCTATGAACCTTCCCGTCTCATCTCAACTGCTCATTCTACTAGGCACTGAATGATCAAACTGAGAAAGCCTTCCCATTAGACTCTTAAAACTTACATTAGCCTGTTTCATATCGTGCCACTCGCTTAGTGTACATCTGCAATATTTTAGAGTATTAACCCATTTTTTCCATCTTACTTTTAAAATCTGTAACATTTGGGACTAGACTACCAATCACCGGAGAGCCCAGGAACTGCTTTTCAGGAATCATCTTGGGATTAGTACTTCTGTGTTTGTTCCTGTTGAAGGAGCAGAGGGGCATTATTTCCTAGCCTTCCTAGGTATTGCCAATCCCTGGAAAGCCTGAAAATTGCTTCTTAGGAGCCAGACTGGGATTAAGGCTACTGCTTTACTCCTAGTAAGAGAAGGAGCAGAGAACATTGATTCCTGCTGGTCCCTGATTGGCGGAGTGTAATTGGGATGTCACTGATTGTTTGTTTTTTTTGAAGTTTTGTTGAGAACCTCATCAGGGTCTTTGTGCAGCTTAGCTTTCTGTTGCATTTAGCTGCTGTAGATTCTGTCCAGGGTATTTACCAAAAGCAAGAGTACTGAACCCAGCAACATCTGCATTTAATACTACTACTACTCGGGAAGCAGCTGTGGGTTAGTGCTGGTTTCTAGTGAGAGAAGGAGCAAAGAATCTTTGATTCCTGGTTGTGTGCATCTCTGAGACCAGTGCTATCTTCAGTGCTAGACAGCACCTACAGTAATCAGCTCCAAACCTCCTAGGTGCTACTCTCCCTTTTAGCCCCTGTTAACTCATTACATCGAGTGATGCCTCCAGGTGCATCTGTAGTTAACTCCTACTGACACCTGTACGCGTCAAATATTGCTTGTTCATATTTACATCAATAATTCCAAAACCATGCTATGTACAAGGTTTTAAAATACTTCATCTTAAAACTTACACAATGGCAAACACAACTGCATTAATATTTGATCTCTGTCTAGTGCAGGTAAATAGATACTAACTGTTTTTATTGTATTAATTTATATAGATATAATTTTCACATTTTTCTAAATATCTCCACTAAGTAACACAGAACTCCTTAGCCTCATATGAAAGCTCTCAGCTAGATAAATAAAATGCTGCTGACAGTGTGTGTAAGTTGAGTGGGTGCTGAGATATAAGTTGCAAAATATTACAAATATAATATTGTCTACTACAACTTATAAAATTTAGTTTAAGATCTAGACCCTAAAGAATATATTTGTGCAGAAGTTTGCCATTTACTTTAATTCGTAATCCCTCTGGTTCCAGAGATACAAACATCAGTTTGAAATGTGAGGACATAATTTAATTCTGTCAAAAGGCTTAGGCTCTGCCCATTGGAAGTTACAGTGCAAACTTCCTGAGCTCCATTGGAGTGAATGAGTTAATAAGCAAGCTGAACCATGGATTTTCACTTTCCAACCATCTCTATAGCCAGCTTCATTGAAATGGACATCTTTAAACCATAATAGTGATGGTCATATTTACTGACAACCACCTGCTACTTAACAGATTGACACAGTATGTGAGAAGTGTAGTTGTACAATGCTATTGAAGATAAAGCTCTCACAAGAAGACACAAATTACTTGCAGGTTGTCAGCACTGCATAACACCACACAGTCCAGTTACATACACTTCAGACCAGACTAATAAACCTACATAGTCTAAGATTATTAAAGATAACCATATGTAAAGATAATGCGTAGTCCAGTATGCAAACGACTTTACACTAATCTGCTCAGCCCCCACTCCACAGGACATACAAACAAAAATGCAAAAATCTTTTCAGGACATGGGAAAACTACCTCACCAACTTGTACTAAACCCTAACAAAACTAAGTTAATTGTTTTCAATTATAATAAACCCAAAACATGTCTAAGCCCACTTTTGATCCTGTCCACAAACAGTAACAAAATAGAACCCACTAACCAAACCAAACTTCTAGGAGTCACAATTGATGAAAACCTAAGATTTGATACCCACATCTCCCTCACCATCAAAAAAGTGAACTCCAAACTAGGCACCCTATATAGAATCAAAATATGCCTCACAAAGTGCTAGACTAGCTACTGTCCGCACGCAACTGCTTTCCACCCTCCCCTACGGCTCCTAAGTTTTTACAAACATTAGTAAAGCAGACCTAAATAATCTTGAAACATGCTATAGTAAAGTTGCCAAATTCGTTACAGGCCACCCTTACTGAACCCATCACTGCTCAGTACTCTCTCAACTCAAATGGTTAGAACTTCCAAACCTGCTAACATTAAACCAACTATCCATACCCCACAAAATAATCCACAAGCCAAATGACTGCCCGGTACTTGCTAACCTAATCCAACCCAACAGCAATCCTAGCTCACCAAGATCCTCAAACTGTTGAGAGTTGTGGGGTTGAGTAACCTTTAAGGCTCTACTCCTATAAATTTGCCAAACTCTGGAACTCACTTTCTCAACCTATAGCTAAAAGTCCTAACATACATGAGTTTAAACACTCCCTTAAGGAACATCTAGCAAAACAATGGTGGCTCTGCTCCTGCCATACTCCAGGCTAGGCCACCCACTACCCCCCTACTAGCTCACTCTCACAACTATGGTTATTATCTGCTGTAGGCTAACCTGGTCTTACACTCTAGTTCAGTTAACAGTTATAAACACGCAAACTGCCTCTTCTTTAAACTGTTACACAGACAGCATTGCTCCTTTTTGACAATCTGTATCAGACTGTTCTCACTATTAAGTCATGCGATTAATCTCATTCTCAGATTTTGTTAAAAATGTTTAATTATTGCATTTAGTTAATTACTGTATTGATTTTTGCTTTGAACATTGTTTAATATGTGTTCAACCTGATTGTTCAATGTTGTATTTTTGTACTTGTGGAGTATTTCTACCTGGGCCTCTGCTAAAAATGGGCCCCATGCCCAGTTGGACAATACCCGGTAAATAAATTAAATAAAAATAAATAATTTACGTTAACCACAAAGGCCTCATAAATGTAACCAAAGAAACAAATATCCTCAACAACCTCACAGATACACAACACAGGCAGCATCCACAATGAAATGTACATCTAAGAGTCTTACTGACTTATTTCAAAAGCCCATAAGGTAAACCGCTACACATTCCAATCATAGCTGACTCCATAGTGAGACATAATGCACCACTCACCACTCTGTGAAAGAAAATCACTCACCAGGCTGTGAAAGGATAAGCTGAGTCAGTTGCCTACCAGATGCCAGGATTCCCCACATCACACATACACTCACTTCCTTGCACTACAAGTGCACACATTACCACATTACACAGTCATGGTGCATGCATGTCTAAATGATTAGAGGCTTGCCTGCCTGGACTGTATGAAGAGAGACATGATGGATCTCTGAGTATGTATCTGAGGCTGGTATGAACCTAGCTTTAAGCGGCAGTCTGCATCACCTAGAATAATGCTGCAATACGAGTTAAAGATCACCTTCAACAATTTGCTTAGCTTCTGGTGTCATTCTAAGTGATACATCAGCCTGGGATGAGATGTTACTGTCCTGCTATACCAGAGTTGGCCTGTAGTACCCCCACAAAGATTTTGTATATTTAGCTAAATCTTTATCCACCCCCATAGTGCCTTTAGGCAATGCCTGTCTTCTAAAGTTTCAGGCATAGCAAAAGGAAATCCAGATAACATAAAAGTGTTACTGCTCAATGACAGGAGACTTTAAAAAAAAAAAACGTCCACTTCCTACTAGCTTGCCTTATCCCAGAACTCGTAGATAAATTCATTGTCATGGAGTGTTCTCATTGGTTCAGAACCAGTTCTCTATCAGTGCATAGATTCAGTGCCTACCACACGTTCAGGCCCACTGTATTAGGTGAAGGCACAAAAGACTGTAATCATTCCTGTTGTTGCATGTGTCTGGATAGATACATGCCAAAAGTAGCATTATATTTAATTATTGCATATTGAGGGCTGAGTAAAGGGGGACAGTGACATCCCTACATCTGGACACAATCCCTTTTTTGTAAGCTGTGCAGTATGGAAAAACTTTCTTAAAACAGTAGACGTATGTTGGTCAAAAGTGGAGTCACAGTCCACATAAGTTCCCAAATCCCAAACTGTGTCAGTTCTTGGGCATGTGTTGTCAATGTGATAATTCACTGCAGTAGGTGACTTCCCAAAGGATACAATAATGCATTTTTGGCATTTAGTTTCAGACCATGAGTTCAGTTAGTTATGGGACAAACCTTCCTCAGGAAGGCTACATTATTTAGGGATTCAGTGACTGCTAGAATGCTGTCATCTACAAATGTAGCCAGCCACAGCCCTTTGGTAATGGCTTTTACTTCCGAAAAGTAGATGCCAGACAGGAGAGGTCCCAGCACAGAACCCTGGTGACATAGGAGTTTCTTCCCAGTTTGTTTAGCTTTACTATGCCTGAGTGGAGTCTTGTGTTAAAAGCTTTGGCCAAGTCCAGGGATTTGGTTTGTACAGTTTTCCCTTCATCCATTGCTTTGGTGATCCTTTCAGAAAAAATCCACCAGGTTGAGTAAGCATGACCTGCCCTTAACTAATCCAAACTAAGACTGGTCCTGTGTTTGGAGATTCCCTATTACTTGATTGAATGATTAATTCCATGAAAGTCCTTCCATGACTTTGCATATGAGGCTGGTCAGACTTGAGTCTGTAATTGCCTGGGTCTATGGAAGGTCTTCCGTTATACTGGAGAGTAATGTTGCTATTCCTGAATGGAGACTAAGATTGAACCACGTTAGGGGTGTGGCTAAATCATGCTATTTAAGCTGCACCCAGGGATATTGTTAGGATTCATCAATGCAGTATTTTTAGCTTTTAGTAGCACTTTTAGGATCTTGTGTGATAGCTGGAGGTGATAGCTGGAGGTGAGCCAGTTTCAGGTGTATCTTGGACAGACTGAGGGGAGAGATGTTTGTATTCTTAAAGATATCATCTCCAGACTGGTTAGACAAGATGTTGACCTGGAATTCCTCCACATGTAACTTTGTATTAACAAAATTATTTAATATCATAGCTAACTGTAGTACCCCTTTTATGTCCCCCTCAGCCTATAACTCCTACTAACCATTATGGAGTTCCTGTGCATTAAGCTAAATGCCATTCTCTTGGGAGCCTTCAATTACCCTTCCATTAATTGGGAGACTTGTACATCCATAAACATGTATGCCCATAAATTTCTGGACTTCGGCAGTAGAAAGTCTTTGTATCAGTCCACACTCCAACCAGGAACAGTATAATTCTGGACTTGGCCCTTACCAGTATGGGGCAGCTTTGCCAGTTGTAACTTCCTCCTTGGTCAAGCTGAACCACAAATCAGTCGTGTTGCCTTAAGACTGAAGCCATAAGGATCTTCCAGTACCTTGCTCTTTAGATATCATACTAAGACTAATCTACTAAAAGTGATGACTTGGTTAAATTCTAAACCCCTTAAAATCTTAATGATCTTTTACCACCATATTGTATGCCCATGGAAATAGCTGCACAGATGCATAAACCGCAATATAAATAGGCTCTATAAAAAAAAAAAAAAAAACTCAAGATTGCACAAAAATTTAAATCTTAAGATGCCGATGACGTTTTTGTTAAAATTGCCAAGGATCTCCAGTTCCTGAGCAAATCAACTAAAGCTAGATATGAGGTAAAAATAGCCACCTAGGTAAAGGATAACCACAGAGCCTTCTTTAACCATTAGAAATCTAAGAAACCATGCCTAGCACTGCACAGAGGTAATAGGAAAGGCTATCACATACTCTGATGCAGAGGACCTAGCCAATCTACTAACAGACAAATTTAGTTCAAATTTCGCCCTCTCTTGTATTCTCAGATCACATCCCTGCAGAAGCAGTCTCCCCCTTCAAGAGCAAATCCTTAAGTGCCAAGGACACTACTGTGTGTCAGGTAACATAGTCTGCTGCCATCTGGTTAGCCTGAAACATGACTGGTCAGACCCACTACAGAGATTATTTGATATCTGCCTCTAAACAGACATTTTGCTGAATAAATGGAGGACTGCAACAGTCATCCCCTTGCACAAAGGAAGGGCATCAACATACTTATGTAATTATAGACCAGTAATGTTGTGAGAAGGATTGTCATGGAATTAATAAACAAGGACACATGCAACCTACAAACTCTGTCCAAGACGGTTTGGATTCACCAGGGTCAGATCCTGCCTTCTTAACCTGGCAACTTCTTCAAGAAGGTTACAGAAGCAATGGATGAGAGAACCAGTACGCCATATATCTAGACCTTGCAGAGACAGTTTCACCATTCTACACTCTTGTATCATAGATAAACTATCAGAGCTAAATGCAAGTCCCTGTGTAGCTTGTTGGATCATAGGAGGTTACTAGGCTAATGGCCCTGAGGCCCTTACAAGCCTAGCCAAGAGTTTATCCTCAAATAAGAAACCTCAGTCAACACATAGCAAATCAGTTCACATATAGAATCCAGGAAATTAAGGTGAGCTTCTCCACCTCTCCAAAAAGACCTCCCAGTAACCATGTATTCCAGGGTTCAGTCCTTGGGTTTGTCCTCTTTGGTGCTTACTTTGAGGTTAAAGGAAATATGAAGAGTTTAAGGCTGATCAAGCTTGCAGACTATTACAAACTTGGTGCCATCTTAATCTCCCCAAAGTCCTATAGGAGGGACTTTTTCCAAACAAATAGCTGGTGTCAAAACCATGAACTAAATCATAATGACAAGAGCTGCATAATTGTAGCCTTTGTCAGCCTTGACTACCTTCCAACTATATTAACAAGATATCCCTGAAAGGTGATCCCGTAGTCAGAGATCTGGGAACTTTGTCGACAACGAACTGTAATTTGATCACCATGTATCCACTGTTTTAAGGAAGTCCTTTTTCAATACACAGCTTGTATCTAAAGGTTTGGTGACCAGGCCAGGAGTGTAATTTTTACACTGTAGTTGGCTCTTACCAGGCTGCCCATTAAATGTAATGCTTCATTAGGTATGTACTTGTTCAGACACTACAACTAAAGTGATCACATCTCCCTCACTAAAAAACAATCAAGGGCCTAATTCACAAAACCTATGCTAACTGTCTCAAAGCCATGTTTCTCCCATTGGTATCATACAGGCTACTAGGAGACAACCTCTGCATTACCTATAGTGTCTCAACCAGTCCTATTCTATCAGACCTTGTACACAGTCGAAGTCCAGTTGTATCTTAATCACCCACTCAAGGGCTCTGCATTTCTTTTGCAACATAAATAGAACATGTTATGGGGATAGGTATGTTGCACAGAGAACACTTCTATGGAATAATCTTCCAATCCACACAAAGTGAAGTACTACATTTTAGTCTATTCAGTTGTAACTTGGATAGATGGATGAGCAACCACAGATTTATCCCTGGTCTGGCACCCATGGCTGTCACAAGTTGGGCAAGGAATAAATGTCCCAGCAAATCCTTGTTTTGCCCACCTCTTGGTTATTCATATGCAAAATAAAAGGGCTAAGAACTACCACGGGAATGTAAGACTAGGCTTCTTAAGATCTTTGTATATCAATATCCTAAGTACCTATGAAGCAAATGCCAGCTGCCTTATGTACAACATAGAAGGAACTGCAGGAGCCAGTGTTGCAATCTATTCAGGCTTACATTTTTTTTGCCAAGCACAATGACATGACATTTTTGGATTTTTAGGCTTTTTTTCTGGTCTAGCTCATCTAAGAAGGAAGTCTAGCAACACTTTGGGAAAATAGGGAAGCGGGGCAATACCCTTACTGCTGTGGGTGCCATGTTGTAGTCTCCATGTCTTCTTTTTCCCCCCAAAACATAGAGAAGCCAATGTTGGATGTGGTTCCAGCGTGGCATACAGCAGAAATCACTGTAGGAGGTTGCTGGGAATAAGTGGAATAGCCAAGTTAACTTCTAGCAGAATCAAAGTCCCAAAAACAAGGGCCCCTGGCATAGTTCACCCATGTGTGGACAGCAGTATTCCTGAGGCTTTGCTTGGCTCTTCACTGTAGAGGCATTTTAAGTTAAGATACCTTTCACTTGCTTGCTTGGAAGTAGATCAACTGGGATACATGGATTTGTGCCATAAAATCCAGAGGGAACTTAGTCTCCTTTACTCTTACCAGATGTTCCACTCCTTTGGAAATATGGCAAGGAAGGAGTTATGAACCCTCTTACAAACAAGAGCAGTCCAGAAAGTAGCACATAATTAAATTCCTCTTTGTGCAAAAGAAAACAAAGGAATTCAGGTTGATAACGGATCTCATTTGTTTTAACTGCCTAATTCCAGAATAAAGCATTTGAATGATCTTGGTGCAGTTTGTCTTCTGTGCTTTGTTGTAAAGAGATTGTATCTGGTTTCTGGACCTCCAGGACACATACTTCTGCATAAGAATTGCCAAAAAATCCCAGTGTTGCTTGCTATTTGGGGTTGCAGCCATTCATTAAAAATTCTGGACTCTAACATTTATTCTGTTTTTGTGCACCCCCGCCATCTTGTCTGTAGTAATAGCTCAGTACTGCTGCATATAAGCTAGGGTATTCCCTTACATAGTTGACTGGTTCCTCACTGCGTGCTCTGTAGAAACTGTAGTTTGTTACGGAGAGATGTTCATCATTGGGTCACTCTTGCAGTGATGATGACAAAGGTTGACATGCATCCAGCCAGCATGCTAAAGCTCAGGTGCTTCTTTCTCACACTGCATACACCCAATCTTAGATCTAGCCATGAGGGCTATGTGCTGGCACATAAAGGGATGTGTGGTCACCACAATCCTCGGACATTTCTAGCTACCGGTCCAGAAAGCGATATGGCATAGCTTCCCCGGTCTGTAAACTGTTCAAAAGGGGCCAGATCACCACTGCCAGTGAAAGCTAAGTAATCCATTGGAGACCCTTCCTCTTTTTTGATAATTCTATGTTGAAACTTGTTAATGTCATCAGAGAGACATGTACTTCTGTAGTAGGCAAATTCAATGTTTGGATGGGCATTTAGTGTTTCTTTTTGCATAGGGCCTGTGCAAAACTTTAGAGAATGTACTATTTGCCAGGCTTTCATCCCAAAAACTTTACAGAACTGCATTCTCTAAAGGTTGATATGGAGAGTAAACAGTTGAAGGCTCTTGTGCAAGACTCCATGTCTACTGAAGTTCCCTTTTCTTGTCTGCTGAAGAAGAAAACCAAGAAACTGAAGGAAGACAGTGGTACTTTTGACTTTATTCACCCAAGAAGTCAAATGTACCTGTTGAGGCACATTAGCCTGCAGATTGTATGACCACTGGGTCTGTTCCTTCTGTTACAACCGCACTGGTGGCTGACGTGACCCACCCTGCTAGTATGTTCTGTCCAGTCACTTAGACAGCTACTAAGGTTTCAAAGGTGCAACCCAGTCTAGTTATTTCTGAAGGAACAGATGGGAGTTCCTCAAATTTTAGTATGCACGAAGGTTCCTGGCTGTCTGAAGGAGGTATGTCCAAGGTTGGGTCCTTCCTATGTAACTTCTGTGGACATTATAGCAGCAATCTTTGCAGGGACTGTTATATCATTTGTCTTTTAACCCCTTAGCTTCTCTTTTCCTCACCTTTTTTTTTTTTTTTTTTTAATTTATTTTTTTATTTTTATTTTTTTAAGAGGAATAGAGATGCATCTTCTGAAGAGGATTCGTTCCCTGAACCAAGGGTCTGACAATTTGGATTATTCCCTTTCAGCATATGAATCTGAACCTGATGATACCACATCCTCTGACTCCATCAGGAAGAGCTTTTTCATAGACTCTATTCAGAAAATGATGTAGCATTTTAAATAGAAAGGCTAACAAATCTTTAACTCAAATATTTTTTATTTTTCAAAGGTAATAGTATTAAACTTTTACATTTCAAGCGAGATTAATTTATAATAAACTATTTATAAAATATACAAGTGGCCTTCAGTAAGAAACGATCTGAAGTGCAATAAAGAAATGAAAGTTACACACTGTTAGAGAAAATCTTGCTTTCTCTCCACTTAGATGAAAATGTGTCTGATTTAAGTGTCTCAATAAGGGAGAGAACTTTCTCCCAAGGATTATTAGTACATTTCTTAGGAAAGATTCTCAGTTCCTTGACTCTTATTTCCAACAATGCAGCATCTTTCAACAGGGTTAGAAAATCATCAGTATTCGGTACGGAGGAGAATTTCCATTTTCTTGTGATGCATTTCTTAGCAACTGCTAACGTAGTCCAAGGAAGATAAAGATCTTTGTTATTCATAACAATAGTTTCATTTACATTCAAAAGAATTAATGACTTTGATAAGGTAAAAAAAATCTGTATAAATGACTTGAAGAAATGTACTAATCTCTTCCCAAAATGTCTTAATGTGAATACAATCATAAATCATGTGTGACCAGTCAGCTACACATTTTAAAGAGCATCTCCAGCATGTTACATCTTTGGAAGAGTTGAATTTGGCTGTTTTGGTGGGATTATAGAAAGCTGTATGCAGAAACGTCCAAATAAAAATTTTCCAAACTTGTAAATTGGAGGTTCATTTAATAGAATGTAGGAGATTAGTTTTATTCTCGATAAATTAATTGAATGTTCCATAGTGATAAAATTCCAGTACTTCTGATTAGGAGTAAGCTTTATAATTGATTATGTTTTTATATAATCTTGAAGTTAAATTTGTCCAATTAAAATCATTATATAATACTTCATGCAGAAAAAAATGAGTTTAGGCATAGATTTAAAGAAATAATTGTCAATTCTGCATACATTTTGTACATAGGGGAGTAAACTGTTGGCTATTAATCTGAGCTTGATGCATCATATATACATTTTAACTGTTGTACATCTAAAATCATCAAATTCTTTATACAGATATGTAATTTTTTTTGTTTCCTGTGAATTAAGAGTATTTGTGTGAATGTTATTGAAAAAGTTTTTTATGGATATCAAGGGAACTAGTAACTCTAGCCATAGTTTTATCAGTATTGATAGTAATAAAACTTTGAAATGTATTGTAAATATAATTTATATAATTTAGACTGGTAGGTTTAGAGGAATTGTGTTGTAGATTAACACAGAGACTATGTCAAAAGTGTATTGTTTTGTTCATTTAGTTGTAAAATTTTAGTTAATTTGTTTTCATTTAGGAATATAATAGCATACAAAGATTTCCATGCAGAAGAACATTTTGGATCTATCCAATGTATAATTGTTTTGAAAATAGAAAGTTTAATATAGGATTCTAGATCTGGAAAATTAATCCCTCCTAATTCCCAAGGTGTGATATGATACGAGAAGGCTATTCTGTTTCTTTTTGGGTACCAGAGAAAATTTATAAACAGTTTTATTTATTTATTTTAGGAGATTCTTATTGGGTATCATAGGAATAGCTAGGGCAATGTAATTTATTTTTGGGGTAGAATCATCTTAATTAGTTGCAGCCTGTCTTCAAATTTTAAGCACAATTTATTCCATTTTCCAATTTGTAATTTTAAAGTGTTCAAAATATTATTATAATTCGTAGTTAGTTAAATTCAAGTTTTCGCGTAGTGCAATCCCTAGTTTATAGAAGAAACCTGGTTTTGAAATATTTGATTTGTTTAAATGAATGCCTTTTTTATTTAACAACATATATTTAGACTTGGATTTACTAACACATAAACCTGAAATGCAGTAAAAGTTTTCAACTTGTAAATCCAATTCATGTAAGGAGTCGTCTGAGTTAAGTAAGGAGTATATCATCAGCAAAGAGCATTATTTTAGAATTAAACTAGTCATGTTTGTTAATGCCTTTAATTTTGGGGTTAAAACAGATTGTTGAAGAAAAAGTTGTATTGCTAGTGCGAACAAGATTGGAGACCTAGGACAGCCCTGCTTGGTGCCTTTAGTAATTTCAATAGCTTTTGAGGTAAATGGACCCAATTTTGCCTAGGTAAGATTGTTTTTATAAATATTTTTTATTAAAGTAATGAATTGCATGGGAAACTCGTAAGTTTCTAGAATTTTGAAAAGATAGATTTTAGTGAATCAAAAGCTTTTTCAGTGTCCAGAGCAACTGTAAGGGCTTCTTGTTTGTCTCTGTTTAAAATGTCTTTAATAGTTAAAATTCTTTGAATGTTATCATGCATGTGTCTATTATAAATAAAACCTGTTTGATCATCACTAATGACGTGAGTCAGTGATTTTTTGATTCTGTTAACCAAGATAGACATAAACATTTTATAGTCGTCATTAAGTAGTGAGATTTGCCTATATGAGCTGCAAAGTTTAGGGTCTTTATTTTCCTTTAAAGTAGGGGTGATTAGTGAATATCTCCATGAAGGTGGGATTGTCCCCTGCAAATGTGTTTCATTTAGAGCTTTATGCAAAATTGATATTGCTGAAGTTGGAAATAATTTCTATAGTTCGATTGATAATTCCATCTATTCCTGGAGCTTTATTATTTTTACTTTCTTTAATTTTTTCAGTTATTTCTTTGAGAGAGATTTGTTTCTGGATATCCATAATTCGTTTTTCCAGTATTTTTTAATTTAGAAGAATCCAAACCTAAATCTAATGTATTATGATATGAATCATTGTTTTTATAATGTTCTGTGAAGTGATATTTGAAGGTGTCTAGATTGAATATCACTTATATCTGAGACTTTTTTGTTATTTTTCCCTTCACGGATTACATTTATGATATTATTTTCAGTGGATTGGCTTTTTATTCTCATTGCTAGGTTATACATATGTTTAGGAGAAACAGAAAATGAGTTTAGTTTTAATTTTTCTAGATCCAAATTAGTTTTGTGGGTGAATTTATCATTGTATTTTTTATTTATTTAATTCGCCAATTTCTTTTCTCTTAGTAACTAAGCCTCTTGAATCATCAGAGTTGATTTCTGTAATTTGTTTTTGGATATTAACTAACTCAGACTACCATTCCTTTGTTTTGTTATTAAACCAAGTTATAGTTTTGCCGTATAGATATCCCTTTAGGGAATCCGATAAGATGACTATATTTATATCACTAGTAATAATTGGTATCTAGGAAAAAATTGTATATCTGAGTCTAACCATGGTTTGAACTGTTTTCATTTGGTAATGTAGGTTGGAATTCTTTTAGTGAATGTCAATCTCTTGAAATCTGTTTGAAATTCAAGAGTGAGTGAATTGTGGTCTGACAAGGGGCAAGGAATTCTAGAAAAATAGGATATTTTCATTCTTAAATCTTGGGATATAAAAATTTTTATCAATTCTAGTTTGGGTATTGAATCTATGATCGCTATGAGAAAACAGTAATGAATTATCCTTTTTGATGCTAAATGAATCTGTTAACTGCAAGTTATCAGCCCATCTCTTAAGAGCTTTCCATGTGGAGGTAATTCAGAGAGGTCTTTTATTAGTGGTCTCTGAACTCTCTAAATTGCAATTAAAGTCACCTCCTAATATAAAATTACCTTTAGAAACTTTGTTAATATGATCTATATGCTTTTTGACTGTTCCTATTCCAATGCCAGGAAACCAATATATGTTCACCAAAGTCCAAATTCTGTTACTGAATCTTATTACAATTGCTAAAAGTCCGTCTTCGTAGTTATAAATAATTTAAGGAATAATGGCATTTTTCCTCCATAGTATTAAAACTCCTCTTTTATTTTTTTTTCTTTTTGGAATTAGATAGTTTTAGATATTCATTTGGGTTCCATAAATAGTTATCATTTGCTTTAAAGTAAGTTTCCTGCAGAAATAGAACTTGTGCTTTGTTTAATTTTAGATATTTTAGTAAGTTGGATCTTTTCCTTAGATTATTTAATCTGTTAACGTTTAAAGAAAGTAAAATTGTCCATCCTATTTGTTTATGAAGTATTTATATTAAACATACTATCAAGGTATTTTTATTAAATTTTGTGCAACTCTGTTATAAAATCTGAATTTTGAAGTCAGATTGTTTCCTATTAGAAACCATAATTTAAAACTGTATTGAAGCCAGCAAATAGAATGAAAGTGTGTAAAGTGAATAATCTCAAAAAAGTAAATAAACAAAGACTTTAAATGTCTCTTTAACAACCATGGAATGAAGAACATTCCTAATCTGGCAGAACAAAAGTGTTCAGTCAGATAAACTCTCATTTCTAAAAATGAAATTGAGTGTTTTGAAGCTCCGTAATATGTTTTCTGGAGAATCATTATTATCTAATGAAAGGGAGAAAAACAACTTTCAATTAACATTAACAAAAAAGTTATGAATTTAGTGTAAGAAAAAAATAAAAAGAAAGTTAGGCGCTACTTCTCAAGAGTAGCATGTGTACTTATAACCGAATAAACGTCTGCATATATTACAACATAAATAGTACTATTTGAAAATAATGAAAAATGATTAAAGTTTGACAAAACTAATAAATATTCTCAAATAAACAATTTAGCTAAATATCAGATTACAAAACCTTAAAGTGACAGTTCAAACATTTCCAAGAGTACAAGTTGTAACATCTGCTAGCAATGAGAATGAGTATTTGTTTAGCAAAAACAGCTTTACCTTTTTTGTAAACGAGACTGTGGATGTTCACTAGTTATCCTGTTTTATAGCAATTCTTTATTAATATTTAGAGAGTAAGAAAGAGGCAACACAGTCTAAATTAGCTAAGTCTAAAATGCATCACACAGACCAGTGTGCATTAAATGCTAAGGGAAAGGACCAATATTAGTCAAAAGAAAGAAAATGTGAGTGACTCTATTTGAACAAAGCCATATACCACATAAACTTTGTGTAATAAACAGATGTATAGATAAGAAAAAACTCATAGGGTGTATCAAAATAAGCCTTGAGAAACAGCCATTGAAAGAGTTGAGCTTGACTGTAAGGATGAGACAGTCAGCTTGATGTTAATTGTTTTTTTTACTTTCCCCTTCTTCCTTCCCTTTTCTTTTCCCTCTCATTTATCTATTGTTAATTTATTTTCCCATTATAAAGGGCTATTTCAACTATTCCAAAGTATCCAAATTACCCACTTATAGCAGATAATCCGTATGAATAGCTGACTGAGAAAAGTGCTTGATAGTATGAGATGGCACTAGGGAGTTGAAGGCATTGCTGATGATGTTATCTTAAACTTTTTGCAGTTTTGGGGGTTACTTCTACATGAGAACATAATGCTTTAGTGATCCAAATTGAGGAAAGGGACAGGATTGTATGCTGTAAATCGGACTGCATTGCAGAAGTTTTTCAAAAGATCAGCTAAAGACCTGTACCTTTTCTTTCTGTAAGCTTTAATTGTACTGCTTCTTTAAGAAAGGCCATGTGTTTTTTTGCAACCTCCAGAGTGTCACCCACAAAGGTAAAAATGATAGTTCCTGGCATGATGACTAAAAAGGGTGTGAGGGGGAAACTAGAGATATACCCAGTTAACAAAAAATAAAATGTACATCTCACTGCTTAAGGTGATAGCTTTTTTTAGTACCATCAGAGTGATATTGTGTTTGACTATACGCTACTTCCTGGAAACATACGTTATGAAGACACTAAGCATTTATGCAAGTCCAACAGCTGGCCACAGTGACAGTACGAAGTAAAGGCTACATAAAATAAAGCGTATGTAATACGCAAACAAGAACTGCATTTAGTAACAAAAGTAAGCTGTAACTTCCAGCAAATATTATATTGTTAAATTTAAAATAGTTGAGAGTAAGTAGGAAATGTAGATGTTCATCGTGTTGCACTGCTGCAGTCATCACACCTGGGTTATCCTGCCGTCAGGCGGTCCCGCAGTCGGCCCGAGTTCCAAAGTCTTGGTCCGGCGTTGGTTGCTGTCGCTTCTTCCCTGACGTCAGTACGCCAGGGGTATTCTTCAGTCTTTCTTGCCGTGCAGTGCCCGATGCAAAAGCAGTTCGCAAGTGTCGGTCAGCCGACTCCTGAGATTTTCATTCCAAATCTAGAACTGAAGTCTTCTACAAACCTAAGTACCCCATTGGGGAAATGTTTTCTTGCCTCAGACCGATGTCAGTAAAAGTTAAAAATTGTATTTCTTGTGGGAAGCAAATACCTCAAGGATTTCCATTCCTATTATATCCCATGCCTAGGCCCAGACCACGACGTCACTGGTTGTCGGTTTTGTGCTAGGTTTAACAAGTGCACTATTAAACGTCGGTTTGATTTTGCCCGACATTATTTTGGCAGAAAATTCAATTACACCATGCTGTCGGAGCAACCGACAACCGGAATACAAAAAAAGCTCAGACAAGGACAGGCATCCGAGGCCCAAGACTGATGACGAAGCCTCTGCTAGGCCAATCGCCGGTTCTCTGGTTTTCAGCGAGGTGCCTTCGCAGCCCCTGACTACCGCTTCTTTGGAACTACAGGCCGCCTCTGACTCCCATGTGGAGATGGCTGGGCCTTCGGATACACCAGACTTAAGACCTACCGAGACTATCCCTTCTGAGGGCTCCGGAGTAGCTGAACGACCCGCAGCCGCAGAGGGTGTTTTCAGGCCTACTCAGTTAACCATTAAATCTTCTGCTAAATCTAAACCAAAGAAACAGCTTCAGCATTCACCAGCACAGGCCTCCATGCCTAAGAAACAGATGCTCAAAATGGCCGAAGACCTATTTACGCTGATCAGGGGGTCCCACCCTCCTCCTGATAAAAGGCCTAGACAGGATGCAGACTATGACTCATCCGATCAGGTGTCCATCTCCTCTGATTCATCCTCAGACCTAGGATACTCTGTACCCCCTTATGAGTATTCTGATGCTGAGGAATCCATTCCTTCAGCCTCTCCTCCAGAGGACTACTCCTTTGGGGAAACCTTACATACCATGCGGGAGCATTTCCATTGGGAGGGCCAGGATTACTCCGAATCCAAGAAAAGGCTCCGAGATTTCCTTTATTACCTCAACACAGACCCCTTGCTATTCCGCCAGTGTTCGATATTGTGGATGATATGCTGAATCCAGCTTAAATCCTGATTCTTTACCTCCAGCTCCAGTTAAGCCAGACATATATTACAGAGTCCCTGACTCTCACAAATTCCTTTATAAAAGCCCTGTTGCTGATCCTGAAACTATTTCCCAGGGTTCATAGGTTCATAGGTTCATAGGTTCATACTAGGCTATCTGCCCGAGGGCATTTATAAGCCTAGCCCATAGTTTTGTGGCTTACGCCTCCCCTTTAGGTAGGAGAAACTATGCCCATTATTTAGCTGTGCCTCTGTCTAGCAGTGACACTGAGGTAACCCCTGGGGTGTATCTGCGATCTCCCATCCATTGGTCAAGATTTCTCTTAAACAAGGCCAGCGAGGTGCTTTGCCTCACATAAACCGGGATTTTGTTCCACAGCATAGGGAGTCTTTGGGTGATGAATCTATCCCTCCAGCACGTCCTATTAATAACCGTGTCTAGGTTTAAGTCTCCGCCCTTGTGGCTCTGAGGATCTAGATTTTTGAGATGAAGCATGTTCATCAGGTCTGGGTTTGACATTGCCTTGTATGTCAGGCATAGGTCCCCTCTGAGCAAGCGATGCGCAACTGAATATAACTGGAGTTCTTTCAGTGGGCAGCATAAGACAGATTTTGAGACCCTTTATCCTTTTGGTGAGGAACTTTTGTGGCCTCTCCAGCTGCTGCAAGTGTCGGGTCAGGTACATTCGAATGGGGCATTGTACTCAATCATTGGTCTGATGAGTGATGAGTATAGGGGACCATGACTTCCCTTGATCTGGATGTGAATCCCTTCATGATAAGGTGGGCAATGTAGAAGGTCTTCCTAACCACTTTAGCAATATGACTGTCGAATGAAAGGCTACTGTCAACCTGGGTTCCTAGGTCCCTAATAACTTCTTCTGTGTTCAGGGATTGCCACCTATTTGGTAGCTAGGGGTAACCTTATTTTGGGTATGACTATGCATTTCTTGGCATTTAACTTAAGGCCATGGCTCTGGCACCAGTTATCCGTTTCTGTGAGACCCTTCTGGAGGATATCTGTGTCGGATGTGTTTTCAACTCGGCACCCAGTTTGCAGTCATCTGCAAACTTTGTCAGCCATAACCCTCCTGTGTTTGCTTGTACTTCAGAAAAGTAGATGCAAACAAACAAGTGGCCCAGGACTGAGCCCTGTGGGACACCACTTGTGACAGGCTTTGAGTCTGACATGGCACCAGCAACCCTGACCCTGTGTGTTCTGTCGCTCAGCCAGTTTGCAACCCATCTTGTAATGTATGGGTTTACATTTAAGTTGATGAGTTTTCAATGATACCCGAGTGGGGTATTGTATCGAAGCCTTCGCCAGGTCTAGGTAGGCTGTATGGACTGCCTTTGCCTCATCAATGGCCTTGGTGACTGTTTCGAAAAAGTCGACCAAGTTTAGAAGGCATGATCTGCCTTTGACAAAGCCAAACTGGGTTGAATCCAAAGTCTGCAAATTCCCTATGTCTTTATTTATGAGATCCATTATGATCCTCTCCATGGCTTTGCAGATAAGGCTTGTCAAGCTAATGGGTAATTTTCTCAGGGGTGGGTGGCCGCCTTTGTGGAGTGGGACCACAGTCGCTGTGCCAAAGGGGTAAAGGTCTCTACAGCAAATAATCCAGTCCCCTCTGATAGAGATTCTAGGGCATTAGACAGATGGGGAAAGAAAGTATACAGATCTGCAACTTTAGCAATGAGAGCACTAAATTGCCAGTTTCACATGCTTAAATATCAGCAATATTTGAAACAAAAAATGCTTCCAAATTCAGAACTTCCTAACTATAAGGAAAATGCAGGATTTATTGCATGCATCTGAACAAGTGGGAAAACGTACTTTGCAATGTGTTTTTGATTCCTTAGAGGCCTCCTGTAGAGCAGCAGTTACAGGGTCTGTCATTAGAAGGCATGCTTGTTTAAAAGAACAGACCTTACCAGATCATGTTAAAGCAAAGTTATTGGATGCACCCTTGCAGCAGGATGTTTTATTTGGAGTTAAGGCAGAAGAGGTATTAAAGAAAATGAAGGGTAAAGCAAAATCTATGCAAACTGTGAAGGATTTCTTCCAGGTTCAGCCTCCTCGGTTTAGCAGAAATTGGCCAACAAAAAAAAATGGTCCTTTCTAGTTTCAGACAGACCTCAAAGGGGCAGATACAGACGTCCAAGAGGCAGAGGTCAACCACAAGGTACTTACAGACCTCAACATTGGGGTTCTTCAACTCAGAAAGAAGGGGAAGACAGGCCTTAAACTTATAAAAAGCAGACCCAATGACTTCCCACTACAGCTGCCAAACATCTCTCTTGGCAACCCCCTTGGGGGGAAAACTGACACTTTTCAGTCACAATTGGCAGTTAATCACCAAAGACAAATGGGTTCTTGTCTCTCAAGGTTACAGGTTCCACTTTCACACTCTGCCAAGGTTAAAAGGAATGCCAAATCTGCCACCAAATCAATGGGTAGGGGCTCAAAGGCAAATTACAGCACTCATGGACATGAGAGCTATTCAAGAGGTACCAATACAGGAGCAAGGACAAGGATTTTACTGAAGACACTTTCTGGTTCCCAGAAAGGACAACGCCTGGAGGCCCATTCTGGATCTTTCTTCTCTAAATACTTACCTGGATGTTCCAAAATTCAAAATGTTGACACTACAGCAGCTTCTTCCCATGCTGGACAAGAAAGCTTGGCTCATAACATTGGACCTCAAGGAGGCATACCTGCATGTCCCTATCAGACAAAATTGCAGAAGATACCTCAGATTCTTAGCAGGTTCAATGCACTACCAATTCTCTGCACTGCCCTTTGGCTTATCTACTGCACCCAGGGTCTTTACAAAATGCCTGGCACCAGTAATTGCATTTTGCAGACAAAAAGGAATTCAAATTTACCCATATTTGGACAGCTGCCTTATTCAAGCAGAGAGCAAAGACATTCTTCTAAAGCATCTGGCATTTGTAAAAAGACTGCTAATTTGCCTAGGGTACACAGTAAACGAAAAGAAATCAAAACTAGTGCCCTCACAAGAGATAATATTCCTAGGTGCCAGCTTAAATACAGTGGCCCAGATGGCTTATCTCACGCCAGACCAGCAAAGACAACTGATTCAATATTTCCAATTAATGGCAACAAAGACTCAACTCCCTGCAAGAAAAATTCTGCAGGCCTTGGGTTACATGGCATCTTGCATACTACTAATTCCATATGCAAAACGGCATATGAGGAAACTACAATGGTACCTAAAGAGTGTCTGGTCTCAACACGGTCACTGTTTGGAAACAGTAATACCACTTATTCCTTGCCTTCAACAGGAGTTTCGATGGTGTGCTCAAGCCTGTCACCTCAACAAGGGACAGCCTTTCACTCAACCCACAGCCAGGCAAACGCTGACAATAGATGCTTCGGATTACACCTGGGGAGCACACATGGCAGGACAATGTATTCAGGGCAAGTGGAACGCAGAACAAAGGCATCTTCACATCAGTCAAAAAGAGATGCTAGCTGTACAAAATGCCCTTATAGCTTTCAAGGACCTTCTGCATCCAGGACAATTTCTTCTAAGGACAGACAACACCACAGTTATGTGGTACATAAACAAGCAAGTGGGCATTCATTCATATCCTCTCTGCAGACAGGCCATGACCTTGTGGAACACAGCTATAGTCTATCAAGTTCATCTGCAAGCCCAGTTCCTGCCAGGAGAGAAAAACACACTGGCAGACGACTTAAGCAGAAACATCATGGATCCACACTAGTGGAAATTTAAATCCACAAATGTTCAGGATAACCACACAGAAATGGTGGAGCCCGGACATAGATCTGTTCACATCCCCAATGAATTGCCAGCTACAGAAATTCTGCACAAGGACTTACCACCCACAAGCATGGAAAGTGGATGCCCTCTCATTCAGCTGGAAAAATCTACAAGTATACACTTTCCCACAACTGCCTCTCCTTTTAAAGGTACTCATAAAAGCCAGACAAGAAAGGCCAAAGGTGATCCTGATTGCCCCAGACTGGCCACGCCAGCACTGGTACCCAATCTTAAAGAACTTAGCACAAGGACCACCATGGATTTTGCCTCCAATCTCACAACTTCTGACTCAGCAAAACAATCAGGTACTGCACGGCCAGCTCAAGGCTTTAAACCTGGCTGCATGGCAAATTCTTTAGTCAAGCAAACAATGCCTCTCTCCAAAGCTGTTATGGATGTCATTCTGGAGGCCAGGAGGCCTAGTACCAGGAAAGCATATTGGGATAAATGGAAGAGATTCTGTGCCTGGAACCAGGTTCACAACCTTGACCCTCTTGTCCCAAATATTCCTCAGATACTACAATATTTGACTGAGATGCTGGACAAGGGCCTCTCCTTTTCATCCATTAAGATCCATGCCTCTGCCATCTCTGCTAATTACAACACGGATCCACCTATTTTTTTCTCATCCTTTGGTAAAACAGTACGTCAGAGGGGCTAAAAACATAAGACCGCCCTGTAGAGCACCAACTCCAACTTGGGATCTCAACTTTGTCTTGGAGAAATTAACTTTACCTCCTTTTGAGCCAGCTAACTCAGCAGACTTAAAAATATGTCTCTTGGAAAACTGCTCTGCTCCTGGCAATAACCTCAGCACAAAGAATTTCAGAATTACAGGCACTAATGGCAGTGGAACCCTTCATCATATTCCACCAAGACAGGGTGTCTTTAAGAACAAACCCTACTTTTATGCTAAAGGTGGTATCAAGTGTGGCTCTAAACCAAACTTTTCACTTGCCAACTTTTTATCCAAATCCACAGAATAAAGGGGAGAGACTACTGCATTCCTTGGATATACACAGGCAGTTACGCTTCTACTTGGACAAAACTAAAACTTTCAGAAAAACTGAGCAATTGTTTGCATTATATGCTGCAGGAACACAGGGAAAAGCCATTTCAAAACGGACCATTTCAAAATGGATAGGCCATTGCATACGTTTCTGCTATACACATCATGGGAAAACTACACCTAACAACATTAGGTCTCATTCCACCAGGGCAACAGCCACTTCAACTGCCTACCTCAGAGGAGTACCTACCAAGGACATTTTGGAAGCAGCAACTTGGAGTTCTGTACATACCTTCACCAAGCATTACAATCTGTCTCTTTACTCTAAATCCAGAGCTGGCTTTGCCACTGCAGTTCTGCAAGGCCTTATAGCCACCCCTAATGCCTTATAGAACCAGCCACCCTACCTCTGCTTTGGAATTCTACCAAGTGTGATGACTGCAGCAGTGTAACACGATGAACATAGTACAGTTTTGTTCCTACCATAAATGTAGATGTTCGAGTGTATACACTGCTGCAGTCCAGGTTACCCTCCCTCCTTCCCCTCTTACTTGTTGTTACTTACCCTGGTATGCTACCCTTGCTGCCTATGGGAAGTATTTACTGGTAACAAAGTATTTGATTGCTTTTCTTATGTATGTTTTATTACAATTTACATTGCCTACCTTTTTGGGGGCACCTGACATCTGGGGCAAGAAAAACTGAAGAAAATGGCGTCGGCTGCATCTTGTATACCCCTGGCGCACTGACGTCAGGGAAGAAGCGACAGCGCCGGACCAAGACTTTGGAACTTGGGCCGACTGCGGGACTGCCCGATGGCAGGATAACCCAAGTGTGATGACTGCAGCAGTGTATACACTCTAACATCTACATTTATGGTAGGTACAAAACTGTACTATATTTACTGGCAAAACATATGTGGACACATTTAAAATTCTAAATAGACGGATCACATTACATGTTGTAATCCGCATAACTTATAGCGGACACGTTATGCGAAGGCTGTGAGTTTGTTTAACACTCAGGACAAGGGCAAACTTCCTGTGCGAGGAGAGACTGCTTTTAAAAATGCTTGAGACTATTTTCACACAAGAAGTAGCAGTAAACTGTCAGCATGGAATGTTGAGATGCTAAGTAAGCAGGATTTAGCTTAAACAGACAAATAAGAAACTGCAATGATTTAAACAGTACACTATAAAGCTAAATGTTAAAATAACGCAAGTTTGTGGGAGAGATGCCTTCAAATATTTAAATAAGCATGTAGTTTACTAATAGAAAACCCCACTCAAAAAAAAGAAAATGACATGTTACTTACATTAATACCCATCTAAGGGAAGATGTGTGAAGTGTGTAATATACAGACCAACTAAAGTGGGCTAGTCATAAACCATACTACAATAGTCCCTTAAAGCAAATGTATAGACATTTGAACCACACAGTAATAGCTCAGAGAAGTTTTGTAGAAAGTGAAAAAACATTCGCTAACAGAAGAAATGAAATTAACAATATATACTTTTAGATGTTTATGAAAGCAATCACACCTTAGTTGAAGCCTTGAGAAAATTTATAGGTCCTACATTTTTAAGTTCAGTTTTTAGTTTCTTATTTTTTACATCAGTCCAATTATTTTTCTCAGATGATCTTTTTAAAGTAGTAGATGATCAGTCCATGACCTCTGGAATTGAGGTAATGTTATTTTGATGAATGAAGTTGCTTCCTTAATTTCATTTCATTTAAATGAAAAATTCTGTTTTTTGCAGGATAAAAAAGTTGTGCTTTGATTTTATTTTGAGTAATCTCACAAGTGGCCATGGATTCTTCCTAATTTCCAAAATTCTTGAGTAATTAATTATTATCAAATCTTATTTGGTTTTGTTTGTATGTCGAGGGGCTTTTTCTCCAGGCAGACTTAAGGATAAGCTCTTTATCCAGATAAGATAGAAACTTCACTACAATGGATCTTGGAGGTACATTAGAAGAAGAGAGAGGTTTTCCTATGGCTCTAAGTGCTCTCTCTATTCCATTTGACAAGCCTTCTTTTAAATCTAGGATTTCTGGTAGCCAGGAATTTAAAAATAAGATGATATCACCTTCTGTTTTTTTTTCTGGGAGGAACTTGTATTATGAAGACATGTTGCAGATAATAAAGGAGGCTAGAAAACCTGCAACTAGAAAGTCGGATAAGATTTTCTCTCTGTTGCCCCAAGAGAGAATGAGAAAATACTGTTGTAATGGCACCAAAAAAGGTTGCCAATCACAACACTGTTTTAGTCTCATTGAGGCAAACCTATCCTACTATTTAACAAAGGGTGATCTGCAATCTCCCATATTTGGCAGAAGCCAAACAAGGTGGAAGACAAATTGTAGGCAATCTGAAGAAGAAAAGTGTGAAGGGACACAGGATACTCGCATACAACTATGGAAACCTACTGATGCTTTACAGCCCAGGAGCAGAAACGCACTACCCAGCCTTGTAGGACAAAAAATGTAGACAAAGCATAAATAAAAGAGGGGGTGGACGAAGAAACAAATACAGTGACATACTGTAAATAGTGCTCCCAGAAACATAGAAAGGTGATGAAGAAAGTAAAAGTACTTGTTACCATGCATACCCTGAAGAATAGGAGTACTGAAATACAAGTGAAGAGGAGCAGGTAGTGACTGCATTGCCCAGTGACATGTCAGAAACTTGCAAACCATATGAGGACCACAACGAACACCAAGTAAGAGATGCCGCAGTCCATGTTAGGACTGTAGCAGGCTGAGCAGGACAGTATGTGAACAGGTTGCTGCTAACCACGATGGGCATATAAACACCTGTATTATTGTTGTTGTGTCTTTCGGCTTTTCCCAGTTAGGGGTCGCCACAGCGGAACTCCGGTCCGCTAATGATTGGCAGATTTTTACGTGCCGAGTTGCCAGCCCTGAGGCACAACCTTCAACGAAGGTGCGCCCATTCACGCATGCATGTCTCCACACAGAAGACGCTCTGTGCAGATGCTAAACATGCAGGTCACAGGGGACACACTGAGCTGAGTGGACATTTTGACAGATGACAGCAGCTCACTGGGCACTCCACCTATGAGAGTGCATAATGGTGGGGCAAGAAAGGCAGACATGTAGGGAGTGTGCATAGGGAGGGAAGGTGGGGGGAGTATGCAAGAAGGTAGACTGTCCCGCAAATATGCATAAAATGAATGACTTCCCTGAATGGCAACCCCAATGTTCGATTCACAGATGGACAGGAGGCAGGACAGATAGGGTACAGGGTAGGGACAGAGTAGTACAACACACATGGACATAGCTATATAGTAGGCCTGTGAGATGACTGAGGGGAGATTGCCTATAGAGATTCACACACACACACACACACACACACACACACACACACACACACACACACACACACACACACACACACAGAGGACAAATGAGGTATCCAACCTGATAACACAAGTGGACAATTCCTGCTATATGCAGGGTGGAAAAGGCCAGAAAGACTAGGTCGAACTACATCTGTGTTGCATGTTTCCCTATGTCTGTGTTTCAAACATATAAGATGGTGGACTCATGGTAGTACATGCAATGGCTTACCTAAGCTTCATCCTGTACAGTGACAACAGCAAACATGTAACTGTGCCCCATGAAAATATCTGTGGACTCTACCAGTCACACACAGATACCCAACCAGTTCCAGCATACCATGCTAACAGTGCTTCCCATAATAGTAGCATTAAATGCAAACAAAACCACTTCCATGCACGTCTATGTTAAGGGTGGTCTATGGACCTTTCCCCCCTATCTTTCATCTCTGTGAGCATCCCCTGCTCTTGTCTGCCTTTCCTGCCCCACCATTATGCACCATCTCATGGGTGGACAGTTCTGTGTGCCACGGTTAGTAGTAGGCTTCAGCCTGTTGGTTCACATACTGTCCTCCTTGGCTTGCTATGGTCCTGACATGAATTGTGGCATCTTTTACATGGTGTTTGTGTGTTTCTCATATGGTGTATGGGTTTCTGACATATCATTGTGTATTGCTGTCACCATATATTGCTCTTTGCTCTTATTTCAGTACACCTGTCCTTCAGAGTATGCACGCTAACACAACCCCAGTTATTCTATCTCCTTCTACATTTCTGGAAGCGCTATGCACAATATATCTCTGTATTTGTTCCTTCATCCACTCCCCTTTTTACATTACATTTTTAAATTTCTTGTCCTATGAGGTTGGGTAGTGTGTTCTTTCTGCGAGCATGTTTTGGATGCAAACATGTTAATGCACAGATCGCTGTGTTCCTCTTCATACTGTGTCTTTTCTTACCTAGGCATACACTGCTGTATGCACCCTTGCACTGTGTGTGCACTTGTTCCATGGTTCCTTACATGTCAGCAGGCAGTACCCTTCTGTTCCTGTAGATGTCCTGACTGTGACTGTGTGGACACCTAGCTTTTGTGTAATGTTTTATTTATTTTATTTTTTAAATGGCGCTGTTTATCCCTGCTTGCTGCTGCCTCCCGCTATCCTTCCTCATTGTGAGGATGTAGTTGGCCATTCATGCTTCACCTCCTGGGCCGTAATCATCAGTATGTTTCCACAGTTGTATGTAACTATCTTGTGTCCCTTCTCACTTTCTGTCTTTGGGCTGCCAGCAATTCCACTCCCACCTTGTTCAGCTCCTGCCTAACACAGGAGGATTGCAGTTTAACCTTTTTTAAACTTTGGGCTTTGTTTGCCGCAGTGAGATTGTGGTGGTGGTGTGGTTGGTGACTGTTTTATGTTGTTACCACGATATTCTGAGAGAATGAGATTCTTAATTAGGGATGCGTTTTGTCTACCAATGTCTTTGTGAGCTTCTTAATTTAGGTGTGGCATACACTTCCATTAAGTTACATTTGTCAGCCAAATCAGCCTCTTCCTTTAGATCCATTCCCTTCATTTTCTGAGGTCATTTGTCCACACATCAGGGACCTGCATTTTGTGATTGAAAAACAGACTTTGTCACTTAAGCCTCTTTAGCTTCTCTAAAGTTTTGTACATGGAAAACTGTTCTCTTCATTGATCTAACCTTTGCTAAGAGTATTCGTTACAAGCCTTGATGTCTGCCCCTCCTTTTCTGGTTGTCCATAGGGACAGTGTTTCCCTTAGAACTAATCAATTATTTATGCCAAAGGTCATCACAGAAACGCCTCTTGTTGATGATCTTGCATTTTTCATAATTCTGAAAGCAGAAGTGAAAAATTCTACACTTGCTTGACATGCACAAATAACAGAAATTATTTTTGCACAAGACTAAGGAGAGCTGATCAGTTATTCATCTTCTTTAAAAAAAAAAAAAAAAAAGCAAGGTGTTCCGGTACCAGGCAAACTGTTTCTAGGTGGTTATCCCTTGTATTCTCCTTTTGCTATTATATCCATGGTAAGTGTCTCTCATCTAGCTTCAAAGCTCATTCTTCAGAGGCCTAGATCCAATTTCAAGTCAGTTTTAGAGGTAGCCACGTGGTCCTCTATTCACACCTTTACAAAGCATTAAAAAATTGTGCTTTGTTTGTGCAGAGCCAGAATTGTTTTTGCCAGAACCATTTTCCAAGGGTTGCTGGACTTGCGTTCAGTGACTTTTACCATCTTCCACTCTGCATAGAAAGCTTTGGGATGCCTCCCGTTTGTCAGCATTACTAGGATCACCTCTTTTCTCTGTGGTGAAAACTGGCCAAAATCAAACCCGTAGCATCACACACAAAGTGCCACTCTCTTCTTACTTTTCCACCCATTTTGTGACATTGAGTAGATTGAGTGTTAGGAGGAATACCTTCTTTTACCCCCCCCCCCCAGTTATGGTCTCCAGACTTCATTGAATCACATTCATGATTTTTTTTATGAAATAGGTTGAATCGCAGATACATTTTTATGAACTATGGCTTTGTTTTTGCAGATAGACAATACCATAGTTTGTGCAGTTCTTTCTGCATTGCTGGATAATTTATTCTGATTTCTGGACTTTCTAGAAAAGTACTGGATGGGTGGGAATGCTAAACATTACTGCTGCATTGATCTAACGATTCACATGTTACAGTTGTATATGAACTTAGCATAACAGTGGTTGTTTGACTGCAGTATATGCACTGTCCATGTTGCCCCCATGCTTTTTTCTTTTTTGCCAGGGTGGAACCTCTTAGCCTTCTATTTCCCCCTCTTTTTCTTTTGGTTCCTGAGTCCAGAAATCTTTTTTGCCCCAGGCAGTTGTTACAACTGAGGATTTTGGGGCCCATACATTCTTTATGTATTAGCTTGCAGCCCATGTACCTCTGTCTAAGGTTGAAAGTATGTAACATGAGGAAGTGGCGCTGGAGCATTGGTGTACTGGTCAGGTGTAGTGTCCTTGGCAGGATGCATCATATTTCTCGGTATTACTGCACCAGTAATCTGTTCAAACATCTACTGTTATGGTAAGTTTTTATGTAACTATACATTTCATTTCGGACTGTTCTAACTGAATTTTGCATAGTCTCAATTGAAAACCTCTTAGGTATTCATTTTTATTAGGTGCACCTTACACACCATTCAGAATCCGTCATGGCAGCACACCCTTTCCACCACATTAGAGATTCTGATGTTGGCAGCTCTTTAACCCACTTGACTCTCTCTCGGTCTGGGTCTCTATCTCGGTCTCTCTGCCTCAGTCTGTGTCTCTAGTTTGCCACTAAACAGATCGGGCGTTTCTTCAACTGGCTATGGCTAAGTTTACCTTTGAATCATTTATTTTACCTGTTAAACCTGTTTTTCCTTCTATAATAATTTTGTGCTATTGTTTTAGTAATTCTTTGACTTTTAGTAACAGTGTTAGACTGTGTCTGTTGCTTGCTGTTTTCTCTGTGGCCATCATTTTATCTCGAGGCCTACAATTCCATCCCTATCCCGGGTTATCTGTGTGTGTGTTAGCTGTTCAGTTAATCTTGACTTAGAAATGGTTTAGTACATGAAAATCTTATATCTGAAACATCATTGCATGTGTGTAGATTAATTACTGATCAGGAAACTATTTTCTACCCCCCCCTCCCCGAGTCAGCTCGTTTAACTTGGAGAACGGCTAAGCCCGTTTAAGTTAGAGGACTTGTGCTAGTGCTAAGTGCTCCCAGAAAAAGTCTTTGACGGATAGCCATACTGAATGTGTGTACTGCTTGGAGCAGTATACTTGCAACAGTCGTGCTCTATATGCCACTCATTTAGTTCGGGGGTTCTCCTTGAAAGGAAAAAATAAGCTGATACACGAGAGGGTTGTTAGAGTTCCTTTTCGGAAGCCTTAGGAGAAGGTCAGAGTGCATCAAAGCAAACCTCTTCCCCCTCCTCCTAGATCTGGAAAATCAAGTAAAAGATCTTCATCCACTTCAGATCAATGTAGACCTACAAATAAAAGTTCGAGAATGTCTGTCTTAATCAGGCCCGAAAAAACATCTACCTCGGCTCCTCCTGTTTCATAACCATTGGTATTGCATACTCTGAGCCGGTCTGCGGTCTTGGAGCTGGTTAAGGTCACCAGTATTACAAAGGTTGAGATCTCTTGCCCCCTCTTCTCTGTTCTCCATGAGTTTGTCAGAAGATGGCGTGGGCCGTGTGGTGCGGAGGCTTTTGAGTACACCGGCACTGGCCAAATTATTGACGGAGCCAACCCAGAGGGTTTCAGAGCTGAGTTGACCTACTCCATCATTACTGACTCCTCCTCCGACCTGCGTCGGAGCTGGAATGTATGGAGCTGATAGTATTGGAACCATCTGAGCAGAGACCTGCTCCAGAATCTGCAGCTCTGACTTCTGCTCTGACTTCCTCGGTACTGTCTGAGCTCGAGGAGTCTAGGAACAGACACTCTCTTGTCTGATCCGGGGTGGACAGTCTGATCGGATAGTTGTCTGATCCCAACTTGCTTCTCTGTGCCTCTGCACAGGTGAGCTCGGCTCCTACATCAGCTTTGGAGCCAACCTCCTTGGTGCCAGGGAAACCTTCTAATTCTTTGGAACTGGGAGCTTCCTTGGGTCATGGGCAGGGGGCTTTCGAGGAGATGAGGAGTGTGCTGTCCCCACGGGCAGCCCCACTCTCAGATCCAGTCAGTCATTCCTCCCCCAAAGGCACCAGTGTCCCTCTCAGCACAACCGATTCCACACCGATGTGGAGACCCAAGGTCTCAGCATTCCCCAGTCCCTGTCTTCCAAAACCTCTCCAGAAGCATCTGGACTCTTCAGAGGAGTGTATCACATCTGACACAGACCTCGATGAGTCAGAATGGTCCCCACGGTCACCCTCTGAGGATGTTTCCTTTGCAGACATCCTAGAAATTCTTAAGCAGAGAGGCGGCTGGAAGCCCATCAACCCTTCTGATGAGGAGTCTGTCTATCTGAAGACTTTTGGGACTTGCCCTTCCGCCACTTGGGTGTCTCCGCCTTTCAATGAACTTATGGAATTAGTTTGTCGAAAGGCGTGAGAGTCTCCAGATTCCATGGAGCCTGTTCCCCGGAGGCCAAATAATTTCATCACATCCCCCGAGGATAAAACCTTCCTAGCAAAAGGTGTCTCAGAAGATGCTATGGTGGTGGCAGCGGCCACCAAGAAGGAATTGTCTGAGGCGTCCTCTTCTGTCCATCCCCCGAAATAAATAGTTGTGGACAATGGACAGATAGGGAAAGCATATCTTCCGCGACCTTTACACACAGGTCCTTGAATTATCTTACACACTTGGTTGCAGAGGGATCTCCTGAAGGAGCCTAGGACATACTCTACAAGGTTCAGTAGCTGCGGGGGTGTCAGATAAAGTGTCCTTCCTGCTCTCCACCTTGAATTCAGTAGTAAACTCATCCACGAGGCTCATTTCTTATGCAGCTGATGGAGTGAGTAGTGCAGCAGGTTCAGGAATTTCCCTTGGGAGACATTCCTGGGTGCGCTTGTGTAACTATGTGGAACCCTTTGTCTTTTTTGTTAACGCCCCCTTTGATGGCTTGCCCTTGTTGGGGGCTAAGGTGAAAGACACACTAACCAGGTGTGAACAGGAAGTAAAAACACACTGCTGTTGGAGTCCGTTTTTCCATACCTTCTAGACCTTATCCAAAAGGGAGGAAAGATGTGGTTTTGAAAATCTCAGTTTTTTAAGACACACGTGGTGAGTCTTCCCCCAAGGGCAGAGGGGGAAGGAATAATGGAGGACACCAGTCATGTGGCAGAAGGGGTTTGCAGAACCAGGGCGACAGAGAATCCTTCTTTGCTAATCCCTTTCAGTGCTCATGAAAGGAGGCCCATCTGTCCTTCTTTGGAGTCAATCAGGGGCTGCTTATCCTTGTACCCAGACACCTGGCTAGAAATAAAAGACAATTGGGTTAAGCATCATGTCCAGAGGTTACTCCATACCCTTTTCCCTTCCTACCCAATGCATGAAAAACATTCTGGATGTTCCACCCAGTCACAGGAAACAAGCAACCCTGGAAATACAGAAGTTGCTAGGAAAAAAAGAAGTCATCCATCTGGTCCCCGCAGATCAAATAGGATCCGGGACTTACTCAAGGTTCTTTTTAGTTCCAAAGAAAACAAGGGACTGAAGACCCATACTCCAGATTGAATAAATCTGTAACAAAGACAAAGTTCTAGATGGTAACAGACCTCCAGGATGTGTACTACCACATAAAAATGGACAGGCCATCAAGAAGTCATCTACGCTTTCAGCTGGGAGCCAGTCATTACCAGTTTCGAGCTCTGCCTTTGGTCTCACTACAGCCCCAGAGTGTTCACCAAATGTATGGCAGTAGCTGTTGCTCACCTGAGACCATCTAGTATTCAAAGTGTTTCCGTATCTAGATGACTGGCTCCTAACAGTCACCACCAAGCATCTACTAATAGACGCAAGAGACACCACCCTGGGACTCTGCTCCCATTTAGGGATCACAATAAACTGTGAAAAATCTGCCTTATTGCCATCTCAACATATCGTTTTTATAGGTGCAGATCTAGATACTACAAAAAAAAATGATAAAGCTACCCCCAGAAAGAGTACAATTCTTGTGGCTTCAGGTCTCAATCCTTCTTTTCAAAAGGAAGGTTCAAGCAAGGACAGTTTTAAGAGTACTAGGCATCATGGCAGCAGCGATAAACTTAATTCTGTTAACGTGGCTACACATGAGAATCTTACGGTGACTGCTGTTCACTCAGTGGTCCATGCAGGAACTTCCGATGTCACATCGGATCATACTTACAGAATCTTGCAAGAGAAACCTCCATTGGTGGCTACACTCCAGTCAAGTGACCTTAGGTCGACTCTATGTTCTTCCACAACCGTTGGCCAGAGTGACTATGGATGCTTCCCAGATGGGGTGGGTGGGGGGCATTAGAAGGACAGTCCAATGCACTTGGCAGGATCACAAGGCCCACTTGCACTTCAATGTCCCAGAGATGAGAGTGGTGCTTTTTGCATTGCAGGCATTCCAACACTCTCTTCCGATAGGAATGATTGTTATCCAAGTGGACATGTCAGTTGTGTGGTATATAAACAACCAAGGAGGAACCCGATCTTAACCCCTTTGTTGAGAGGCACTGAGAGTATGACAGTGGGCCTCCTCCCAGTGTTTTCTGGTAGCAATGCACATCCCAGGGAAATCCAGTGTGATAACAGGCAAACTCAGCAGGGCAATTCTGATGCCTCACGAGTGGTCCCTGAAGCAAGACATAGTGGAAATGATTTTACGAAAATGGGGCCAGCCTTGCGGTGTGTGACCTTTTTGCAACGTCCATGAATGCCAAATGCAGCAGCTACTTTGCCCTAATCCCCCCTCTGGGGAAGTCCCCCAGGGATGCACTCGTACACGATTGGACCTTGGGTCTCCTTTACGCCTTTCCTCCTTTTCCGTTAATACCCAAAGTTCTTCAGAAAGCCAGTGTATTGGGAAGGACCTTAGTACTTCTTGCCCCATACTGGGCTCATCTTCAGGAAGAGCTCTGGATTCTGGACCCAGTTCCAGATCTTCTGACTCGCCCATCAGGGAGGTTCCATCTATTTCTGCAAACTCTTAAATTGACAGCATGGCTGTTCAATTCCAAACATAGCCAGGCTGTCTGACCTTTCACCTTCACTGCAACGTATCTTGATTTCTTCTCACAAAGCTTCTTTGAGACGATTATATCTCAGCAAATGGCAAAGATTTTCCTCCTGGGCTTTGGAAGATAATCTTGACCCTTTCTCTGCACCTTTACACTCCATTCTGGAATTTTTAACAAAGCATTTTCAGGAAGGGGCAGCTGCAGCTACTATTGGAGTCCAACTAGCCGCAATCTCTAATTTCCATCTTGGAGAAGGAGGTCTGAATATTATGTCCCACAGATTTTGCAAAGCTTTCTTGAGAGGTACTAACCTGTTAAAACCACCCATTAAACTGCCTCCACCTCCATGGAGCCTAAATTTTGTTTTATCCCGCATACTTTTTTCCCCCTTTGAGCCCACATCATCCTGTGTCCTAAAGTTTTTAACTTGGAAAACAACTTTCTTGGTAGCAATCACTTCAGCTAGGCGAGTTTTGGAGCTACAAGCGTTGTCCATCAAACCTCCCTATATGCTATTCCATAAGGACAGAGTCTTGCTTCATATGAACCCGCCCTTTCTATCAAAGGTATGCTCAGAATCAAACTTAAACCAATCCATATACTTATCAGTTTTTTCCCCAAATATGGCAGTAAAGCAGAATATATGTTACACCAACTGGATGTTCACAGACAATTACGTTTCTACTTGCACAGAACAAAGGACTTTAGAAAGACTGACCAACTGTTTGTATCCTTTTCAGACTGCAAGAAAGGTGCTCCAGTAGCTAAATCTACTATATCCAGATGGTTGTCAGATTGCATTATGTCACCTACCAGTCTGTAAACAGACAACTGCCAGGCAAAATAATAGCTCATTCTACGAGGGTTATTTCTACCTCTTCTGCTTTTCATGCAAAACTGCCAATTGATACCATCTGTGCAGCAGCAACATGGGCAAGACCTCGTACCTTTATCACTAATTAAAGTGGATTTGGCCACCAGGGACAGGGCCTCTTTTGGGTCCACGGTTCTGAAGAATGTTCTCCCGTGAGCCACCCAAGAAAGATGGTGCTAGGGACGCTGTTCCATCAGTAAAGAATGAAGGCAAGATAGGACAGCATCACGTAAAGAAGTTATGTACTCACCATAAAGTTCCATGTGAGTTGTCCATCTTACCTTCATTCTTGCGTCCCACCCTCCTGCCCCCAGCCTTTGACTCCTGGAGGATTGAGAGGTTTCTGTTTGACATCTATTATTCTCCGGCCCTCTTTTTTTTGTTTTTTGTTGATGATAAACTTTTTTTATATGCACTATTTAGTATACCAGCAAACCAGATCTGAGGAATTCCCTAGAGCATCATGAGATGGGGAGTAAACCACAAGCTAGTTGGGATACCTAGAGGTTTTGTAAACGTCCGTGTCGGAACCGAGGATTGGTTCTGAACCCATCAGTAAAGAGTGAAGGCAAGATGGACAACTCACATGGAACGTTATGGTGAGTACATAACTTTTTTTTAAAAGCATGGGAGTGGTTTACTAGGGTAGCTCTGTTGTAAAGGACAATTGGCATGTTCCCCATATACCAGTGTGATATTCAACACAGTGCTGCCCTACTTCAAGTTGTGCGATTCCAGGATATGTTAAACTAAACCAAAAGTTGCAATAATTGCTAAAACTTCCTGAAAGCATTTCAGAAGTTAACACAAGTCTCCAGAATTCCTTATAAATCTTTTCTACCAACATTCAGAAACATTTTTTAACATTTTTAAACATAGAAAGCTTTTGTCTATTAGATCTTCAGGTTTGTGTGTCAAGTGGGAAAAATAAATCCTAAATAAAAACCTACCAAACACTTGAATAGACGTCTGTGTGTGTGTCTGTCTGTGTGTGTGTCTGTCTGTGTGTGTGTCTGTGTGTGTGTGTCTGTCTGTGTGTGTGTCTGTCTGTGTGTGTGTCTGTCTGTGTGTGTGTCTGTCTGTGTGTGTGTCTGTCTGTGTGTGTGTCTGTCTGTGTGTGTGTCTGTCTGTGTGTGTGTCTGTGTGTGTGTCTGTGTGTCTGTGTGTGTGTCTGTGTGTGTGTCTGTGTGTGTGTCTGTGTGTGTGTCTGTGTGTGTGTCTGTGTGTGTGTCTGTGTGTGTGTCTGTGTGTGTGTCTGTGTGTGTGTCTGTGTGTGTGTCTGTGTGTGTGTCTGTGTGTCTGTGTGTCTGTGTGTGTCTGTCTGTCTGTGTCTGTCTGTGTCTGTCTGTCTGTGTCTGTCTGTGTGTCTGTCTGTGTCTGTCTGTGTGTGTGTCTGTGTCTGTCTGTGTGTCTGTGTCTGTCTGTGTGTCTGTCTGTCTGTGTGTCTGTCTGTGTCTCTGTCTCTGTCTGTGTCTCTGTCTCTGTCTGTGTCTCTGTCTCTGTCTGTGTGTGTGTCTGTCTCTGTCTGTGTGTGTCTGTCTCTGTCTGTGTGTGTGTGTGTCTGTCTCTGTCTGTGTGTGTGTGTGTCTGTCTCTGTCTGTGTGTGTGTGTGTGTCTGTCTCTGTCTGTGTGTGTGTGTATGTATGTATGTGTGTATATATATATATATATATATATATATATATATATATATATATATATATATATATATATATATATATTTGTAGTCATTTTAAATGATAAATTTGTTAAAGAATTTTAAAGTAAAATACACTCCGAAATCTGTATTATAAAAAAAAAAAAAAAAATGTATATGAAACATCAGTCATGCTCACAGCATTGATATTTGCTCAGGTCTGCAAACCATAGAAAAATGTGTAAACAGGACCCCCGTTTAAAATTTGTAAATGTTACACTATTGGAGCCAGTAATAAACATGTAGTATATCTGCCAAATAATACTCAGTATGTGTCTAGTTAAGCACATACACTGCATTAAAAAGTTACAACCTAAAAAGGCTGAACTGTCATGAAATCATACATGTGCTGTATGCTATACAGAATCTAGCTCTGCTGATTTTGTTTATAAATATATATATATATATATATATATATATATATATATATATATATGAAAAACAACAAACAAATTCCCAACTTGATATATCAGCAAAGCAGACCCAACAGGAAGATACAGCCAGTACTACACTCCAAACGACTCAAAGCCAGTAAAACTCCAAAATCGAGCACGATATATTCAAGAAGAATTTTATTGACGTTGGCGCTTTCACAGGTACCCCTGCTTCATCAGACGTTACAAATAAATCAACTCCATGCAGCATTATATACCAAATTTTAAAATACATCATTTCCTGTTCAACCTCACTTCCTATTAAAATAAGACAAACTCTGCCTTAAAGTGATACTAATCCTATAAACATCAGCCACACACATAAAACTAAATTAAACAACTAGACGTCTTTCAAAACTAATATCTGACAAACATAATAAAATCCTTCATCAAACATACAATGTATATATAAAATCAGTCACCTGACAGGTAGAAAATAAAAAATATGAAAATAAAAAGTAAAACATCTACTAGCAGTCATCATGTTGTAGTCATGCTATGCTTCATATCATGACCAGGATCTGATATCTAAAAATTTTTATACAAAACACGTAAAACAGTGCCTACTCTAAAAACTAATCACAGATATCCTGAACTAAGGTGCATATATGTTAAACATAAAAATACAATAGCTAAGATAACGTAGTAACAATTATATCATCTCAACTTGTCATAATAGAATAGTGCTTTCAACACATTGGCCATTAAGGTCCACATAGGACCTAGCGTTTAATAGATCTCTTTTTTAACCATGGTCTCAAAGGAACACTTTCATTCAGTCCTCGTTCACGATGGGCTGCAAGGCGCAAAATCCATTCAATCTCTGATAACTCAGTTTGATTTACTAGATCCCCCCCCTTGAACTCACTTTCTGTACATGTAATACTTGAAACATAAAAGTGTGCTGGGCAAATTGTATCATGTGCTTAGAGATTGCGCTACAGGTGTCCAATCTATTATAGCAATAAAAGTGATCCCGAATACGTTCTCTCAAGGAACGATTGGTCTTACCTACGTAAAACCTGAAACATCTTTGACAGGTAGCGACATACACAAGATTCCTTGTGTTACAATCTGCCTGACATCTGATCTGCCAAAGCTTACCGTCGTTGGAATTCCTAAAAAATCTGGACGTGTCCACATAGGGACACTGGGGGCATGATCCACACCTTCTGGTACCTAGGTCAACTGCTGTACACTCCGACATATTCAAAGAAGATAGATTAGGAAAGCGCAATTCTTGTTTTAAACTTTTAGAGTTGTTGAAAACATATCTCGGACAGTTTCCTACTATCATACATGTATCCTTATTGGTGGTCAGAATGTTCCAATTGTTCATTATCACATTCTGAACCATTCCCAAATTTTTAACATAAGGTAAAAGTATCTGTTGTTGTGTGTTAGCTGTACCACATACCTTCCTGCTATATGAATGTTTATGATCTGAAAAATATGGCTTGCCCTTACTATTCCTTAATCTAACAACATCATTGCATACTGTCTCAACCACTGTAGGATCATAACCCCTGCTATATACATCATGTCTCAGTTTATTTAATTCCTGATGGAAAGAGGCATCATTAGAACAAAGCCTGGATATCCTCAGTCCCTGTCCTTTAACCACATTGGTAAAAGTTCTGGGGTGGTGCATGCTATCAGCCTGCAAAAATGACGTCCTATGGCATTCCTTCCTGTAGAGCGTTGGTATTGTAGATACTGCCTTCACGGACTATAGTTACATCTAAAAAATCAATGGATTCAAAAGAATGATCCATCGTAAATTTCAGGAAACAGTCCAATCCATTAATATATTCCAAAAGGATCCCAGCTCTGCCACAGTGCCCTGCCATAGGAGAAAGAGGTCATCCACGAACCGTCTATAAAAGCGACCGTGGATTGGATAACAAGACCTCTCTCTCCCAGGCAGCCAACACAAGGTTGGCATATGTGTTGGCACAACTGGTGCCCATCGCCACACCAGTACATTGCCTATATATCCTCTCTGCAAACATGAAAAAGTTGTTCTCAAGCACCGTTTCAAGGAGCAGCATCAAGAAGTCAACCTCAGTAAGAGACATAGTTTCACACAACAGATCTTTAACCATTGCAATTCCATCAGCATTAGGTATGCAGGTAAACAAGGAGACAACGTCAAGGGTAACCATAATAAGAGTCTCTACACTACCAAATTCAGAAACAAAGTTATACAGGTCAGTCAAAAAATGTCCAGTGTCTCTCAGTACATACTGAAACCTATTGAGTGTTGTCCTCAGCCTACTGTCCAGGTAGATGGAAATAGGTTGGGTAATCCAACCCTCCCCTGCTGCAATAGGCCTAAGGGGAGGTCTGGTTGCGTTTTTATGAACTTTGGGTAGTCCGTTAATAGAAGGTATCACAGGATGAACAACCTCAAAGTAATCATACAAATCTGATGTCAAAAGTCCTAAAGATTTGCACTCAGACAACATATTATATATCGTGGAACATGATCTCTTTATATCTAACATGGTTACCTCAGTGTAGGCATCAGAATTTAACATGCTAATCATAGAATTCACATAGAAGTCTCTGTCCATAACAACTATTAGTCCACCTTTGTCTGCAGGTCTTATAATAATTTGATTATTGTTCTTCAGAGAGGAAATAGCATTAAGCTCAGGTAGAGTCAAGTTGTCAGCAATGTCATTCGTTGTACCCTTAAAGCTGTCATAGAGCTCATTTTCTACAGCTTTAACAAATAAGTCAAGCTCAGGTGTCAAACGAGGGTTAACTAAACTTTTAGATTTAAAAGTCTGCTCACCTTGGGTCACCACATCTTTAAATAGCAGCTTGAGATTCACATTCCTAGCAAATGATCTAACTGCTAGAGAAATCTCACTGATATCAGCTCTCCTGCTGGGAACGAAGGACAAACCTCTGTTGAGGACACGTAATTCAATGTCAGATAGTACAGAACTGGATATATTCCAGACTAACGACTCAGCCCTCCTGCATTGTTGGTCCAATGCTCCATATTGATTTCCCGACGTTTGGCCCCTCTGCTGTAATCAGGTCTACCGACCTCTTCCTCCCCACTCGAATGGGGAGGGGGGCAGCAGGAAAATCCCGTTGACCCGTGGTCTTCAATTTGTCCAGTTGTATCTTCCGTCGTACCGCTGTCCCGGTATTATCAGATGTCTCATCACTCATATCTCGTGCACTACGATCTTCCGCTGGGGTGAAATACACTGACGTAACCGATTTAGGAGAAGTCAACGGCTCACATAACGCATCATGCACGTTGATCTGAGGGACACTTCCCTCACTAGCCATATTTCCCTGCTGAATCCATTGATTTTTTAGATGTAACTATAGTCCGTGAAGGCAGTATCTACAATACCAACGTCTACAGGAAGGAATGCCATAGGACGTAATTTTTGCAGGCTGATAGCATGCACCACCCCAGAACTTTTACCAATGTGGTTAAAGGACAGGGACTGAGGATATCCAGGCTTTGTTCTAATGATGCCTCTTTCCATCAGGAATTAAATAAACTGAGACATGATGTATATAGCAGGGGTTATAATCCTACAGTGGTTGAGACAGTATGCAATGATGTTGTTAGATTAAGGAATAGTAAGGGCAAGCCATATTATTCAGATCACAAACATTCATATAGCAGGAAGGTATGTGGCACAGCTAACACACAACAACAGATACTTTTACCTTATGTTAAAAATTTGGGAATGGTTCAGAATGTGAAATTGGAAAACAACTTTCTTGGTAGCAATCACTTCAGCTAGGCGAGTTTTGGAGCTACAAGCGTTGTCCATCAAACCTCCCTATATGCTATTCCATAAGGACAGAGTCTCGCTTCATATGAACCCGCCCTTTCTATCAAAGGTATGCTCAGAATCAAACTTAAACCAATCCATATACTTATCAGTTTTTTCCCCAAATATGGCAGTAAAGCAGAATATATGTTACACCAACTGGATGTTCACAGACAATTACTTTTCTACTTACACAGAACAAAGGACTTTAGAAAGACTGACCAACTGTTTGTATCCTTTTCAGACTTCAAGAAAGGTGCTCCAGTAGCTAAATCTACTATATCCAGATGGTTGTCAGATTGCATTATGTCACCTACCAGTCTGTAAACAGACAACTGCCAGGCAAAATAATAGCTCATTCTGCGAGGGTTATTTCTACCTCTTCTGCTTTTCATGCAAAACTGCCAATTGATACCATCTGTGCAGCAGCAACATGGGCAAGACCTCGTACCTTTATCACTAATTACAAAGTGGATTTGGCCACCAGGGACAGGGCCTCTTTTGGGTCCACGGTTCTGAAGAATGTTCTCCCGTGAGCCACCCAAGAAAGATGGTGCAAGGGACGCTGTCCCATCAGTAAAGAATGAAGGCAAGATAGGACAACATCACGTAAAGAAGTTATGTACTCACCATAAATTTCCATGTGAGTTGTCCATCTTACCTTCATTCTTGCGTCCCACCCTCCTGCCCCCAGCCTTTGACTCCTGGAGGATTGAGAGGTTTCTGTTTGACATCTATTATTCTCTGGCCCTCTTTTTTTTTTTTTTTTGTTTTTTGTTGATAATAAACTTTTTTTTATATGCACTATTTAGTATACCAGCAAACCAGATCTGGGGAATTCCCTAGAGCATCATGAGATGGGGAGTAAACCACAAGCTAGTTGGGAGACCTAGAGGTTTTGTAAACGTCCGTGTCGGAACTGAGGATTGGTTCTGAACCCATCAGTAAAGAGTGAAGGCAAGATGGACAACTTGCATGGAACGTTATGGTGAGTACATAACTTTTTTTTAAAAGCATGGGAGTGGTTTACTAGGGTAGCTCTGTTGTAAAGGACAATTGGCATGTTCCCCATATACCAGTGTGATATTCAACACAGTGCTGCCCTACTTCAAGTTGTGCGATTCCAGGATATGTTAAACTAAACCAAAAGTTGCAATAATTGCTAAAACTTCCTGAAAGCATTCCAGAAGTGTCTCCAGAATTCCTTAGAAATCTTTTCTACCAACATTCAGAAACATTTTTTAACATTTTTAAACATAGAAAGCTTTTGTCTATTAGATCTTCAGGTTTGTGTGTCGTGGGAAAAGCAACTAAAAAGTAAAAGTTAAATAACAGTATATCACACTAAATTTTGTTGGGCTAAAAATAATACATATTTAATTAAGAAAATGTTGTACAAAAAATAAATCCTAAATAAAAACCTACCAAACACTTGAATAGATGTGTCTGTGTGTGTGTGTGTGTGTGTGTGTGTGTGTGTGTGTGTGTGTGTGTGTGTGTGTGTGTGTGTGTGTGTGTGTGTGTATATATATATATATATATATATATATATATATCTATATATTTGTAGTCATCTTAAATGATAAATCTGTTAAAGAATTTTAAAGTAAAATACACCCCGAAATCTGTATTATAAAAAAAAAAAAAAAAAAATGTAAATGAAACATCAATCATGCTCACAGCAGTGATATTTGCTCAGGTCTGCAAACCATAGAAAAAATGTGTAAACAGGACCCCCGTTTAAAATTTGTAAATGTTACACTATTAGAGCCAGTAATAAACATGTAGTATGTCTGCCAAATAATACTCAGTATGTGTCTAGTTGAGCACAAACACTGCATTAAAAAGTTACAACCTAAAAAGGCTGAACTGTCATGAAATCATACATGTGCTGTATGCTGTACAGAATCTAGCTCTGCTGATTTTGTTTATAAATATATATATATATATGTATATATACATATATATATATATATATATATATATATATATATACATATACATATATATATACATATATATATATACATATACATATATATATATATATATATATATATATATATATATATATATATATATATATATAATGTATACGACATTGGTCTACTGTTTAAAATTTTCAGAAGTTAATCTAGCTGAGCCAGTAACTTAAGTAGCATTAAACTCCTCACTAATATGAGTGTAGTTATAAAGCTATCCATGTTTGCACTAAAAAAATTATAAGCAAGAATTATTAAAATGTCATGACATCTGCGGAATATGCATATAGTGCTCTAATGCGGTTTTATTGTAATCAAAAGTCCTAGTTATAAAAAATGTGAGAGTCTCATGAATGTGCCCTGATTCTAATAGTACAAAATGATATAATTTGGGTAAACTTATAAATATTTAAAAAATGGTTATTATAAACAGATAAATATTTGTATACAGATGCATCCACTAAACCAGGATAAATAAATAAAAGCCAGTACCATTATATTACATTTTAAAATTACATTTAATAGTTAATAAAGTTAATTGCAAATAACAAGTAAGTAAATAAAGTTCACACCTTTAGTCTTGTAACCAGTGGGGCAACTTTCTTAGTTCTAGTACACTTTTCAGTGAGCAATAATAGTTTAGTTCAGGCTTTCTGAAAGAGTTCAGCCTTAGTTGCCACATTAGTTCTTGTTTTCCTAAATATTTGGGATGCCTCCTTCAAATTCAGTGAGGTCTGCGTGATCAAGTATGTGAAACCCCCCTACTCTTTTAAGTGCTGTGGGATTTTTACATTCACTTCCACCAACTCTGGCAGATGGGTCTTCCGATTAATTTCTCCTCTGGAGGAGGGCGCACACAGGATTGCAGCACCACTAATGCTGTACTGCATTGTTAATGATGACAGATGAATCCAGACACCTGGGATGGGAAACGAACCCACAGCCTTCTGACCTTCCAGCACCAAAGGTAAGTGGATACCTGTTCAGTCATTGATACTGACCTTTCCTTGGCATTAAGCTCAGTGTTTCAGTTATGTTTGTTATAGTCGTGTGCTGAGTTATAAACACTTGCATAAATTTGAGTTTGACTTGAGTTTAACAATGCCAGTCATTGGCATAACCTGTGAACACATCTCATTTTAATAAACTGTTCCTAATTTTGTTTCATAAATAGTACCTTTTACCCAGTGAAATAGGTAGGTCATGTATTCATTTGTAGAAGGCGTAGACAAAATCTGTAGTAAATAACTAACTGAATCGTATTGTTCCAGCAGTACAGCATTTTCCAAGTATAAAACTGTGCATTTAACCTTGCTGTGAGTTAACTGCCCCAGTGTTTTTTCTATTTGTTCCATAGTTGGTTAGACACTGTTCCACTTTAACAGGCTGAAGGTTACTGGCTTTTTCACTGGTAAGATCTTAGAGCATTCCTTGCCATTTTGCAGAGGTAGACTGGAGCTGGATAAGGAGCGCACACATATTGAAGTAATGTTGAGATGGTTGCAAGTCTTGTGAAAATTTCAGAAGGCATAAGTACAAGGTGAAAATTTTTTCGAACTAGGGTGTCTGGGCTTGACTGCTTTACCATATTCACTGGTCCTGTGGAAGCCTGTATTCCTTCTTCATCATCTTCCTTTAGTCTGTGAAAGTGACCACCAGATTAATATCTTGTTTGATAAATGACCTATAACAGATGCAGCAGAGTTTTACCTTACTTGTCTGTCTTGCAAGCAAATCTTGGCTTGCTGCACTTCACCCAAGAATGGTGTTGGTAGTACTGATTAAAGACTTGAGGCATGGCTCTCCATTGTCAGAAAAAGGGATGGTCTTATTCTTTTTTTTGGGGGGGTTCTCTGTGGGCTCTCTCTCCACAGGCAAGTACAGCCATGCATGCCAAGAAACTTTTGAATACATATGCACTTCAGCCAAATCTGTCTGGGGTCCAGTGTTATTCCCATCAACAGAAGCTTAGTTTCATAAACTTTTTTTTTTCTTCTTGGAATATGGCTGTGCTTAAGGTCAGCTTACAGGAGACTGCTGGAGGATGAAGTTGGGACAAGAAATCTTACTACCAGCACTATTGTTAACCTGGTGGTGAAGACTTCACAATCCTTGCAGGTTTCAATATGTCTGTCCTATTTGATGATGCTGTTACTGGTCTCTCACTTTACAATCTCTACCCCTTCAGTACCCCTTGTGATAGTGAGGAATGTAGAACCCACTGGTAGGAGAATAATTTGCCCTCCTTTTCAGTCTTTTTTTGATACTTAAATCAAGGAGTCAAGTTCTTCCATTGGAGATCAATCAAGGAGTCAAGTTCTTCCATTGGAGATCAATAGAGATGGCTTATTCTTTTCCTCTTCAGATTTTAATCTTGAAGGCTCTTATTTCTTGGAAGCTATTGAATGAAGAGTATCCTAAAATGGCCTAAGCACAGTCATCCTTCTCTTAAGAAGTGCTTGCTTGTATTTTTTTAAACCGGAGACTATTTCTTAATTCTGAGTTATTTTGTAAACATCTTGACCTATGTGGCCAATGGCTGAGCCTGAAATTGGTCAGTGTTCATCATTGCCCTACCACTGTAAACAGATATAAATGAATAAATAAATACATTTATTTAAATGCTTTTGTGTCTTCAAGAATATTGGTCATGGTTTCCTGTTTTCCATTCACTTTTGGATAGAAATTCAAAGGTAAAATTCTTTGTTTGTGTTTCAGGTATCCAAGAGGAATAGGAGCACAAATAATCCCACTTTTTGAACACCGTTGTCAAGATAACCAATAACCAACATCACCCCTTAATGCATTTGGGTGTCTTGTTTCATAACTAGTCCCTACGTTTGCTGTATTTCATGCAATGGAAAGTGATAATCTCTTGTCCTACTCTTTCTTGGGAAAAGAAGTTAAGCTTTTATACTAAGGTATTGTATTCTGGAGTGCAAGTTTGAAACGGTAACATTGCTACTTGCCTGGATCTATGGTAATCCTTCTATATAACAACTCTTTCTTACCTTGGCCAGGAGTTTCTTGCATGTTATTTCTGTATAGCCGAAATCTCTACCAGACAGTATACTGGGTAAAGAAATTCTTGAAGAAAATATGTCTGAGGACTCTGACAGAAACAGGGTTACTTTTGGAGATTGTCTCAATTCCAAGACTCTGACAAAAGTTGGTCTTCAATTCCATTAGAGGAGGTTTCCTTTCCTGATACTATTTTTCAGGATTAATGAAGTATTTTTATGGGAACAAGTGGATATTCTTTGTGAACTGAGGAGATGTTATGGTATGGTATACGTTTGTGCTACACGCTACACCTATTCTTCCTACTATGCCAGCTTTGAAGGATGTGTTAAATGCTGCATCCCATCACCTTGACTGTCAGTCTTCAGTCCCCAGAAAAGGCAGACAAACACCCGGGACAGATTAGAAATAACAGAACTTTGATAGGACCTACTTCTGAAGGAAGTGAGGCAGAACAATCCAGCACCTGACCTCTTAAGTAAGTGAGGTAGAACAATCCATCAAACTGAAAACTTTTTAATTGTATTAACAGTTTGAAGGATTGTTCTGCCTCACTTCCTTCAGAAGGTAGGTCTTGTCTGAGTCTTGTGGTTTATAATCTGTCTCCCATATCTAATGCTTTGAAGAGAGTATATTATTGTGAAAATACTGTACCTAGGACCACTGCTCTTGTTTTGCGAAGACATGCCTGATTACTACATTTGAAAACTTCTGATTAAGTAAAGTCTGAGATTTTAAAGTTCGTTTTGGTAAGGAGATTTTGTTTGGCCCATCTGGTACTCAAATTCTCAAACAGTTTGATGAAAGAAGGAAAATGATTCAGGGACTTTCTAAGATTTTTTCAAGCCCCCCCCCCCCCTGCCCATAATGAATCCTTCAAATTCTTTGCTTTCTTCAAAAGACAAAGTGAGCAGTGCCTACCATCTGCTGGCAAATGGGGAATCAAAAATAGATTGCAGGAAGTGGAACAAAAAAAAATGTTGATCCTTTCAGAAAAGGAGACAGATTACACCTTCAGAATTACTAAGCCAGCATTTTTAACCCTGCCGCCCTTACATCTGTAAATCTGTCCTGAAAACTGGCTCTTAAATCTTTCCCTTTGGTGATGGATTGTTTTATTTTTATTTTATTTAACATTTGTTTACCTGTAAAGTCCTAAAGACCTAAACCCACTTTTCAATTAAGGTCCTTCCCTTAACAGAGGACTTGAACTAATTTCTACTCCCTGTGCATCAATCTCCCCAACAAAGGAATTATATTTTCCAGCTGTCCTACTTGCTCAGATCGTCCTCCTGTGGAATATTGTCCTATTCATCGCTGACCATCAACCTAAACCCACCTTTCAATTAAGGTCCTTCCCTTAACTGAGGACTTGAACTAATTTCTACTCCCTGTGCATCAATCTCCCCAACAAAGGAAGTATGTGTTTTTAAACTGTATCAGTCCCTCTAAGAAAAGATACTATGCATTTTTAAATTGCAGTTTGTACAAAATTTCAATTTGCTCAAATACTCCAAGTTCTCTGTACACTCCATAGCTAGGACGACCAGCAGCCTGACCACCAGCCAAAGCCTGTCTATTCTACAACTTGCATACCTTCTCCTCTAATGCCCCCTGTTTAACTTAACATTCTTCCCATCATATTTCCTAGACCTGCTCTCTCCTTAAGAAGCTATTGCTCACTATATATCCTTGTCCACTAGGTGGCACCCTTCTCTCAGACCTATCCCACTGTCTTAGGCTTGCAGTTTTCACTACGTGTAGAACAGCAGCCCCTCTATCTTTCTTCTACCTGTACTCTACTTCACTTATTCTACCCTGCCCTCTATCCCTACCACCTAGGCTCCTACCCCCTACCACCCCTCTCAGACTTACCTTTCCAACCAGCGCTCCGTTCGCCCTATGGGCTCACTCCGCTCCCTACCCTACCCTACCCCCAATTCTCACCCACCCCCACTGCTCTTACCTTTATCCCCCACCTTGAATCTCCTCCCCTTCCCCATAGCCAATCACAACCTATACCCCTCCCAGCTTCCATTAAATTTGTAACCCCACCCCTTCCCCTCCCTCTTCAACCTGTAATCTCAGCCACACTCCTCTTCCTTTCTCTCTAATCTCTCTCCTACTACCCTATTTCCTCTTCTACAACTTACTCTACTCTAATTTAGCATGGCTTTTCCACTTCAACAAGCATCCCTCACATCACCTATATGCATTATACTCCTCATTACTATCTATAATGCAACCTCCTATTCCTCTTCCATGCTACCACCCTCCTTCCCCTTCCCCTCCTCCTCTACTCTCTCCCAAACCTACCCAATGGCCCTCCACTTTTACTACATAGCCCCCTCCCTATTCCAACCCAACCCTCTTCACTATTTTAGACTAAAACTCTTCCCCATTTTTCTAAAGCCTCCTGCAACCAAACCAAAACTGCTTCTCCCTCTAACTGTATATCACAATCCAAAGGTTCTCCTCTACTCCCCTTCTACTTGGCTTGCTCTAGCAGGAGACATGCATCCCAACCCTGGACCCACAACTAGTAATAATCTCTCCCCCCTCCCTCATCAAATATAACCAGCCACAAATACCTTAACCTCATTACCATTAATGCCCGTAGTCTAAAAAACAAAATTACAAACTTTCATGCTTGGTTAAATCATACTAAACCAGATGTAGTAGCAGTCTCAGAAATATGGCTAAAACCCCACATTACTAACTCTGAAATCATACCCCCTGGCTTTCAAGCTCTTAGATTTGACCGACTAAACAAAAAAGGAGGTGGAGTAGCCTTAATCTATAATGGTCTACTGAACCTCTGTCCTTTCCAGCATCCCATTCCTCAGTTCAGCAATGCTGAACTAGTCTTAGGAATCCTCAAACTGAATAACTATAAAAATGTCTGTACCATGGCCATCTATAGTCCCCCTGGGGACAACACTTCCACCCTAGAAAACATTCTGTCATGGGCCTCAACTAACATTAAACTGGAGACTTCTATTCTAGCTGATGTCAACATTGACTGGAATAAAATTAATAACAGTAATCCCACTCTATCAACCTATGTAATTTTATCCAAGTAATAAACGACATTACCAGACCCAACAAAAATTTCCCCCCAGGATCCATCCTGGACTGGATCTTCTCCCACCCTAATAAGATCTCAGACTCTGGTGTACTACCACACGCAATGTCTGACCATATCCCAGCCTTCATTCACCGAGCTGGCCAACACTACCCTCTCCAACACCAATATGCCCACACCTGCAACCTCACTAACTTTAACTCTTCTATATTCTCCGAAACCCTTAAGCTAACAAATTGGGATACCCTAAAAACACTTCCACTAGATCAAGCCGTAGAAGTCTTCAATACTACCTTCCTCAAAATCCTAAATTCCTAAGCCCCACCTCGAACAAAACGCATAAAATCTAACTCTGCCCCATGGCTATCAAAGGACACAAAATCACATATGCTACAAAGAGACAAAATTTCGAAACTCTACAACAGAAATAAACTCCCTGCTACCCTCCTTCAATATAAGCAACTCCGCAATCTAACCAAAAAGCTCATCTCACACGATAAAAAATCTTACTACACCAAACTACAATCTCCCCACTTCAAAAATCCAAAACAATTCTGGAACTCTATCAACTCTCTTCTGCACCCAGGTTGTAAATACAATCCCTGTCCCGACAACAATAAAACAGACACAGAAATTGCAACTCTTTTCAACTCCTTCTTTACTAACTCCATAGCCGAACTCACAAAGACCTTCCCCAACTGCTTACCCTCCCACACCCCTCATTCCACTTCCTTCTCCTCTCTCCACTCTTACACTCCTAATCCTCCTCCCACTTTCTATGTAAAACCTGTCTCTACCTCCTGTATCAAAAAGCTTCTTTCCAAACTTAAGCCATGCTCCAATGCCCCTGACAATATTCCATCACTCTATCTCAAGCTTGCTGCAGACGGGCTTGCCATCCCCATCAGCATTCTCATCAATAGATCTATCCAGGAATCTTATGTTTCCAAATTATGGCGAGCCGCCTTCATCTCACCCCTACATAAATGGGGCAAAAATAATTCCATATCTAATTTTCGCCCATTAGCCATTCTTTCCCCAATTTCCAAAGTTCTTGAAAAATGTATCCACCTACAACTCATGCCTCACCTCCTCAATAACCAGCTCCTCTCTCATACTCAACACGGCTTCCGTCCTGGCCACAGTACTATAACTGCTCTCATCTCCTTCTTAGACATTGTTAATCATGCACGCGACTCCGGTGAAATTGTCTCCACTGTCCTCCTTGACCTATCCAAGGCATTTGACACTATATCCCATACACACCTCCTCAATCATCTCTCCAACCTCAGTCTCTCCCTAGAATCACTCTCATGGTTCAAAAGTTATCTCTCTAACAGATCCCAAGCTGTAAAATGACAAACTGGTACCTCAACCTTTCTACCTACCCCTACCAGAGTGCCCCAAGGTTCTATACTCGGACCTATGCTTTTCAATGTATTCATCAATAATTTTCACTCGGCTATTCCAAACACTGAAATAGTTAAATATGCTGACGACTCCACTCTAATCTGCTCTGCCCTTAGCATTCATGAGCTCCAGACCAAAACCCAGCTGGCCTTCTCAACTACTGAGAACTGGATGCTACAAAACCATCTCTCCCTTAATGCCACCAAATCTAAAATCATTCTCTTTTCCCCTACTAAAGCCCCCCCCCCCCTTGACAAGCAATCTTTTAAGATCACCAGCCATACCCACTCTTCTATTGAAGTAGTTCCTTTTGCCAAACTTTTTGGGATTACCATTGATGAACACCTGAAATTCAATACTCATGTACAACTAAATATTAAAAAAAACACATCAGAAGCTCGGTATGCTACACAGAAATGCACACTTTTTCTCTCCACAGCTACAAGACAAACCCTCGCCTTCACCTACCTTCTCCCATCTCTATTATATGGTGCTCCACTCCTAACCAACCTCTCAGCTTCCACCTCCTCTAAACTAGAAATTTGCTACAACAAAATCACCAAATTTGCCACTAAATCCTCTCACTCCACCCACCATTGCACCCCTCTCCGCAGCCTTCAGTGGCTAGAACTTCCTAATCATCTTGACTTTCTTCAACTAACTACTGCCCACAAACTAATCTTTAAACCCACTGCTTGCCCTGCTCTAACTCATATCTTGCCTTCCTACACACCACTCAGACCCCTAAGATCAGCCCACCAAAATCTACTTTCAGTACACAAACCTAAACGACCCCCAGGCCAATCTCTCCTTTCTTATTCTATAGCAAAAAAATGGAACTCTCTCCCACCCCTGATAAGAAACACTACAGACTCTGAACACTTCAAATCCCTACTCCACACCCACCTTTCCCTAAAATGGAAATGTAATTGTATTCTTCCGACCTAAATCCCACTAATTGTCTTCCAGACCTGACCCCTCATCAAAACCCCTCTACTTCCTGCTGTTCACTCCTCCCCACCCTCAGCTTCTTTCTAATAACAAATTCCCTTCTATATATACTCTTTACAAATGCTGTATATTTGTTCTCTCTCTGCAAATAACTCTTCCTACTATTCAACCCTTTGACCTTGAATTGAAAGGGAATCCTCCTCTAGCTCTTGCAATTTGTACCAATGTGTTATTCCTTGCTTGCCTGTTTATTTGTTGTATAAATTCATTGCTTGCTTGTTTAATTGTTTATCTGTGTAATTGTTTTTAATGTGGAGCTTTTTACCTGTTTAATTGTTATGTATAATTGCTTGCTTGTTTTAATTGTTTTATCTGTGAAATTGTTTTTAATGTGGAGCTTTTCTCCCCGGGCCTCCACTGAAAATGAGCCCTTTGAGCCCAGTGGACCTCCCCGGTTATCAAACTGGAAATAAATAAATAAATAAACAAATAAATAAATAAAAAGTCCAACTTGGAACGAAGCCAGTTTTCAGTAGAGGCCTGGGGAGAAACGTTCCAGATGCATAGGTTCATAGGTGAGTACTAGGCTAATTGCCCTGGAGCTTTTACAAGCCTAGCCCATAGAAGTTTACTGGCATCGTGCCGTCCGACATTAGTTCCCAGTACCCCTATCAAGTAGAGCTACTGAAGTGATCCCCAGAGTGAACTTTCTATTACCCATCCACTCATCAAGATTTCTCTTGAAGAGCGTCAGCGAGGTGCTCTGACATGTATGGGAAGTCTCTTCCAGAGCATGGGCAATCTCTGTGAGGAACCTGTCCCACCAGCATGATGCTCATCGTGTTTCACTGCTGCAGTCATTATACTTGGGTTATCCTGCCGTCGGGTGGTCCCGCAGTCTGCCAGAGTTCCAAAGTCTTGGTCCGGCGTCGGTTGCTGTCGCTTCTTCCCTGACATCAGTGTGTCAGGGGTATATAAGATGCAGCCGACGCCATTTTCTTCAGTCTTTCTTGCCGCGTGGTGCCTGAAGCAAAAGCAGTTCGCAATTGCCAGTCGGCCGACTCCTGAGATTTTGAATTCGAATTTCAGAACCGAAGTCTTCAATAAAGCTAAGTACCCCATTGGGGAAACTTTTTCTTGCCTCAGACCGATGTCAGTAAAAGTTAATAATTGTATTTCTTGTGGGAAGCAAATGCCTCAAGTATTTTCATTCTTACTGTATTCCATGCCTAGGCCCAGACCACGATGTCACAAGTTGTCGGTTTTGTGCTAGATTTAGCCAAGCGCACTATTAAACGTCGGTTTGACTTTGCTCGCCATTACTTTGGCCGAAGGTTCAGTTATACCATCCCGTCGGAACAACCGACGACCGGAATACACAAAAAATGCAAAGACAAGGATAAGGACAGGCATCCGAGGTTCAAAACTGACAAAGCCTCTTCTAGGCCAGTCGCCGGTTCTCAGTGAGGCGTTTTTGCAGCCCCTGACACCCGCTACCTCAGAGCCACAGGCCGCCACTGACTCCCATGTGGAGATGTCTAGGCCTCTGGAAACTCAAGGTATTGGGCCTATGGAAACTAACCCCTCAGATGGGTCCGGAGCCGCTGAGTAGGCATCGGCTTCTGAGGGTGTTTTCAGACCTTCACAGCTTACCATCAAAACAACAACCAAGTCTAAAGCTCCATTAAAGACAAAGAAGCAAGTACAGCATTCACCTGGACAGGCCTCCATGCCTAAAAAAACAGATGCTCAAAATGGCTGAAGACCTAATTACTTTGATCAGTGGTTTCCATCCCCCTCCTGATAAAAGACCTAGGCAGGATACAGAATATGATTCCTCTGACCAGGTTTCCATTTCTTCTGATTCCTCTTCAGACCAGGGATACTTTTTACCCCCCTATGAGGATTCTGATGCTGAAGAATCAACCCCTTCAGCCTCTCCTCCTGAGGATTACTCTTTTGGGGAAACTTTACATACCATGAGGGAGCATTTCCATTGGGAGGGCCAGGATTATTCAGAATCCAGGAAAAGGCTCAGAGACTTTCATTTATTGCCTCAGCACAGGCCCCTTGCTATTTTGCCAGTGTTAGATATTGTGGATGATGTGTTCTCTGAATCCAGTTTAAATCCTGATTCTTTGCCCCCTGCTCCAGTCAAGCCAGACAGGTACTACAGAGTCCCTGACTCACAAATTTCTTTATAAAAACCCTGTTGCTGACCCAGAAACTATTTCCCAGGGTCCCAAAGGGGTAAAGGCTTCCACGGCTAAAAATCCAGCTCCCTCTGACAGGGATTCTAGAGCATTAGACAGATGGGGGAAGAAACTTTACACTTCTGCAACTTTAGCAGTAAGGGCTTTAAATTGCCAGTTTCACATGCTTAAATACCAACAATATTTAATGTCTCTGTTAAAACAGAAAATGCTTACAAGCTCAGAACATCCTGACTATAAGGAAATGCAGGATGTATTGCATGCAGCTGAACAAGTGGGAAAACATACTCTGCAATGTGGTTTTTATTCATTAGAGGCTTCTTGCAGAGCAGCAGTTACAGGATCTGTGATTCATGGCATGCTTGCTTGAAAGATCATGTTAAGGCAAAATTATTGGATGCTCCTTTACAGCACCATATTTTATTTGGTGTTAAGGCAGAAGAGGTATTAAAGAAAATGGAGGATAAGGCAAAATCTATGCAAACAGTGAAGGATTTCTTACGGGTACAGCCACCTCGATTTAGAAATTGGCTTTCAAAAAATTGGTCCTTTCCAGTGTCAGACAGATCACAAAGAGGCAGATACAGACGCCCAAGAGGCAGATCTCAGCCCCAAGGCTCATACAGACTACGACAGTGGGGTGCTGCAACCCCCAAAGGAGGGGAAGACAAGTCACAACCTTATAGGAAACAGTCCCAATGACATCCCCCTTCAAATGCCAAGCACTTGCCTTTTGGCAGCTCCCTTAGGGGGAAAACTAGCACTTTTTTCACAAAATTGGCATATAATCACCCAAGACCAATGGGTTGTCTCTCAAGGCTACAGGTTCCACTTTCACACTCTACCAAGGCCAAAGGGAATGCCAAACCTGCCACAAAATCAATGGGCAGAGGCACAAAAACAAATTACAGCCCACATGGACATGAGAGCTATTCAAAAAGTACCACAACAGGAACAAGGACAAGGATTTTACTCAAGACTTTTCCTGGTCCCCGGAAAGGACAAAGCCTGGAGACCTATACTGGACCTTTCTACTCTAAATACTTACCTGGATGTTCCGAAATTCAAAATGTTGACACTACAGCAGCTTCTTCCCATGCTGGGCAAGGAGGCTTGGCTTGTTACCTTGGACCTCAAAGAGGCATACCTGCATGTCCCTATCAGACAAAATTGCAGAAGATGCCTCAGATTCATAGCTGGCTCAATGCATTACCAATTCTCTGCACTGCCGTTTGGCTTATCTACTGCACCCAGGGTCTTCACAAAATGCCTAGCACCAGTAATTGCATTTTGCAGACAAAAAGGAATTCAAATATATCCCTACTTGGACGACTGCCGTATTCAAGCAGAGAGCAAGGACATCCTTCTAAAGCATCTGGCGTTTGTAAAAAGATTGCTAATTTGCCTAGGGTACACAGTAAACGAAAAGAAGTCAAAACTAGTGCCCTCACAAGAGATAATATTCCTGGGTGCCAGCTTAAATACAACGGCCCAGATGGCTTATCTCACGCCAGACAAGCAAGGACAACTGACTCAGTACTTTCAATTGATGGCAACAAAAACCCAACTCCTTGCAAGAAAAATTCTGCAGGCCTTGGGGTTCATGGCATCCTGCATACTTCTAATACCATATGCCAGACTGCATATGAGGAAATTACAATGGTACCTAAAAAGTGTTTGGACTCAACACTGTCACAGTTTGGAAACAGTAATACCACTTATTCCCTGCCTACAACAGGAGTTTCGATGGTGGGCACAGGCATGTCACCACAACAAGGGACAGCCTTTCACTCTACCCACAGCCAGGCAGACACTAACAACAGATGCTTCGGATTACGCCTGGGGAGCACACATGGCAGGAAAATGTATTCAGGGCAAGTGGGCCGCAGACCAAATGCATCTTCACATCAATCAAAAAGAGATGCTAGCTGTACAAACTGCCCTAATAGCTTTCAAGGACCTTCTGCATCCAGGATAACTATTAATAAAGATGGACAACACCACAGTTATGTGGTACATAAACAAGCAAGGGGGCACTCATTCTTATCCCCTCTGCAGACAAGCCATGACCTTGTGGGACACTGCTCTAACCTATCAAGTTCATCAGCAAGTACAGTTTCTGCCAGGAAAGAAAAATACTCTGGCAGACGACTTAAGCAGAAACATCATGGATCCTCACGAGTGGAAATTAAATCCACAAGTATTCAGCATGATAACAAAAGAATGTGGGTGCCCAGACATAGATCTTTTTGCCTCCCCAATGAATTGCCAACTACAGAAATTCTGCACAAGGACTTACCACGCACAAGCATGGAAAGTGGATGCTCTCTCGTTCAACTGGAAAAGCCTAAGTTTATGCCTTCCCACCACTGTCTGTCCTTTCAAAGGTACTCCTAAAAGCCAGACAAGAAAAGCCACAAATGATCCTGATTGCCCCAGACTGGCCACGCCAGCACTGGTACCCTATCTTAAAGAACTTAGCTCAAGGCCCACCATGGATTTTACTTCAAATTCCTCATCTTTTGACGCAACAAAACAATCAGATCCTGCACAGCCAGCTCAAAACCTTAAACCTGGCTGCATGGCAGATTCCTTAGTCAAGCAGACAACACCTCTCTCTAAAGCTGTTATGGATGTCATTTTGGAGGCCAGGAGGCCTAGCACCAGAAAATCTTATTCAGAAAAGTGGAAGAGATTCTGTGCCTGGAACCAGGCTGAAAGCTTTGACCCTCTTGTTCCAAATATTCCTCAGATATTACAATACTTAACTGAGATGCTGGACAAAGGCCTGTCCTTTTCATCCATTAAGATCCACGCCTCTGCCATCTCTGCTCATTACAACACAGATCCTCCTATTTTCTCTCATCCATTGCTAAAACAGTACCTCAGAGGGGCTAAAAACATAAGACCGCCCTGAAGAGCACCAACACCAATTTGGGACCTCAATTTTGTCTTGGAAAAACTTACTCTGCCTCCTTTTGAGCCAGCCAATTCAGCAGAATTAAAATATGTGTCGTGGAAAACTGCTCTGCTTCTGGCAATAACCTCAGCACGAAGAGTCTGAGTTACAGGAACTAATGGCAGTGGAGCCCTTCATCATTTTTTACCAAGACAGGGTTTCTTTAAGAACAAACCCTTCATTTATGCCAAAGGTGGTATCCAGTGTGGCTCTTAACCAAAATATTCACTTGCCAACTTTTTATCCAAATCCCCAGAATAAAGGGGAGAGACTTCTGCATTCACTGGACATACTCAGGCAGTTATGTTTCTACTTGGACAAAACAAAAGCTTTCAAGAAAACTGAGCAGTTGTTTGTAGCATATGCTGCAGGATCACAGGGAAAGGCTATTTCAAAGCAGACCATTTCAAAGTGGATAGGACACTGTATACGTTTCTGCTACACACAGCATGGAAAAACTGTACCTAGCAACATTAGGCCACATTCCACCAGGGCAACAGCCACTTCAACTGCCTACCTTAGAGGAGTACCTACCAAAGATATCTTGGAAGCTGCAACTTGGAGTTCAGTGCACACCTTTACCAAACATTATCACTTGCCTCTTTATTCTAAAACCAGAGCTGGCTTTGCCACTGCAGTGCTGCAGGGCCTCATAGCCACCCCAAATCCTCTATAGAACCAGACACCCAACCTCAGCTTTGGGATTCAATCCAAGTGCAATGACTGCAGCAGTGAAACACGATGAACATAGTACAGTTTTGTACCTACCATAAATGTAGATGTTAGTGTCTTCACTGCTGCAGTCCAGGTTACCCTCCCTTCATCCCCTCTTTCGTAGCTGGGACTTATCTACCCTATACTACCTATGTGGTGTACTTGCTGGTAACTGAACATTTTGGTTTTACTTTTTATGTGTGTTTTATTAGCAATATGTATTGCCTACCTGTTTGAGGGCACCTGACATCTGGTTGAAGAAAAACTGAAGAAAATGGCGTTAGTGCGCCAGGGGTATATAAGATGCAACCGACGTTAGGGAAGAAGTCACAGCAACCGACACCGGACCAAGACTTTGGAACTCTGGCCGACTGTGGTACCGCCTGACGGCGGGATAACCCAAGTGTAATGGCTGCAGCAGTGAAGACACTCTTAACATCTACATTTATGTTAGGTACAAAACTGTACTTTCTGTTGATTGTGGTAATGAGGTTGAGGTCTGTGGAGCATGTGGTGCTGATTGGGATTTCTTTAGATGTAGCATTTCTAACAGAGCTTGGTCAGACATGGCTTTGTAAGTCAAGCAGAGATCACCTCTAAGTAGGCGATACGAGACAGAGAATAGCTGAAGTCTTTTGTGTCTCTCCGTGTAGGACATGTGTTTAATGCCTCTGATCCTCTTCATGAGGTACTTCTGTGGCCTCTCCAGCTGTTGCAGGTGCCTAGTGAGGTACATGCCAAATGGGGCATTATACTTGATGATTGGTTTAATGAGGGAATTGTAGAGAGAGAGTGAGAGAGAGAGAATGACCTCTTTCTTCATGGATGCAAAACCCTTGGTAATGAGATGTGCCACATAGAAGGACTTTCTGACAACGGTGGTAATGTGGTGGCCGAAGGAGAGGTTGCTGTCAACCTGCATCCCCAGATCTCTTATAAAGCCTTCAGTGTTCAGTGGGCTCCCATCGATGTGGTAATTAGTGGGAACTGAGTTTTTACCAAAGGGGATGACTACGCATTTTTTGGCATTAAGTTTAAAGCCATGGTTTCGACACCAGTCATTGGTCTCAGTGAGGGCTTTCTGTAGGATGTCTGCATCACTTGGGGAGTGAATAATGGTTCCCAGCTTGCAGTCGTCTGCGAACTTGGTCAGCCAGAGTCCCTTTGCGTTAGCCTTGACTTCTGAGAAGTAGATGGCGAACAGGAGTGTACCCAGGACTGGTCCCTGTGGGACTCCACTCGTGACTGGTCGGCAGTCTGACTTGGAGTCTGCTTCTTTCATAGTGTGTGTTCTAAATGTGAGCCAATTTGCAACCCATCTAGTGATATAGGAGTTAATGCCTGCATGTCTTTGTAATGTGGGGGGAAACTGGAGTACTCTGATAAAACCCACATGAATGCAGGGAAGATGCAGACTCTACACAGAAGGCACTTCAACCGAGAATCGAACCGGAGAACCTCTTGCTGTGAAGCGATAATGCTACCGCTGCACCAATTAGTTGTTTTAGACTCATGAGTAGTAAAAGTGGTTCAGGAGGGTTACAGTTGGCACTGGTTATACTTTCCTCCTTTCACAGGAATTTCTCTCCACCCTCTTAATCAGAGTTTTTGTGATCTTCTTTAAAGGCAGTATCAAGATGCTAGACTATTTAATAAAATGTTCAATTCTTGTATATTTGTCTTTCTGTTGCCTGTTTGTTGTAGATCATAAGTTTTCACTTTTTTAGTAGTAGTAGTAGTAGTAGTAGTAGTAGTAGTAGTAGTAGTAGTAGTAGTAGTAGTAGTAGTAGTAGTAGTAAATTATTTTCTTAGGTTCTTCAGCACATGGTGACCCCAAGAGCCATAGAACCAGTGCCTTTGGTATCACAAATGTTCTGGAGTAGGAGACTCCCTGCTTCCCTTTGATCCAAAGAGCAGCTTTCCTGGAGACTAGTACTAGATGTTTTCTTTCTCAACTGGTTTGTGAAAGTACCAAAATTGAAAATGTTGACTTTATAGAGTCTGGTGTTGCTCATTCCTCTTCTGAGTGTCTTGGTAACACTAGATCTAGAAGATGCTTATTAACCCCTGCCCATAGTCAAAGGCTTCAGAAAAGTTGTCAGATTCTTTCTTTCAGTTTTCCAGTGGTGGCCCATTATGGACTTCCAGGCATTCTTGCACTTTATTTGAATGAGTTTATCTTTGCATAGCCTCTTGCTGGAGGTCAGGAGCCCTTAACATGGGTTTCTTCACTCCTTATTAATCTGGCATTGAGATAAATGTTTATAGCTTCATAGGTAGATACTAAGCTATCAGCAAATGTTCATAGGTAGGTACTAGGCTATCGGCCCAAGGGCCTAAGTAAGCCTAGCCAACAAGGTTCCCTGGCTTACACCACCCAAGAAAGTTATTTCCTGTGCCACTGTCAAGCAGAGCCACAGAAGTGATCCCTGGGGTGTATTTCCTATTTCCCATCCACTCATCAAGATTTTTCTTGGAGTGCTAATGAGGAACTTTGCTTGACATAGATGGCTAGCTTGTTCCAGAGTATGGGAAGTCTCAGGGACAGGAATCTATCCCTCCAACATGTCCTGTTTATTGTGGTGACAAGGTTTAGGTCCCTAGAGTGTGTAGCTCGGAGGGATTGGGATTTCTTTAGGTGTAGCATGTCCAACAGCTCTGGGTTTGACATAGCTTTATATGTTGGGCAGAGATCACCTCGGAGTAGGCGGTATGCTACGGAGTAAAGCTGGAGTATTTTGAAACAGTCAGTGTAGGGTATCTGTTTGAGGCCAGTAATCCTCTTTGTGAGGTACTTCTGTGGCCTTTCCATTTGCTGCAGATGTCTTGTGAGGTACATTCCAAAAGGGAAATTGTACTCTTTAATGGGTCTAATGAGTGTCAAGTAGAGGGGAACAATGATCTTTTTTTTTTTTTTCCTAGATGAGAACCCTTTTATGATGAGGTGTGCCATGTAGAAGGACTTACTGACTACTGTGATGATGTGATTATCAAAGGAGAGACTACTGTCCACGTGGGTCCCAAGGTCTCTTATCACACATTCGGTGTTGAGTAGACTGCTGCCTATGTGATAGTTCATGGGTACAGTGTTTTTACCAAAGGGGATAACAATGCACTTTTTGGCATTGAGCTTGAGACCATAGCTCTGACACCAGTTATCTGTCTGTGAGGCCCTTCTGTAGGATGTCCACATCATTTGGGGACTCTGTTATGGCTCCTAGTTTGCAGTCATCTGCGAGCTTCGCTAGCCAGAGGTCTTCTGTGTTAGCTTGTACTTCAGAGAAGTAGATACCAAACAGGAGAGGTCCCAAGACTGAACCCTGTGGTATTCCACTAGTCACTGGTTTGAAGTCAGATTTGGAGTCTGCAACTTTTACAGTGTGGGTTCTGTCAGTGAGCCAGCTGGCAACCCATCTTGTGACATAGGGATTTATACCTAGTTTAGTGAGTTTAGCTATAATTCCGGAATGGGGGATAGTGTCAAAAGCCTTGGCGAGGTCAAGATAGGCTGTGTGAACCACCTTACAGTCGTCTACGGCTTTGGTGACTGCCTCAAAGAAGTCGATCAGGTTCAGGAGGCATGATCTGCCTTTCACAAACCCGAACTGGGTGGGGTCTAGAGTTTGGAGGTTATCAATGTCTTTGTTTATGAGTTCCATGATAATACGTTCCATGGTGTTCAGGTTAATAAGGGTGATAGTTCCCGGGATCAGTGGTGGCTCCCTCTTTGTGGAGTGGGATAACTGTTGCTGTGTGCCATTCAGTGGGTACAAAGCCTGATGTGAGACTATGAATGTGATGCGTAGGTGGGGAGCCAGTTCGTTCTGAAGTTCGTGTAAAACGCAGCCAGGGATGTTGTCTGGTCCCATGGATGCTGTGTTTTTGGCTTTAGAGAGTGCAGCTCTTACCTGCATAGTTGTGATTACAGGGTCTCTGCAGTCTTCCTGTATAGATATGGGCCCTTTAGGGAGTGAGGGAGGGTAAAGTTAGCACTGAACCTATCTGCCAGGGTGTTGGCAATATCAGTTGGTTCTGTAATTTTTATGCAGTTGTGCTTTAAGTCAGAGCAGATCTGGGTGTTGCCATTGAGATTCTTGACATAGCTATAGAATGCTTTGTGGTTGTTCTTAGAATCAGTGGTGAGTTTGTTTTCATAGCTAGCTTTGGAGGATCTTATTCCGGGATTGCAGCTTCTTACTGAGGCTGACCAGGGAGTTCCTCCACTCATGGGATTTTACTCTCTTTTGCAACAGTTTCTTCCTTTTGTTGTACAGTTTGTTTATGGCAGGGGACCACCAGATTGGCTTCCTTTTTTTGGAGGATAGTGTCTTGGTTCTGTTTGGGATAGCATGATCAATGCACTCGTGTAGGTGCTTATAGAGTGCATTTGTGTAGGATTCAGCAGTCATAACTGTATTGTCCATCTGCATGGGCGTCATGAAGTTCGCCACTTCTGTCTTAAGAAGCATGAAGTTGGCTTTGGAGAAATATTTTACCGTGGTTTATTTAATGGGAGGTAGGGGCGGGATGTGGATATCTAGGGTGATTAGCTTATGGTCGGATCTGACCAACGAGGAGTTGACTTCAGGTGTGGAACACCAGTCACTCATGTTAGTAATGACTAGGTCTAGGATATTGTTGCCCCTTGTGGGGGTGTGGATAAGTTGATCCAGGGCATTGGAATTTATGAATTCCAGAAAGCGTTGAGCAAAGGAGTTGGTACAGGAGTAGTTTTCCCAGTTAATGGTGGGGTAGTTGAAATCGCCCATTATTAGGGTGTTTGGTTGAACCCTAATATTTTTCAGTATATCAAGAAAAGAGGAGTGGGAATCCTGGGGCATGGTGGGGGATCTGTAGCAAGCTACAATTTTGATTGCAGTTTTGCCCAGAGTTTGTTGCACTTGGATAACCTCAGATGCATTATGCTGAGCAACTAGCCTGGAGGTGTGAACATCTTTAATGAATACGGACACACCTCTGCCTTTGGTGTTCCGGTCCAGGTTAAGTTTCCGAAAAGTGTTGTATGAGTTATAGCCTGGTAGTGCAGGGGTGCTCTCTGGAGCCTTGAACCAGGTCTCAGTCGCTGCACAGATATCAATGTTCTCCATTTTAAGGAATGCCTCGAGTGAGTGTATTTTGAGATTTAGACCTCTAGCATTGAGTAGCATTACCCTCAGTTTTTGCTTGCCAGTTCCTTTCACGGTGGTGAATTTGTCATTTGAACCTTGCCTAAAAAAGGCACTGTAGGGGCGGCAAGAGCCTTGGCCAGTATCCGGAATCCCAGGGGTGACAGGTGCAGGCCATCTCTGGCAAAGCGTCGTGGTCTGTCGACCATGTCGTCCCAGGCAGATACTGGATCCCCTTAGAATTTTCAACAATCTTCCTCGACTCTGTTACACAGGATTGTATTTTTAAGCTACCTTAATAGACCTTCTCTATAAAAGGCTTTCCTAACCCAAGAAAAGGATATTTTTTATATGGAAACTTTCTTAAGCATCTCCAGTCAGTGTCACACCTCAGTCAGAAATTATCTCAGAATTCTAGAGCTCATGTCTTCCATGATTCTTATGATTGCTTTAGCCAGGTTAGACATGAGATAAAATCAGTGGTTTACCCAAAAAAAAAAAAAAAAAAAGTGGATCTGTTCTAATCATTGGAAATGTCAGATTCCAGTTTTGGGCTTTATCAAGAAGGCACTTCATTGGTGTAGACTGCAAATTATTTGGAATCCAGGTCTCTCTTTTTTTTTTTTTTTTTTTTTTTTTCCTCCTGCTATCCCAAATTAGTATGTAACTACAGATGCCTTCAGTTTTGCTGGGGGTGAAGGTGCAAAGCCTATGTGACTCTTCAAACAGACCAAAACACATAAGTGTTAGAGGTGTTAGCTGTGATCCATACCATAAAATCTCTTCATCAGCGGTCCCCTGGACTTTTACAAGTGATTACAGACACCACCACAGTGCTGATGTAGATGAACAGGGGGCATCAGTTCTTACCCCCTGACAGGCTAACTTTGACTGCTTGGTAGGTAGCTCGTCAGTGTTGTTTAACCCTCCCAGCATCTTACATTCCGTCAGAGCAAAATGTACTGGCACCCAGGCTGGGCAGGACTTCAGAAATTGATCCAATTGTGGAAATGGCCTCAGACACCGCTATTTGTCTCCTTTCAAATCAGGCAATTAAACAAGTTCTGCACCAGGACTCCTTGCAGGCAGGTCTGGGAGACAGATACATTTTCATTCTTGTGGTTGGGGCTGTTCATTTATGCATTTCTACCCTTTCCACTGATATCCATGGTAATTCTGAAGTTTCAGAAAGATTTTACAAAATCATTGTAGTGACTCCCTTCTGGACCAGGCGGCATCAGGTCTCCCTTCTTATGGAGTTGGCTGGGTGAAACTGCCACAATCCTCCTCACAGATTGGATGTACTAACACAAAACAAGGGAAATAGACAAAACAAGGGAAATGTGATCCATCCCAGTCTCAAATAGTGTCAGCTAACTGCCTGGATGATTCAGTTTTGATACTTTAGGTTTCTTTTTCATGAGGACATGTAGCAGGTACTAATGGCGGCAAGAAATCCTGCTATTAGGAAATCTTGTATTAACCACAGGGAGATATTTTCTAATTGGCACATCGCTTGTTACTAGGGCCCTATTTGGAGTTATTACCTCTGGTTCTCAGTCATTTGGGTGAGTTACTGTTCTATGGTCTTGTTTATTTCTTTCGCAAGGTCCATTTATCAGCTGTTTCAGTACATCTGCTCATGGATCCACCTCTTTCTTTCAGACTTTGCTCTAGCTGTTATGTAAAGCGAATTGTTCTGTTGAAAGGTCAGGTGCCTTCTTATGCAGGTGACACTTAATTGGGATCTTTACGTTTTGCTGGAAATGTTTTTCTGTTATGTATGAACCGTTGTGTTTTAGTTCATGTTTGGTAGACTAGCCTATTTATGTCATTTGCAAGAGAGTATCTGTGTTGCAGTGATTCATGATGGATTAACTCTTGGCATTCCATGCGTAATAAGGTTATATGTGTAACAGATCCCCTGTTCATGCCCTTACTACTTTGAATGTACCTTGTATGTAGCTATCAACCACTCTCTGTTCTTTTAGAAGCTGAGCGACGGGGAGAATGGATACCAAATACTCTCTCTGCTAATGTTTTGGAAGTCTGGTACTGTCTTGTCATTAGTGAGTCTTTTATGAAGCTGTGGACTTCCTATATGGGACTGAAAAGGGCAACCTGTATCAGTTCAGTTGTTGGTTTTCCTTGCTTTAGCCTCACTTGCTGTTCCCACCATAGTAAAATGGTTCCAGGCAGAATTAAGGCACATTCTAAGAGAACCTTGTTTTCTGTGATAGGATGTTGGAAAATGGTGGACTCTAGATGCATTCTAGAGGCAGCTACATGGTCCTCTGTACATATTTTACAAAGCATTGCAAACTAAACTCTGTCTCCAGATCCAGAAATGGCTTTACTATGACCATTCTCCTGGAGTTGGTGGATCCTTTTCCTTTCTCCTCCCTAGCTGGATAAGCCAACTCAAATAACCAAAGCCCACTGTAGCAGTGGGAATGATAAACGTACAGTTGTGAAAGCCGCACTTACTGTAACAGTAGATGCTTGAATTCCTCAAAGTCACACCCTCCCTTCATCCCCTTCTTTTGTATGTAGTTAGTTGTGGGGGTAAAAAGTTATATGTTTATATATTTTTGGGGATTCAGGATAAATGAGTGTTCTTTTTTTTTAGGTTTATAGTCTTGAAGTTGTCTGTACTGTCACTGCTGATTTTCCTCTTAAGGGCTTTATCCAATCAGCAGTCAGAAGTGTTGTTGGTGGAGGGAGACAGATCTTTTTGAAGACCGGCCAGTTGTTGAATCCTAGCCAGGATACAATCGAAATAGCCCAAGGCTACCACAGCAGTCATGAATTTGAATATCTACTGTTACGGTAAGTGCAGCTTACAAAACTGTACTTCTGCAAGTACCCTAGATGTAGCCCTAGCAGATGGTCCTGATTCTCACCTTTGCATATATACCTGGCATTAGAATGATTTATCTTAGCAACTTGACTAATTTTTCCTTATGGGCCACTACTAGGAGTCTAGTTCCTTTTACAGCCCTTATGCCTAATGTTTTGGAGTATTTATCACAATTGTTTGGCTCTGGGCTTTGTTGTTTTTTGGTTAAGGTCCTTCTGTCTGTTCCGCTGCAACCGTTTTGTCTATTTTCTTGAACTGTATCTTCAGGCTGATTTTCATGCTCTTATTCAATGGGTCAATGATAAACAGTTACAATTAAACTCCTCAAACAAAAACAGTGCTTTTTTGCACTAGGCAAAAGCTCACTTCTGTCTCCAGGTCTCTAAAAATCCTCATGAAAATGTCACTTCATTCAAATACCAAAGGATTTATTTTGCCCCTTTCTAAATTTCCAATTCCACCTTGACTGTACACACACAAAAATCAACTCTTTCCTGTTCCAGGCTAATAGGATCTACCATTTTCTATCCAGACCCTGTAAAAATGCCATAGGTAAAGGTATCGTTCTAAAAGAAATGCAAGTCCATTTCAAATGCCATTTGCAAAGTCATCACTGTCTTCATGAGAAATGCATGTCACTGCAAAACCACTGAAAGCTAACTATCTACCTGTGAAACACCGTGCAGACTTTTTACTTACCTCTCAACTTTTAAACATGTCAGGAGTGACACCTTCCCAGTACTAGCATCCAGACTGTTCAGAAATGTACCAGCATACAAGCTTAGACATCTTAACAACTCATTCTATCCTCCAACCCTCCCAAACTAGGCTTTGCTGCACAGACCGTGCTTTTTGAGTCCTTGGTTCCAAACTACGGGAATCTCTCCCTTCTTTTCTTAAAGATGATTTCACAAAACCACATTCCAGGACTCTTGGAAAATACAACTGCTGTCTCTCTTTGGTCATATAAATCAACCATTTCATTCCCTTCTGTCTACATATCTTTCTCTATTTTTTTGATTGCAAGTCTTTCAGCATGCCAGCTTTGATTTCCACTCTATGTATAATGCATGTATTACATTGTGTCTTTTCACTCACTCTGTAAACATTATCATTTATTTATTGCCTTTATTCCCTCAAGCCAACTATGATTTTCAGTTTGTGTTTAATGCTTGTGTATATTGCATTTTGTCATTCACTCTGTGTATTAATATCATGTAACTGTTGTGATTCCTAGAGCTGAGGGTGAAATGGGTCTAAGTGGGATCAATGCTGTACCTCTGTTAACAAAATTCAAAATAAAATAAATGTTATTGGTGATTAAAAGCAAACTCCCAATAACAGATATGGAAGTTATGTACTTTTTATAGTGGTAGATCTGAGTTGTCAGCTTTTCTGTCACCATCTCTGCCTTCTTTCACCTACTTTAGGGCTGGAGCCTTCATAGTGAGAAACATTAGAGTAGATGGAGAGTGTTATCTTCAGTGTAGTACCTCACTTTACACAGGCTATCCGAGAGATCTGGGAAGGCATCCTTACATGCTCAGCATTGTGGGAAAGGTGAACATTCCGGTCTACTGGAGAGGTTTGCATACCAGACTAACCAAGTCATGCTTCTTGGAATCCTTCTGGCGATGGAAAGGAAACTGCTAGCTCTTGTAAATCAGCCAGTAAGACAACAGTCAGTATATATTTGTCTTCTGATACTTGCCTCAGATGTTACACTGTATTTTCCTAAGCATTAGTGTATTATGTATTTTCTAGCAAGCAGATATATAGAGGACATTTTTCTCACTCAGTTATATCAATGTATTTAATGTACACTTGTATACTTTAAGCACTGCATATATATTAAATCTAGCCGACTGTGATCTAAGTTAATCTGTTTACAAATGAACTTTAGTCCATTTCAGCAAGAAGTATCCCAAAGGTAATTGTCATGTGCGGTTTTTGATATCAGACGGGTAATGAAATTATAAGGTCTGTGGAACAGAGGAAATAGGCAGGGGTGCCTTTTCCCCCTGTGTTATTACACTGTATTGTGAACCATTGCCGAAAAAAGGTGTCGGAAATTCAAGGATATAATTGTTATGGAACACATGAAAAGTTGGCTTTATTTACAGATATTATTTTGTACCAGGTAAAACCAGAAAAGGACATTTCAGTCTTGTGGAACATTCTGAGACCGTTTAAGTCTTTTTGGGATATAAGATGAAAATAAAGCAAAGGCAATAGCTGTAAACTATGTACCCAGAGATGAATTGGTTCAGCATTACCCATATTTATGTGGACATGATAAAATGAAGTACTTAGGAATATAGGTTAAAAGGATTGTGTTATGGCAGTTAAGAATATGTGGGAAGAGACCAAACAAAATATAATACAAAAACTGAGAAATTGGAATCCCTGTTTATGGCTATGGGTAGCAAGATAGCAATGAAATGTTTTTAGTCCTTTTAGTTTTTTGCAGGGTTGCCAGATTTCTGACTGACCGGATAGGGACAAAGTGAGGACCGAAAAAAAAAAAAGTCTTTCACGCTAACTGAGGACCAAAAAAAAAAAGTCATAAGGTCTTTAAACACGGCGCTACTTCTGTTTAATATGGAACCTCAAGCAGTTCCGCATTAAACACAAGTAGCTCCGTGTTTACCAATTTTTGATTGGCCCATATGCCGGTATATGAGCCAATCAAAAAATGGAGCTGTGTTTAATGCGGAACTGCCTGATGTTCCGCATTAAACACAAGCAGCTTCGTATTTAGCGATTTTTGACTGGCCAGTATGCCGGTATACAGGCCAATCAAAAAAAAAAGTGGAGGGCTGTTTCACCGGGATTTAAACTGGCAGTGCGGGACTCGGGATTGGGCTGCTGATCCCGGGACAATCCCGCTCAAATAGGGACATCTGGCAACCCTACAGGTCAGGCATATTTATTATCAACCAGAAGAGAAGTTATGGATAGCAATTATTAAAGCGTTAAGGGATTTTGTCTGGAAGGGGAAGATGGCAAGAATCAAATGAAGATAAGTTGATCCTTCCAACAGAACAAGGTGTTTAGGGATTACCTGATTTGTAGGAGTATTTCAGAGCTGCACAGTTAAGGCTGCTATACACAGAATAAGCATAAAGCAATAATTCAAAGTGGAAAAGGGATGATGATGAAACGTGGAAGCTCAAGAAATGAGGAGAGACTGGGATTTTGGATGCAGATCTTTTAGAATAACAATAACCATACAGAATATTATATTCATAAAGTAGCTGAAGGCATTCAAAGAAGTAAACCAAAACAGGAATCGAGAAAGGACAAAAAGAAATGGAAGAGAGGTCAAATTATAACTTTGAAAACTGAAATAAACAAACTGGACAGACAGATTAAGCAAAGTGTGATACAAGATCAAGAAAATGTATATAAAGTTATTGAGCATAATAGGAAACCTTTTTATAGATGCACAAGATGTGGAAGGAGTAAAGAGAAACAAATTGGTAAATTGTGTGTAGCTTCTAAGATTTATTCTCAGACGCAACAGATTACATATATATTTACAAAGTCTTATGCAAAACAGTTTGGCTCCACAAAAGGGGTGGTAAGATGTCCTAGTGACATTCAGGTAACCCCAGATACTGGAATTAAATTAAATTATAGTAAAAAAGATGTGCAAACTGGATCCAAACAAAGCAAAGGGAGGAGACGGAATTATTAACAATGACCTGAGAACACTTCAGCAAGAACTTACAGTACCATTATATCTATTATTCACTAGGTCATATAAATATGGGGAGATTCCTCAAGATTGGAGAGACATGCACTTATTAAACCTACTTTTAAGGGAAAGGGGAGTAGGACAAACCCAGAGTCATAGAGATGCCTTCAGTCTACTTTCATGTTGTGGAAAAATAATGGAGAAGGTAATATTGGATAAGTTGTAGTCGGAACTGGATAGGGTGGGACTTGAAACCATGTATCAGCATCCATATGTTGAAAACAAATCTATTGCCACCTGTCACATGATGTTCTATAATAATATAATAGCTATGAATGAAAAATTATGTTGTGATGTAATTTTATATAGATTTTAACTTCAGCATTTGACAGGGTCATACACACAACACTGATCAATACATTAGTACAACTAGGTATTGATGTACTCTTAATAAGATGGATAGCTGTGTGGCTTACAAATAGGACATGGCAAGTATCATATGGCAACTGGACAGACAAAATCCTTGGTTACAGTCAGGGTATCACACAGGGCTCTGTCTTATGCCCTTACTTGTTTAGATTGCGTCTTTCAGACCTAACTTTTTCATCTGAGTTGTTCTACAGTCTATATGCAGACTACCTGAAATTGGGTAAACTGATTACATGTGTTACAGATAAGGCATGTCTGCAAAGTAACTTGACTAAATTCACCATTTGGGTACAGGAGAATAATATGCTGATAAATGCATCAAAATCTAAGCATATGAGATTTGGTAGGTATAAACTGAAAGGTGAATATTTAATACAGCACACAGTGATTTTAATGGTAGACTCATTTAAGGACCTGGGTATATGGGTAGATTCAGCTATGACTTTTTCTAATTATATCAACCAATTGGTTAATGATAGTTATAGAGCTATAGGTTGTGTAAAAAGATTTATAAAGTCTAGGATATCAAAAATAATGAAGTCTATTGTTTGTTAGTTACATTAGACCCAAACTTGAGTATGGAATAACAATATGAAAACCCTATAAGAAAACAAGCATGAGTAAACTGGAAGAGTACAACGGACTTATACCAAGGGTATCCATGGATGTGAACATTTAAGTTATTATGAAAGACTAAAATATCTGAACTTGTACAGTGTCTCTTACAGACATCTAAGAGGAGATCTTATTCAGGCATGTAGGGCATTTAGTGACAGCTACCTCTGGGAATGTTTGGGGTTAACAAAAAGTACTAGAGAATCATCAGGCAACCTATGTAGAAGATTCCATAGGAATGAGAAATGTACTAATCTGTTCTCTGACAGAGTAGCTGATGCATGGAACAGACTACCAAATTTTACATTAAAGCGAGTACTAGTTTAGATATTTTTAAGAACCGCCTGGATACTTATTATGGGAACAAGTATTTTGGTATATTGGCAAGCTAGAAGGGCATTAATGTCCGTGCCTGAAATATTTCTATGTATATATGAGATTTTTCCAATAAGGATGATTGCAATTAAGAGTACAAAGAACAGGCAAGATTGAGCTGGAATGGAGCAGATAGAGAAGGAAAGGTAATATTGTGGGAACACGCTAAGAATTAATTTGGACTGCAAACCAGAGATTATCTTCCCTATCAAGGACTGATATTGGAGTTTAGGCAAAAAGAAAGGAATAGGGGGATCCAAAGTGTAAGACCAGCACTGGGAGAGTTTTTAGTAGAATCTAAAACGGAAGCTGCTGTTAAAAAAAGGGATCATTATTAGGGCATATAAAATATTGCATGATAACTGTAGGAATCGGAGGATGAAAGGATTGGGAAGAGAGATTTGATAAGCAGTTTACAAGGAAGCAGTGGGAGGATATATGTATGGCTCCCAAATATGCAACGTAGTCTAATCTTGGAAGTGTTTGCATAGGTATTTTTATACCCCAAGGTTAGTGAATTTTTCCTTGGGTAAATTGCAGATGTTGGCGGTATGATGGGGAAGAAAGAGGTAATTGGGAACGCATTTTTGGAAGTGTAATAGCAACTTGGCAGACTTTAAAAACTCCCTGCACACTGTTCTGTCAGAAATACTGTGTGAGCAAATTGGTTTAACTAAGGAAATTATTTTTTTTTTGAGCTGTGATACAGAATCTGAATTACCTAGACATAGTAAGGCCTTGCTGAGTTTAATTCTGGTGGCTTTCAAAAGAAGCGGCTACTAGAAAATATAAATCAAAGTCTAAACCAGCCATGCAAGAAGTGAATATAGTAACAGAAGTAAAAGAACTGGAATCTGGATCTCTAGGAAAGGGTAGGAGCTAATTACAGGAGGAATGAGGTTTAAGGGAATGCAGGAAATGAGCTGTGTAATGTTTGACTGACAATGAACTGTATAGAAGATTATATGTGATATGTAATGTTTGCAACTGAAAATGTCAGTATGGCTTGTTTTCATTTATATAAATGTATAATTGCCTATGTCACAAGTGATAATTCAATAAAGATGTTTCTTGCTTTAAAAAAATAATAATGTGCAGTGTTGCACCCTTGTGAGCTAACTGCTGGATCCATATTTATGGTGTCAGTAAGTATTTTGGTGTACAGCCCTTGATTTGCAAATTGTTTCTTTCCTTTATTTTCTTCCTGCCCGCATTTATTGTGTGGTACACATGGTCGATTCATTTGGATGTTTGGGTGATAACAGGCCTTTGCTGAAAAGTTTTTCATGGTTATGTCACCATTTTCTCTTTTTGTAATATTCCTGTTTTCAGTATGTTTGCAAGTTATAGTATGTAGAGCTTTTCTCCTCTGGCCTCTGCTGAAAATGGACCTCTAGCTCAGGAGGACACTCCCAGTAATTCATTAATTAATTTAATTAAATTAAAAAAATCAATCAATTAAATAAGTCTTGCTTTTGGGGGCATACTTCTCATACAGGCTATGCAGTATATATTGCAGTTCTTTTACGATTGCTAAGATACGGTGATGTCAGCTGATGTTTGGACTACTGCTTAAGTTGCTGTTGTGTCTGTTCATTTATTGTGCAATGCCTCCGTTTTTTGTAAGATGACTGCCTGTGTACTCCCAAGTCTTCTCTATTGTAGATTAGTTATTTGCATGTGCCTTGTTGTTGCCAGTACCACACTTTAGTTGAAAATGCAAAGTTGTGCTAAAATGATGCACTGGAGTAGTTGTGTACCTCAGTTGTGTACTATACTGTGCAGGTGTGCTTTATCTGTGGCGCTTGCCCTGCATGTGTTTGCTACATTTGTTTTTACTGTGATATAGAATGTGGCCTGCAGATATCCAGAATATAATAGTGATTTGCATGTCTTTCCATTCATTATGCTTTTCAGTGTATGCCTACTTACTTAAATTACAGAAAAAAAGAATAAAGTGCTTGTGCGGGCTGGGATCCTGCATGAACATGGCATCACTGGGCTGAGTATGGTCATAATCAGCTGGAGACTGGCTGTAGTCAATCATGTATACTAATCCCTTTAGTGGCTATGGATGCAGTGCACAGTTAAGCAGAGCCACAAGTGTCTGTCTGATGCATATATTGGGAGCAACTGAAGAGTCTGCCAAATGCACAGAGCCATAATACATATAGTTTGGTGAAAGCCTTCTGCTTGTGCTGAGCTCTAAAATGAGTGTTTTTCTTCTTTGCTGTTGCCAGGGATGATGTCTTCTTTCCTGTTTGGTTCAAGTAGGTCAGTGTCCTTAGTATCACAGTGATCTTGCAACTGCTGCAGTCTGTGTGCGTGATAGAGCAACAGTGCATGGAGAGACATCCGGGGAACTACCCTCTCCTAAAGGAGAGATGATAAAATCAACAAAGGAGAGTAGTGTTGCTGGAAATGAATTAATCTCAAGTCTTGGTGAGTACCTTCATCAGGTGGACGCTTATTTTGTGTAAAGAAAAAAAAAATCAAGACTGCACTGATATTAAACTGTATTTTGTATAGCATATATCATGGTCAGAATTAAGACGGCTGGTTGCACAAGTACAAGGTAAAAAAAAGTGCCCAATCCTGTTAGGCTTACTGGTGCCAGCCCTGGTTAAAAAAAAAAAAAAAAAAGGAAAAAATAGTGCAGAATCCTCAAGACACTGAGATGTACAATGGGTTTAGGCCAAGTTCAGGGGGAAGATGGTCGCTTGTTGTATAAGGAAGTAGTAGTCCACACAAAAAAAAAAAACACAAAAACTGACAAGCCAAAAAGGAGCCATAAAGATGGATAGAGTGGATCACTGAGGATAAGAAAGAAATGATGTATTGTTACTGTTATGCAATAAGTCCAGAATTTCCAGACAGAAGACACCAAAAAGATTGAGAGAAATTAGAGGAAAGAAAAATACTTGCACAAGAAAAACTTTCAAAAGCTTCAAATGCAAATTTGTATTCATTAATACAACATATTCATGAAAAATTTTATATAGACCAAGAAACCTTAGGCTGTTTGGAAGAAGTGCCAGAAATTCAGAAATATAAAGAACAAAATCTGTAGATTTTTGAAAGGTATAAAAAATAAACATGGACATGGTAAAGATAGAGAGATCTGATTATGGTGCATTCTTTATACAAAAGAGAAAGCCAAACTAATTACAAAAAAGCAGTTCCAAAGGTATTTGAAGAGAAATGCAGGCAAAGGCACCCAGATATGGAAAATTTCACAATACAAAAAATAAGATCGCAAAATGGGGAATGTAGAACAGCAGTTTAGTTAAGTAGAAATTTAACACACAGAAGCTGAAGTTATGGAATATCTGCAAAGTGAAGGATTTAGTGTGGAAAGCCTAACACAGGTTATGTCATGGCGTGATGGAACAATGAGTCCCCAAAGTAAAGAGAAATGGGAGGAAGGGAGACATTTGAAAAATAAGGGGTTTAGTAACGGAGAAGTTAAAGAAAGAGAAACTGAAGTTATGGATTACCTGTGAAGTGAAGGATTTGGTGTCGAAAATCCAACTCTGTTAACATCACAGCATTTTAGAACAATGAGTCTTGTGGAATGAGAAGCATCTGATTGGTTGCCATGTGAAGATGCATGGGAGCTTTCAGTAGGAAACCAGTACAGAAGTTCAGCTGGAGTTGCACAGCAAGGGAAGGAGCAGGAAACGGTTGCAATTTGAATGCAGTCAGTGTTGTGGAGTGATATGCCAGTGAGTTCCCATATGAAAGAACAACATATGACACAGGATGAAGCTGAAGTGAATGTTATAGGAAGATGTTATGGAACTTTCTGTAGAATGCCCGCAGGAAATGGAGAACAAAGAATGTGCCTTTAGTTTATAAAAAAAAAAATCTAAGGGTTGATTTAATAGAGATGGGTAGACATATTAACATCAGTGAAAGAAATGGATGACAGAAGGTTAATAAAACTCAAAATATAGACGTTTGATAAAATGAACGCAGTAATTAAGGCTATTCACAGAAATTCATGTGAGGTAACAGAAGTAAATAGGATGGATTCACTTTAGAATATTGAAAGCCTGTAACATTGAAATTCAAAACATTTGAGGCCAAAGCACTGAAAACTCAAAACGTTGAATCCCATAACATTGAAAAAACATAGGAAAGCAACATGTACTATATTCCAGCACTACTACATACAGAAACAAATAAAAAAACAAACCATATTACAGTTCTTCAAATACACTCCCTGCTACTTAAATATATCAACTCCGAGGTCACAGTAAGATGTGTTGTGTCGTAGTATAGCCGGTAGGAAGGGAACATGACTGGGGTTACCTTTGAAACTTCGGTAAGTATCGGAGAGATATATAATAACGTGTAATGTTTTAATAGTGAAGTAGTGTTTTTAAGAGAAGGTTGAGGATATTTTTTTACAGTTTAAACCAGCAGTCATGAAGCGCAGAATGGTATGTTTACTGTTTTGTTCTGTGTAGAGCAATCTCAGAGTTGATGTATTTAAGTAACTGGGTGTGGGGGGCACGGGGGGGGGGGCTTGCCCTCCTGCTTATATTTGGTGAAGTGTAATATGGTTTGTTTTCTATTTGTTTCTGTATGTAGTTGTGCTGGCATATATTAAATGTTGGTTTCCTATTTTTTTTTCAGTGTTATAGGATTCAATGTTTTGAATTTTTAAGATTTTTTGCTCTCAGTATTTTGAATTTCAGTGTTATGGGCTTTCAGTGTTCTGAAGTGAATCCAATAGGATATACTAATGTGCAGCTTAATTAATGAGAGAAAATTGTACCGCAAAAAAACACGTGGCAGTAAGGGAAAGGCAGGAAAGAAATCAAATGCCATTATGTAAGTATCAAATAGAGAAAACTATAAAGCAATTAAGACTAGAAATATCATTGTTTAGAAGCATATAGAAGAGGGAACAGATCAACAAAAATATTTAGACTTGATAAAAGCAACATGCGACATCAGAATAGACCATGATCTATTGTACACCTTTGCAGATAAACTAAAGATATCAGCACTGACAGAAAAAACATAGGAGATGTGCAGATAAATCTAAAGGAAAGGTTTAAAATAAACGATGCATTGCTGAGCCATAGGTTTTATAGAGATTTGGGAAACAAGGCAAAAGGAGTAGAAACCCCACCAAACAAAGAACTAGACACATTGTGGAGAAACCTCTATGAAGACCCTGAGGGACAACATGGATGCTGAACATGCTGAATGGATAGAAGAAGTAAAATAAACAGAAGTTCAAATGTACAGGATGTGAAATGGGATGAAGTAACAGCTAGAGAAATTGAAAATAAATTTAAAAAAGGGCTTCTAATTGGAAAACCCCTGACCCAGATCAGTACCTAACTTCTGGCTAATAGTAACATCTTTACAAGAAGACTTGGTCCTAAGTAACAACTATTTATATACACATCCCAAACAGACACCAGACTGGTTAACAACAGGAAAATGGGGTACTTCTCCTTAGGAGGTGAGCTTACAAGCTATCTTAAGCAATACAACAGTAACTTGCCTTCTGACGATGTACAAGTTGTATACTGGAATTGATGCCGATTTGAGTTTTCTTCTTAAGGACTGTAAACTCTATCATGGCAATAGAATAAAAGGGTAATAAATGAAAGTCATACGGAGCAAAGGATCATTATTTATTAAAGTTATAAAGAACAACTGTAAAAAGAAAAAGGGGGGGATCCAAGTATGGCATGGATAGACTACTAAAAAACATCTGACAGCATCCATTCATGGATGGAGTGCTTACAGATGTGTAAGATGCACTCTTCATTGATCGTTTACAGTGGCCATGAAATAGCGGTAAACCACTCTGCAGCTTATACATAATAATGGTCAAATTATTATCCCAAGGATAAAAATTTAGAGGAGGATATTCCAGGATGACTCTCACCGCTGCTGTTTTGTCTTGCCCTTAACACATTGAGTTATCTTCCTAACAGATTAGGTCATGGTTGCAATTTTGACTCCCAGAAAACAAAGTATAAAGATTTCTCATCTTATTTTTTGTGGATGATTTAAAACTGTATAGTTCATCAGATGTGGAACAAAAAGCACAATTGCAAGTGGTAAAAACTTTCTTAGATGTTAAAAATGTCATTTGGTCTTGATAAATGAAGCAGGAAAGCTGCAGCACCAAGAAAATACAGTCTGTGACAGGAATGTAATAATAAAGGAACAAGAGCAGGAGGGAGTGTGTAATTATTTGGAAATTGATGAAGGATCGAAAATAAAACCTGAACAAATGAGAACAAAACTTAAGAATATTTAAGAAGGCTAAAATTAATGCTAAAAAGAGTCCTAACATCTAGGAACAAAGTCCATGCTGTAAATCAATTTGTTCTTCCAGTTCTGACTTACTTATGGAGTGATTGACTGGCCCCAAAATGTACTTAATCAGTTGGACAGGAAAACAAGAAAAATGCTTCATGGTTATCAGATGATTTATAAAAATCAGTGTATACCAAGATTATGTATTCCTTGTTCTGAAGGAGATATGGACTTCCTTGAAATTGATTAGATGTATAGATTGCAGCCATAGGACTGTATACATACCTGCTGACCTTACAAGATCCAGACCTAGACTTGTTCTCCTCATGTTTCAAAACTTTCACTAAGATGACTTCCCTGCTTAGTTTAGCAGAAGAATATCTGTCGGTGTCACATGGGAATGGAAATCACACCAGAAGCAGACAAAAATCAAGCAGCAACTAAATTTGACAACCCCCCCCCCCCCCCCCAAAAAAAAAAAAGAGAGAATGTAAGGTGAAGGATGAAATGAGAAGACAAGAAATGTAGAAAATTCATAAATATAGTTCCAAGTACAGATAACTCCTGGAGCAACCTCGTGTCATCAGGATCTAACACAAGATTGGTTAAGAAGAGGTGAATTTAAACCTGAAGTGTAAGGTTAATATTTGCGGCCCAGGGCAGTGGACTTTGGTTTACAAAATCCATTGAACATGTCAGAGAAACAGACAAATGAAGGTTTTGCGAAACAAAGTTGGAAGCAGTCGCACATCTTGTTTCTGGGTGTGATGCACTAATGGCAGAGGGCCTGTATACTGAAAGGCATAATAATGTGGCAAGACTTTGGTATTGGGGATTTTAGAAACATTACAATATTGAAGTAGCTGAGAAGCATTAGAAATGTGAACCACAAAGCATTATAAATAATGAAGTTTATATCTCATGCGATCAGCCATTACCAGCAGTTCAAAAAAACATAGATGCGAGAAAAACATATATGTAATAGTCCATGAAAAGAAGACAGAAGTAGCATTGATCACTGAAATTGCTACACCCAATGATTAGTGTTTTACGGACAGAGAGATGGAAAGTCCTAAAATACCAGGATGTGCAGGCAGAAATGAGGGCAATGTGGAAGAAGGATACCAAAACAGTTCCAATAGTAGTAGAAGTAATGTGACTTGTAAAAAAGAGGTCACAGTCTTATTTAGATTTACCGATGCATGCAACTCCATATGCATTGCAGGAGTCCGTTTTGGGAGCACTGCAGGTGCTGCGAAGAGCACTTTTAGCTAACATCAAAGAACAATATTAATTTCATGAACTTTAATCATACTTTGATTTACAAATAAGGTTAATTTCTTACATAGTAGTAGAAACCCAAAAGTTGTGGAAAAATTATACTGGGCAGTGGCAACCGATACAGTCTGTATGCCTGATAGAACAGTATAGCATGAAGAGACATCCCAGGGAATGCCTTCTCCCTATTATCCCTTTGGGTAGTAAGTACTCCAGCTCGTGTGAGGGCAGAAGGTTGGCTGCCTTTCCCTGCACTGTCACAGACAGCATCCAGTGTTAGAAGATGTGAAAAGGCAAAATATGTGGAGTGTATAAATAGCACGTGACTGAGTCTTAACATTTTACATGCCTCTGTTTCTTGCATGCATTTTGGGGACAAAATCATGATCCAGGGTAACTGATTTCACCCATCGTTTTTGGCCAGCTTAGTACATTGTTCTTGCATGGCTACATTAAAGCAGTACTGGACATTTTACTTTCTGCAGTAGTATGCACTACTGTCTGATGTGTACTTTTGTTTTTATGCACGTGTGTATGATTCACTTGTAAGCACTATGCTTTTGTCTGAGGTGGGTGATGCTGTGCCTTGGGGTGCAGTTGCTGTGGGTTATAATTTAGCTGAATGGCTGTCCCATGTTTCAGGGTCCACCACTGTTGTGTCTTGTTTAGAGTGGATAGAGTCCAAGGCTAAGTCTTCCAATGCTGAATCTTGTGGACTAGCAGGTCTCTGTCTTCATAAGTTTGATATTTCTGAACTTGTTCAGCCCCTATTGAGGAATGTTTGCACCGTCAACATCCATGGCTGTCGGGACGTATCTTGCCAATGACTGTTCATAGTAATGATTTGACCATAACTACACTAGTGCATCTGCTTTGCAGGATGTGATGGATTAGGATAGCTATGATTTGGCACATTCCTTGGTTGCATCATCTGTTGGATGCAGGTGTCTGGCCAGCTTGCATAGGTGGAGGGTATTCTTATGTGATGACATCCGTCTTAGTTCACTAAGACACACCCTCTTTCTAGTTTGGGACCCAAGTTTCACACTGGAGAAACTATTTTGCATCTATGTGCACATTTTAAAAGTGCTGTAGTGAAGTAAATGTCATGGAAAACTGTGTTTTCTACTAATAATCACATCCAAATGTCAGTAGCTACATGTTCTAATATGTGAAAAGTCTTGCTTTTTTTCTTTTTTTTTCTTTATCAAGTCATTATTAGATTAAGTACAAATTCTTCCTTCATGTCTGAAATTGTTACAGAATGAATGCATTCTTTTAACAGTATTTTCTTAGTATTCGTAGGTAACTGCGATGCTACAGAGGTAAACTAACTGCATCTTGAAACTTTGAGCATTCATGCACAGTCTCTTTAGTTGTCGGAAAAGATTTTTCCGTCTTCAAGCAAACTGTCAGTGTAGTTAACTCTTAGCTTTTTTTTTGTGAGTGTGGCACGACAGCTGACATGATATGTGCGGGCAAAAAATGACCGTCTTTTCCAAGCATCAGTGATGGGGGAGCAGCAGCTGATTCTTCTGCTTCTTCTGCTTCTTTGGAAGTGTTTCTGTTGGATGTTTGTGAAACAACATCCTGATATAGTTAAGTTTTATTAGGTATTATACTTTGCATGCTCAGACTTTTAAAGCAAGACAGGCTTCATAAGGACTAATGATCCAACTAATCCATTACTGCTTTCTTTTTGCATTCATTTTATAGGTTCATAGGTAGGTACTAGGCTATTGGCCCTAGGGCCTATATAAGCCTAGCCAAAGGTACCCTGGCTTTCGCCACCCAAGAAAATTATTTTCCTGTGCCACTGTCGGGCAGAGCCACAGAAGTGATCCCCGGGGTGAATTTCCTATCTCCCATCCAATCATCAGATTTTCTTGAACAGTGCTAATGAGGAGCTTTGTTTGATATAGATAGGTAGTTTGTTCCAGAGTATGGGAAGTCTCTGGGACAGGAATCTATCCCTCCAGCATGTTCTGTTTATTGTGGTAACGAGGTTTAGGTCCCTAGAGCGTGTAGCTCGTAGGGATTGGGATTTCTTTAAGTGGAGCATGTCTAAAAGCTCTGGGTTTGACTTAGCTTTGTGTGTTAGGCAGAGATCGCCTCTGAGTAGGCGATATGCAACGGAGTAAAGCTGCAGTTTTTTGAGACAGTCTGCATAGGGCATCTCTTTGAGGCCGATAGTCCTCTTTGTGAGGTATTTCTGTGGCCTTTCTAGTTGTTGTAGATGTCTTGTGAGGTACATACCAAAAGGGGCATTGTACTCTATAATGGGTCTAATGAGTGACGAGTAGAGGGGAAGAATGACCTCTTTTTTTCTGGATGAGAAACCTTTTGTGATGAGGTGTGCCACATAGAAGGATTTCCTGACTACTGTGGCGATGTGATTATCAAAGGAGAGACTACTGTCCACCTGTGTCCCAAGGTCTCGTATCACATTTTCGGTGTTAAGTAGACTACCACCTATGTGGTAGTTCATGGGTACTGAGTTTTTACCAAAAGGAATGACAATGCACTTTTTGGCATTGAGCTTGAGGCCATGGCTTTGACACCAGGCATCTGTCTCAGCAAGGCCCTTTTGTAGGATGTCCACATCTTTTGGAATTTTGATTATGGCTCCTAGTTTGCAGTCATCTGCGAACTTCGTTAGCCAAAGACCTTCTGTGTTGGCCTGTACTTCTTCAGAGAAGTAGATACCAAACAGGAGAGGACCCAGGACTGAACCCTGTGGTACTCCACTTGTCACTGGTCTGAAGCTGGATTTGGAGTCTGCTACTTTCACAGTGTGGGTTCTGTCAGTGAGCCAGTTGGCAACCCATCTTGTGACATAGGGATTTATACCTAGTTTAGTGAGTATGTCCTTCAAGGATGCATCTGCAGTCATAACAAATGACAAATGTGCACTGATTTAGCAGTTTTGGCTGCTTTAGCCCTGGCAAAGGCCTTAATAGACATGGCTGCAGGAGACCAAGCAGCACCAAAGGGATGGTGTCTGATAATTCACTAGGAACCACATTAGTAGGCAAAACTTCAGAGGCCGATTCAACTAGGGTAGCAGCAGCCTCGGTAGTAGTCATGGATTCGGCTGAAGATTGACCCGTTTGCTCGGTTTCGGCTGAAACTGAGACACTCGCGGTTTGCTTAACCGTGGTTTCGGCCGAAACCGCGGACCGCGAGTGTTGGTCTTTTTCTTTGCGTTTTTTAACAATTTGAGTAGTCGGAGGATCCGACGGCATAATGTACGCAAAATCTGAGCCGAAAAACTGTTCAGCAAACTCCGACCGACGCATAAGCATTCGTCGTGTCGGGTTGAAGGAAGCATAGGCTAAACAGGCTGCTACGTCGTGGTCTGGGCCTAAACAAGGTAAGCAGTAAGAGTGGAAATCTTTATGAGGTATTTGTTTCACAAGTTAAACAGTTATTTACTTTTTCTGACATCGGCTGAGGCAAGAAAGAGTCCAACGGGTACTTAGCTTTTAGAAGTCTTGAGTATTGTAGTAGTAATCTCTGGATCTGACCGACCGGCACTTGCGAACAGCTTCTGCTTCGGGCACCACGCGGCAAGAAAGACGGAGGAAAATGGCGTCGGCTGATGCCTTTATACCCGAAGACCAGCAGAGATGACGTCGGGTGAAGTGCGACACCAGCAGAGGCCAGACCCAGACTTTCGAATCCGCCGATCAAGGGCTGCCTGACGACAGGACAACCCATTTGTTATGACTGCAGATGCTATCCTGTTCGGACATCTACATTTATGGTAGGTACAAAACTGTACTTTATCTATAATTCCAGAGTGGGGGATGGTGTCCAAAGCCTTGGTGAGATCTAGATAGGCTGTGTGAACCACCTTACCCTCATCTATGGCTTTGGTGACTGCTTCACATAAGTCTATCAGGTTTAGGAGACATGATCTGCCTTTTACAAACCCGAACTGGGTGGGGTCTTGAGTTTGTAAATTACCAATGTCATTTGTTTACAAGTTCCATGACGATACGTTCCATAGCCTTGCAGACCAGGCTCGTTAGGCTAATGGGGCGGTAGTTTACGGGGTCTGTGGTGGCTCCCCCTTTGTGGAGTGGGATAACTGTCGCTGTGCGCCATTCAGTGGGCACATAGCCTGATGTGAGGCTATGATTGAACATGGTAATTAGGTGGGGTGCCAGTTCAGCCTGGGATGTCATCAGGTCCCATGGATGCTGTGTTCTTGGCTTTGGATAGTGTGTTTTTTACCTGTGCAGCTGTGATTACAGGAACTTTGCATTCTTCTGGTATAGAGATGGGCCCTTTAGGGGATGACAGAGGGGTAAAGTTAGCACTGAACCTATCTGCCAGGATGTTGGCAATATCCGTTGGTTCTGTATATTTAGTGCCATTGTGCTGTAACTCAGAGCAGATCTGAGTGTTGCCGTTGAGATTCTTGACATAGCTATAGAATGCCTTGTGGTTGTCTTTAGAGTCAGTGGCGATTTTGTTTTCATAACTAGCTTTGGAGGATTTTATGAGGGATCTCAGCTTCTTACTGAAGCTGACCAGGGAGTTACTCCAATCATGGGATTTTACTCTCTTTTGCAACAGTTTCTTTCTTCTGCTGTAGAGTTTGTTTATGGCAGGGGACCACCAGATTGGCTTCCTTTTTTTGGAGGATAGCATCTTGGTTCTGTTAGGGATTGCACGATCCATGCTGTCATGTAAGTTCTTATAAAGTGCATTTGTGTAGGGTTCAGCAGTCATACCTCTGTTGTCAGTCAGCATGGGTGTCGTGAAGTTTGCCACTTCTGTCTTAAGAATTGTGAAGATGGCTTTGGAGAAATTTTTTACTGTGGTTTCCCTAATGGGGGGTGGGGTAGGGATGTGGATGTCTAGGGTGATTTAGCTTATGGTTGGATCTGACCAACGAGGAATTGACCTCTGGTGTGGAGCACCGGTTGCCCATGTTGGTAATAGCCAGGTCTAGGATATTGCTGCCCCTGTTGGGGGTGTGGATAAGTTGATCCATGGCATTGGAATTTATGAATTCCAGAAAACGTTGAGCACAAGACCATGAGTAGTTTTCCCAGTTAATGGTAGGGTAGTTGAAATCACCCATTATTAGGGTGTTAGGTTGTACCCTAATATTTTTTAGTGTGTTAAGAAATGAGGAGTGGGAATCCTGGGGCATGGTGGGGGATCTGTAGCAAGCTACAATTTGGATTGCGGTCTTGCCCAGAGTTAGTTGCACTTGGATAATCTTGGAAGCATTATGCTGAGCAACTAGCCTGGAGGTGTGGATATCCTTAATGAATAATGGGGACACGCCTCCGCCTTTCGTGTTTCGTTCCAGGTTAGGTGGTCGAAAGGTGTGGTATGAATTATAGCCTGGTAATGCAGGGGTACTCTCTGGAGCCTTGAACCAGGTCTCTGTCACTGCATAGATGGCGATGTTCTCCATTTTAAGGAGTGCCTCAAGAGAGTGCATTTTGAGGTTTAGACTTCTAGCATTGACTAGCAATACCCTCCGATTCTTCTTGCCTGTACCTGTTAGGGTGGTGAATTTGTCATTTGAACCTTGCCTAAAAAAAGGCACTATAGGGGTGGCTAGAGCCTTAGCCAGTATCCGGAATCCCAGGGGCGACAGGTGCAGGCCATCTCTGGCAAAGCATCGTGGCTTGTCGATCATGTCATCCCAGGCAGACAGATGCTGGATCCCCTTAGAATGACACCAGAAGCTTAGCCAATTGTTGAAGTCAATCATTTTGTCCTTGTACTGTGGTATCATTCTGGGTGATGGCAGGATGCTACTCAGGGCTAGGGTCATACCTGCCTGGGCTACAAGATCGGACAGCTCCTCCATGTCCCTTTTCATGTAGTCCAAGGAGGTACATCTCAGGTCATTCACACCAACATGGACAATGACAGAGTCATATTTGTACTTGTGGAGTGACCTCCGCTGAAGTCATCCTGATAGCAATACCAGTGTCCAATTTCCATGCTTTGTGTACCAGCCACTTCAGTCACCCCCAAATTACCAGATTTTATGCTTGGGCCAGCACGGATACTAAGGGCATCCTAGGAGGTTGTTACTGTCCTACCATCAACCGGGTTTATTTACTTATTTATTTATTTATTTTTGTACTTAATCCTACCCCATTTCTCCCAGATGTGTGTTGTGACTGGTCTCAGTGGACTGTGCCACACCACACTTCCACATTATGCCACTGTCTGCAAACTGCCCCCAGCTATGCACTTTGTAGTTGGCTTACTGCCCTCTGCCAAGAAGCTCTTATTGCTCTTCATGCCCCTCCCACATGTCACCCTCCCCATAAGATGGATATGCTCATCCTCCTTGTCACTTTGTCAGTCGTTCGAGCCACTAAGCAAACCTGGGTCAGCTGGGCTGTTGTAGTCAGGGATTTATGCCTCTCTGCCACTGGAGTGTTTGACAGCTTAATTTCTTACCTCTTCCTCTGGTCATGATGAGATTAATACATTCTTTTGAGAGATGGAGAGTTTAGTTGAACAGACGGTCGCAGTTTAGGTACCTAAAGGGTTTCGGCAACTAAAAATCAAGCTGTATAGAGGCTGGGTATTGAACAATGAAAGGAAAGTTGAATAAGATACTTGCACATTTAGAAGACCTTGCAACTGACACAGGGCTATATGTGTAGAACTTACAAATTTAGTGTGTACTGTCTTACATTTCTAAGTAGTTTTGAAAAATGCAAATAAAAGATGCATGTACTATAAGGGTAAGATAAGATGGGGATAGTGGTAAAGTTTATGCAGGTATTGAAATACTAGTGTTGCACAAAGTAAGTCCGGAGAACATTTGAATAATTGACTTGATAGGAGTAGATAGATGAGACCCTATTCATTTCATGTGAAAATGAGTCAGGCAGATACTTATAGCTCATTTTATTTGGTTGGAAGGTGAAATTAGGCACACCAAGTAGGGATGATGGGTAGAGTTGGTGAAAGGCTGCGGCAACTGTTTGAAGTTGCATAGCTATTGCTGTAAGGAGTTGCTGGTAAAGCAAGCAGTGTTTAGAAACTTGTGATGGCATGGAATTGTGTTTATGTAGTTGGTTTTCTCATCCCAGCTGCAGTCCAAGAGTGCAGATGGCCCCAGAGATGTGGAACCTGTGCCAAGGAGAGGAGTGACTTTGCATAGTTTACCCAGCAATCTGTAAGATAACCTGGCGGAGTCCAATACTCTGAGCCATGACCGTGGAAAGTGTGAGGCAAATTCATGGAGATGTGTTTCATAAACAAGTGGCATGGTGGAGTACTGAGGAGGAGAATGGTCTAAGTCATAGCTTCCAAGAAGGAAAGTAGCAGACTAGGGATGACTAGAGGAAAAGTGGTAACAGGCCACGTACTGCAGAAGTTACAAATACAAGTGGAGATATAGCTACAGGTCGAGAGAGAGAGTACAGTAGAGGGGGCCAGGGTTTTTGTTGTACAAGAAACAATACTGCAGAAAATGGTTGTGGGAATTGTGTGCTGGAGCTTGAGAGTCTGTGAAGGATGTCTGTTCCATTAAAGACCGAGAATGGCTGAAAACGACCTAGAGGATCTTTATGCCTTAATGATTTTTTTTTTGAGGATTTCGGCTGATCAGTGGGAGGAGTGGAATGACGTCCAAGGAAGTTCAGAATGACAAAGGAGGGTGGATTGAATCATGAACAAGACAATATCAACAAATTGGTTAGGAAGAGCTAAGATAGTCAGAGCCCTTGAAAGAGAGGCATTCCAGTGGTTGAAGCCATGTGGATTTGGGAGTATGGCCAAGGGTTTGTTCTGTTTGCTTGTTTGTTAAAGCTGTTTTCTAGCATGTCTTGTCTTGCTTCTTACCATGTTAACAGGTGTAAGAGAAACTGACAAAAGGGTAAGGTGAGTGGAGCTGTAGAGGATGAAAAAAAAAATGGGAATGAGGAAAAGATGATGATTCTACAAATTACTCAACACTGTCTCTAGGTACACAGCGACAGATATGTTTATGAAGAGAAGTTACACATGGAGACTGTGTTAAGAGAATTGAGCTTACTGTTGCTACTGATGCAGGCCATTACAATTACTTGTTTACTTTTGCATTTTGACACGTTTAGAGTTTGGAGGAGGGCTATTAGAGTAGAATTGTTGGGTGGTGGGAGAGAATTAATAGGAATGAAGGTTACTTTTAAAATTGGTTGCTGTTGTGTCTTTCGGCTTTTCCCGGTTAGGGGTCGCCACAGCGGAACTCCGGTCCGCTAATGATTAGCAGTAGATTTTTATGTGCCGAGTTGCTAGCCCTGACGCACAACCTTCAACGAAGGTATGCCCGTTCATGCATGTCTCCACGCAGAAGACGCTCTAGCTGAGAATCGAACCGGACAGCGCTTTACTGTGAGGCGACAACACTACCGCAGCGCCACCTTTTTTACTTTTAAAATTGGTAATTTGCAGAAATAAAGAATAAAAAAAAAACTTTTCTTGACCAGTGAGATTATCCTAAGCCCATGCTTATACTCAAGGGTATCAGTCAGAGATTTGGGATGCATGGCTAGGCTTAAAAAGGCCCTTGTGGTTGTTAGCCTAGTAAACACGTATGAACCTATGTTAGGGTTGTATAAAGAGATGATCTGATGTCATTTTTCATTCGGTCCTCAACCTCTGGGTTTGGATTCGAACCTTGGAACTGACTCAGACACCTCTCATAGCTTAGGGTCTGACTCTTGAGTTCCTCCCTTATCCATAATGCCCCTGTCCTCCAGATTACCTCAGCTCTCGTTTGCTGCACTTGAAAGCAGTCTGGATTTTTGCCTCTTGAGTCTCCATTGGGGTTGTCAGTGGTTTAAAGCTTATGTATAGAGTGAAATGTTGTTGATGTTCTTTGTGTTCCACTGTTGCAGTCATCACATTTGGGTTATCTGCCTGCAGGTAGCCCTCAGCCGACCTGAATACCGGAGACTTGGGATTTTTGCATTGGATGCTGTCGCTTCTTCCATGACATCAGGTCGTCAGGGGTATAAAACATGCAGCCAACGCCATTACATTAGTCTTTCTTGCCGTGCGGTGCCCGAAGCAGAAGCAGTTCGCAAGTGCCGGTTGGCTGCCTCCTGAAATTTTCATTTTTGAGTTTCAGACCTGAAGTCTTCTAAAAGATAAGTACCCCATTGGGGATCCTTTTTTCTTGCTCTAACCAATGTCAGAAAAAATTAATAATTGTCTTGCCTGTGGAAAGCAAATACCTCAGAGATTTTTATTCTTACTGCGTCACCTGTTTAGGCCCTAATGACGACGTCCCTCGCTGTCTGGTTTGTGCCTTGTTCAATGCCCGAACTATTCGTCGTCAGGCTATTTTTGTAGCTAAATTCTTTTACTTTCAATCTCAGTACTCCGAAATGACTTCGGTAAGCCATCCGACTACTGATCTTCTGAAAAAATGAAAGGATAAAGGCAGAGACAGACAGCATAAGTCCAAGGCTGCCGACGATGCTAACGTTAAGCTAGGCGCCAGTCCACCAGTACTCAGTGAGGCGCTTTCGCAGCCCCTGATACCCGCTTCTACAGATTTGCAGGCCTCTACTGAGACCCATTCGGAGTCCAGTATGCTGCGAGATGCTTCTTCGACTATTGAACCTGTGGATGTCTCTACCTTGGATGGGTCCCGAGCCACTGTGCAGGCACCGGCTTCTGAGGTTGTTTTCAGGCCTTCTGATTTTCATATTAAACCGACTTCCTTTCAAACCAAAAATACTGAATTTCTCAGGCCTAAAGTTCGCACTACGCCTAGGAAACAGACAACCAAAGCGCATTCTAAGGCCTACATGCCACAAAAACAAATGATTAGAATGGCTGAGAATCTCATCTCTTTCCCCCTCAAAGACCCAGAACTGATTTTCCTTCTGATCAGGAATCTGATTACTCTGATCCTTCTGATTTCTAGGACATACCCTTATCTACCTATGAGGATTCTGATGCAGAGTATTCCATTCCCTCTGCTTCCCCTCCAGAAGATTTTTCCTTTGGTGAAACCCTGCATACCCTTAGAGAACATTTCCGCTGGGAGAGCCAGGACTACTCCCAGTCCAAAAAGAGACTCAGGCAATTTGTAAGCTTGCCTCAGCACAGGCCTCTAGCTATCCCTCCTGTTCTGTAAATTGTAGATTGTCTTCCTGGAATCCAGCCTTACCCCTGATACCTTGCCTCCAGCTCTCAGGAAACCTGACGGGTACTATAGAGTGCCTGACTCCCACAAATTCCTTTTTAGGAATCCTACTGCGGACCCAGAGACCATTTCCCAGGGACCTAAAGGCATTAAGGCTACAACTGCCAGAAATCTTACCCCTTCGGACAGGGATTCCAGGGCATTTTTCAGATGGGGAAAAAGTATACACCTCTGCTACGCTAGCCGTTAGGGCTTTAAATTCAAAAGCATCAGTAGCATGTTATGGAGCTAAGTAAATAAAAAATGTTGTTGATTCTTGATTGTGTAGAACACAAAGATTTACAAGAGTTAATGCATTCTGCTAACCAAGTTGGTAAACATACTTTGCAATGTGGGTTTGATGCTTTAGAAGCATCTTGCAGGGCTGCTGTCACTGGGTCTGTTCTTAGAAGACATGCTTGGCTTAAGGAACAGAACTTGCCAGATCATGTCAAAGCAAAATTACAGGATGCACCATTAAATCAAGAGTGTCTATTTGGTAATAAAGCAGAAGTCCTCAAAAGAATGGAGAAGAAAGCTAAATCTATGCAAACTGTTAAAGATTTCTTACAAGTACAACCACCTAGATTCAGTAGACATTGGCCTTCAAAAAGCTTGTCTTTTCCAGTCCCTTCCATGCCAAACCCAGGGGCAGCAGACCACCAAGTCTTCAGTCTCAGGTTATGCACAGATCTAAGCAGTGGAGTGCTCCCATGTCCAAAACAGAGAGTAATAATCCTCCATCCTGTGGTAAAATTGCACAATGACTTATCCTTAACTCTTCCAAGCTTTGCCCAAGTACTTGCACATTTAGGAGGGAAACATGCACTGCATGCCAAAAACTGGCAATGCATTACCCAAGACAAATGGGTCTTAAAAATCGTTTCCCAGGGATACAGATTCCAGTTCCACTCACTCCCATCCATAAGCGGATGGCCAGACCTCCCCCCAAACCAGTGGGCAGAGGCCTAAAAGCAAGTACTTTCTCTTTTCAGTATCAAGGCTATTCAGCCCGTCCCAGCAGAACAAAGGGGGCAAGGTTTTTATTCCAGTCTTTCTGGTCCCCAGAAGAGAAAACTATCCTGGATCTGTCTATCCTCAACACCTTTTTGGTGGTTCCAAAATTCAAAATGCTAACTCTCCAACAGCTGCTTCCTTTGCTAGCCAAGTGCTCCTGGCTAGCAACCCTAGATTTAAAATAAGCTTATCTGCACAACCCCATAAGGGAATCTTGCAGGAAATACCTATGCTTCAGAGCAGGCTCTTTGCAACATCAGTTCTCTGCACTTCCTTTGGCTTATCTACTGCGCCCAGGGTATTCACAAAGTGCCTAGCTCTAGCCATTGCATATTGCAGGCAGAGAGGAATTCAAATTTACCCATACTTGGACGATTGCCTGATTCAGGCGGACAGTCAGGAATTGGTACTTCAGCACCTGGCATTTCTAAAGAGACTTCTAACTTCACTGGGGTACACCATCATCGAAAAGAAATCACAACTGGTACCCAGCCAACAGATTGTATTCCTGGGAGCAAGCTTGAATGCAACTTCCCAAATGGCATTCCTCACTCCAGAGAAACAAATTTATTTGACAAACTATTTCAATCTACTGGCCACCAAAACCTGTCTTCAAGAAAAATACTGCAAGCCCTAGGGTTCATGGCCTCTTGCATTCTACTAATTCCATATGCAAGACTGCATATGAGGAAACTTCAGTGGTACCTAAAGTCTCAGGTGTCAACATTCTCATGACCTGGAAACAATGATTCCCATCATTCCTTGCCTAAGGGCAGAGTTCCTTTGGTGGGCAGAGGCCTGCAACCACATTAAGGTACTCAATTTCACTCTACCCCCTGCCGCCCAAACCCTAACAACAGACACATCAGATTATGCATGGGGGGCTCACATGGCAGGGCAGTGCATTCAGGGCAAATGGAACCCAAAGCAAATGCACCTGCATATCAATCAAAAAGAAATGTTAGCTGTACAGAATGCTCTGACAGCCTTCAGAGGCTTTATTCTTCCAGGACAACTATTGGTAAAGACAGACAACACCACAGTTATGTGGTACATAAACAAGCAGGGGGGAACCCATTCCTAACCCACTCTGCAGACTAGCCATGGCTCTCTGGAACACAGCCTTGAGCAACCAAGTGCACTTTCAAGCTCAATTCCTGCCAGGCAAACTAAATTCACTGGCAGACGACTTAAGCAGAAATCTCATGGACCTACATGAGTGGAAACTGGAACCCAAAATATTCAAGCTTTTGAGGAACAGGTGGGGGACACCAGAGGTAGACCTTTTTGCTTCCCCTCAGAGCTATCAATTGAGCAAGTATTGCACCAGAACTCCCCACAGCCAAGCTTGGAAAGTGGATGCCCTGTCCTTCACCTGGGAAAGCCTCTCAGTCTATGCCTTTCCCCCTCTGCCACTCCTCTTGAAGGTTCTACTAAAAATCAAACAGGACAAGCCAAGGACAGTCATGATTGCGCCAGACTGGCCACGCCAGCACTGGGGTACCCTCTTTTGTGTGAAGTATGACCATGCTGCAACCATGGCACCTGCCTCTGGCTCCTTCCCTGCTGTCCCAGCAGGAGGGCCAGATTCTGAACCCTCAGCTACAGACCCTGAACCTTGCAGTCTGGCTAATCCCCTGAATTCAACACCAGTAACCCTCAGTAAGCAGGTGCTGGATGTCATTCTTGAAGCAAGGAGACCTAGTACTAAAAAAATCCTATTCGGAAAAATGGAAAAGATGCTGTTCCTGGAACCAGTCTCAAGGAATGTGCAGAACTGTACCCGGCTTACCTCATATACTAGATTAATTAACAGAAATGCTCCACAAAGGCCTATCCTTCTCCAATTAAGATACATGCCTCTGCCATCTCAGCCCATTATAATACTGAGCCACCACTGTTCTCTCATCCTCTGGTAAAACAGTTCCTGAGAGGTGCCAAAATTTTAAGACCCCCAGGAGAGCTCCCACTCCAGCCTGGGACCTTAACTTACTATGAGAAAAGTTCACACTTCTGCCTTTTGAACCTGCGGCAACAGCAGAGTTAAAATTCCTCTCATGGAAAACAGCTTTACTTCTAGCCATCACTTCAGCAAGAAGAGTGTCTGAATTGCAGACCCTTATGGCAGTGGAATCCTTCATTATCTTCCATCTTTTATGCCCAAGGTGGTATCTAGTGTGGCTTTAAAACCAGTCCATTCATTTGCCAACCTATTTTCCTAATCCTCAGAATAAAGGGGGAAAGGATCCTGCATTCCCTGGACGTGCACAGGCAGCTTAGGTTCCATCGGGACAGGACTTAGCCTTTCAGAAAATCTGACCAGCTGCTAGTCAGCTTTACTGCAGGGGCAGAGGGCAAGGCCATTTCAAAACAAATCATTTCTAAATGGATAGCACACTGCATCCATTTCTGCTACAAGCACCGTGCGAAACCTACCCCACAGGGGATCAGAAATCATTCCACTAGGGCTACATCTACCTCTACAGCATTTCTCAGGGGAGTCCCTACCAGGGACATCCTGGAAGCTGCAACCTGAAGCTGTGTACACACTTTCACCAAGCACTACCACTTGCCTATTTTCTAAATCCAGAGCTGGATTTGCCACAGCAGTCTTACAGGGCCTGATTGCAAGCCCTAATGCTTCATAACTACTTCCACACTTTCTTAGCTTTGGGAATCAACCCAAATGTGATGACTGCAACAGTGAAACACAAAGAACATAGTACATTTCTGTACACTTACCATAAATGTAGATGTTCGAGTGTATTCACTGATGCAGTCCTGGTTATCCTTCTCCAGCCCCCTGACTTCTCTTGACTTCTAGCCTATCTTTTTTGTCTGGCATATCTTATATCATTGGTATTTGTTTTTTGTTGGGGGTATTACATACCATGTAATTGCTTCCTATTTTGGGGGCATCTGACATCTGGGGTCGGCTGCATGTTTTATACCCTTGATGATCTGACGTCATGGAAGAAGCGACAGCATCAGACGTAGAAATCCCAAGACTCTGCTATTCATGCCGGCTGAGGGCTACCTGCAGGCAGACAACCCAAATGTGATGACTGCAACAGCGAATACACTGTAACATCTACATTTATGGTAAGTGTACACAGCTGTACTTTTTCTTTATTAGACTCCTCATTACCCTTCTATTTACTTTTTTATTATTTTTGTGGTTTTCTGCATACTCTAACTTTATACCCTCTGGTATACCTATCCCTCTACCATTGTTGGTAGTTTTTCCTGATTTTTTTTTTCCTTTCTATTTTCTTAAAACAAATTATTTTGTGTTTCTTTAAACTTTCTGGTATGGCTGAAAAGCCTACCAGTTTCAAAAAATGTACTTCCTGTGAGCATAAGAACCCTAACTCTGATGCCTACAGGGAGTGTGTTTATTGCTTAGGCCCTGGTCACTTAAGCACGTCATGTGATATTTGCACAGGCTTTAATGCCCAAGCTCTAAGTGATTGCCAAAACAAACTCATTTTGAATGGCCTTCTTTCCCACTCTGCTGTTTTCATCTGCTGTATCTTCCAGGGAGTCAGGGCCTGAAACCCCCTACTAAGAAGTCTAAGGTGCTCAGGGAAAATTGCAAACACTGTCCTGCCCGGTCTCCTATCAAAATCTTCTGAACCACCTGTCAAGACCTTAAAGCTGTTCGACCCAAAGCCCTCAGATCTGACCTATCATTAATGACCTCTCCTCAGAGTCCAGCTCCCAGCTTCTCCCCGGAGCCCATATCCTGAGACTAAGGTCTCTGTTTCTCCGGGGCACCCCTAAGAAACTCAAGACCTCCCTCCACCTCTTCCTCTGTAAGATCTTCCCAGAGTCTGTCCAAAGCAGAGGTGGACAGGATGATGAGGAGATTCCTCAAGATGCAGATGGGAGTTTTGCCTGCTCCATCCCCCACCAGATCCATGAGCTGCCAGCTTGCCTTACTACTTTTGAAAACTCCTCCAATCTGACCGCCTTTTTCAGAGCCCTTGGATCTGGGGGCAACCAGAGTCAACATGTCAGATCCGATGACATTATCTTCTTCAACTCCGACTTCTCTGATTGGCTCCAACTCTGTTGGAGCACAATGGATCTTGGAGCTGAAGAGGTGGCATCGGGTCCGAGGGATTTACTTAGACTTCGAAGCTTTCGGAGACGTCATTTCCCCTTGTAGACAGCCAGCTCATCTCCAACTCCCCCTTTGGATCGTTGGATCCTGGAGGGTTGGGGGTTGTCTGCTCCGAGAACTTCGGCTCTGGAAGGATTGCCACTGGTCTCGGAGGGTCCCTCTGCATTTGAGGTGGTGGAGAGGATACTCTACCAGGCGAAAATTGCATTCACTCTACCTCCTTCAGATCCTACCCTTGTGTTAACTTCTGCGCCTGAGCCTGTTCCATCCTCCAGGGACAGACAGCCAGCCAGCCACAAAGAGCTTCCAAGCAGCTGCATCCACTGAGCTCCCCATCTCTTCTGATACCCCCCCCCCCCCCGGAGCACCCCAATGAGGAGGTCCCCTGCAAGAGACTGTGCAAAAGGAGGCACCTGGATTCCTTTCAGGAATCTTTGACTGTGGACACCGACTTTGATGAATGGGAATGGTCCCCAAGATCTCCACCGGGTGATGCCTCCTTTGGAGACATCCTTGAAATTCTACACCAAAAAGGTGGTTGGTCTACCCAAACCCCTTCCTCAGAGGAGTCTGTGTTTCTGAAAACCTTTGAGTCTGGCCCATCTACATCTTGAGTGGCTCTGCCTGTGGATGAGCTCATAGATATTGCATCCCACAGGCATGGAAGGAGCTGGACACCATGGAGCCCATCCCTAAAAATGCTGACAAAATTCTCTGTGCCCCTTCAGATAAACCTCACTGAACAAAAGGTAGCCCAGTAGATGCCATGGTTGTTGCAGCAGCTATGAAAAAGGAGCTAGCCAAACAAAGCTCCACTGTCCATCCCCCTAACAGGGAGTCTAGGGCTTTGGACAGATTGGGGAAGTGGCTGCATGCATCAGTGACCTTTGCATTGTAATCTCTGGATTACTTTGCTCATTTTACCAGGTTACAGAGGGACTTGCTAAGGGAACTCTCTAACACTGCCTCAAGGTCCATGTCTCAAGAGGAAAAGTAAACCTTTTTCTCTAGGATGGCCACTCTACAATCCATCTCAAATGTGTCCATGAGGCTAATCTCGCATGCTGCAGAAGGTACCTCAAGGGCTGCCGGTTCAGGCATCACCATAAGGAGATTTTCCTGGATGCGACTTTGTTACTTTTTGGAACCATTCAAGCATCATTCATCAATGCCCCATTTGAGGGATCATCACTTTTTGGCCCAACTGTGAAAGACATTCTTTCCTGCTGTGAAAAGAACAGAAAGATCTTGTCTGCCGTCAGAATCTAATTTTCTACCACAAAAAGGCATTTTTCCAGGAAGCAATGTGGAGGTAAGAAATTGTAGTTCAAAAAAAATCACAAGGGCCTTTCCAGGATTCACCAGGAGAATTTTCCCCTAGAGGTACAGGGGGAAATAATTATAGTGGAAGATGCCACCCATGTTGCAGAGGAGGTCCGCAGAACCAAGGAGCTAGAGATTCTTAGACAGATCCTTTCACACTCCTGAGCAGTTGCCTGAATTTCCTTCTCTGGAGGCAGTCGGGGGGGGGTGCCTATCCTTGCACCCAAATGCCTAGCTAGCCATTACAAATGACCATTGGGTGCAAAGGATCACATCCAGAGGATATTACATTCTTTCAAACTTCGTAACCAAAAGAAATATCTCCTCTATGTTCCACCCAATCGGAGGGAGTCCGCAGCCCTAGAAGTCACAAAGCTGCTAGAAAAAGGGACATCCAGAAGGTCCCGCCAGAGCAGATAGGATCAGGAATTTATTCAGGGTTCCTTTTAGCTCCAAAAAAAAAAAAACAGGAGACCTGAGACCAATTCTAGACTTGACATGCCTGAGTCCGTAAAGAACTCAAAATTCCGGATGGTCACAGTGCAGTCTTTTCCACTCTTTCTCCAGAAGGATAACTGGAGGTAATGTATAGACTTTCAAGATGTGTACTACCACGTCAGAATGGACAGGCACCCCTGAAGATTTTTGCGCTTCAGGCAGGGAGCCAGTCATTTCCAATTCAGAGCTCTGCTCTTTGGGTCTTACCAGAGCCCCCAGGGTAGCCATCAAATGTATGGCAGTAGTAGCAGCTCACTTGAGACTGCTCAGATTCAGTGTGTTTTGCTGTCTCTTCGACTGACTTCTGACCACATCTACTCAGACAAGGCAGAAATTATCTGCTTCACCTAGCAAATGCATTGGGGATCACTGTAAACACACGCAAGTCTCAACTTCACCCAGTCAGTGATGGACATAAGAGGCATGTCTAGACGCACGTAGTTGTTTAGCATTCCTCCCCCTAAACAGAATTGTTTTTAAGGTTACATATCAAACAATTTTTAGCCATTCCTTCGCCACTAGCAGAATTAGTCCGGAAAGTTCTGGTTCGATGGCTGCCTGTATAACCTTGATTCCAACAGCTCGCCTTCACATGAGAATTCTATAATGGACTCTATCAGTACAATGGTCCTTACATCACCATCCTTTGAATCGCACCGTAAAACTATCTGGAATGTGCAGACTCCCTATCATGGTGGCTTCTCACGAGGGACATCGAGGAAGGATGTCCGTTTATTCTTCCTCACCCCAACGCTACATTGACCACTGATGCATCCCAGTTGGGGTGTGGGGAGGAGCATTACCTGGGATGAACTGGTTAAGGCCCATGGTCGAGACAGGAGACCTCTCTGCGTATCAGTGTTCTAGAGATGAGAGCGGTGCTTCTAGTCTTTGCAGGCCTTACAGAGCTTTCTACCTGTAGGGATTATTGCGATACAAATAGACAACGTATCAGTAGTCTGGTACATCAACAAACAGGGGAAACCAGATCTTGCCCCCTTTGTCGAGAAACAATGGGAGTTAGCAATGGGCAATCTCCTCCACATTTTTTCTAGTAGCAATGCACATACCAGGGAAATCTAGCATTCTAGCGGCCAGGCTCAGCAGAACTATTCTGATGCCTCATGACTGGTCTCCAAATCAGTCTCTGGCAAACAAGATATTCCACAAATGGGGTTTACCTTGCTGTGACCGCTTTGCATCCCCAACCATCAACAAATGCTGTAGGTTCTTTGCCCTAATCCCTCCTCAGGGTTGGTCACCGATGGACACTCGAGTCCATGTTTGGCCCTCCGGTCTCCTTTATGCTTATCCCCCTACCTCTCATCCCCAAATTTCTTCAGAAAGTCCAAAAGTTGAAGAGCAACGTTATCATCATTGCCCCCTTCTGGCCTTGACGAGTCTGGTTTCCCTTCCTTTGGTCTCATCTGATATGTCCTCCCTCAATGCTGGACCCAAGTCCAGACCTCCTATGTCATCCATCAGGGCAAACTTACCCAGATCTAACAGGCTTCAAATTCACTGCATGGTTTCTTCACTTCCGATGATGGATAGGCATCCAAGGCTATCCTCTTCAGTTAAGAAAATTTTAGTGTGCTCATATAAGGCCTCCACAAGAAAAATTTATAAAAGCAAATGGAAAAGTTTCTCTGTTTGGGCTCATCAGAAAGTTTAAGATCCTTTATGCTTCAATTTCAGCAGTTCTTGATTTCCTTGCCTCAGTTTTTCAAGATTGAGCAAATTGCTCCACTGTCAAAGTTCAGTTGGCAGCCGTATCCAGTTATTGTATAGGCGAAAACTCTTCTTCCTGAGTTTTTTCCAAGCTTTTCTACTTAGGCCTCCAGTCAAAGATCCCACTTCTTTGTGGGATTTCATGGTCTTACAAGCCCTAGTACACTCACCCTTTGAACCTTTTGCCAAAATGGACATAAAATTCTTATCTTGGAAATAGTATTTCTTCTAGCTGAGGTTATAGCTACCAACATTTTGGAATTACAAACGCTTTCTTCTAGACCACCTTTCTTAATTTTTCACAAAGACAGTCACTTTACATACATATCCATCCCTTTTGCCAAAGGTTGCTTCAGAACACAATATTAGCCAAGTTATCAATCTTCCAGTATTTAACTTCCAAAACAAGGGTGAATGTACTCTTCACCTTCTTGAAGTGAATAGACAGTTGCATTTTTATCTGGACAGGACAAAAGCTTTCAGGAAATCTGACCAACTTTGTTTTTTTTCCCAAAGTAAAGTTGGGAAAACCTGTTTCCAAAACAACTTTGACTAAATGGGTAATGGATTGCATTTCTTATGTTTACACCACTAAAGGTATTACCCCACCTAGCCATGTAAAAGCACATTCTACTAGATCAGTGTCCACCTCAGCAGCTTTTTGGTCTAGAGTATCCATTGACGATGTTTGTACAGCGGCTTCCGGGTCAAAGACTTTTACACATTAGAAGTTGTATACTACATCTATAAATAGAACATCCTTTGGTTCTGCTGTGCTCCAGAAAATCCTTCTATGAGGGCCTTCCAAGACCAATGTAGTCTGGGACTGTGCCCCACAGGTTAAAGAACAAATTGACATCAAATAAAGAAGTTATGTACCCATTAGAACATTCCATGTGTGTTGTCCATTTTCATTCTTCCTCAACCTCTCCCCTGCATCCCTCTGTCCCTTCTGGGAAGAGTTGTAGAGGTGTTTCAGGAACCACTGTTCCTTTTGAGATCCTGATTTTAATCTTTTCTATCTTATGATAAATTTCTGTATATTCATATATGTAGTATGCATATACAACTGCTGTAAACTCGATGTGAGGTAATCTGGAGGACGGGTGCAGTGTGGGTAAGGGAGGAGTTAGACAGTCTGATCCTACGCTGTAAAAAGCAGCAGAGTCAGATCAAGGTTCGGATCCGAACCCACAGCTTGAGCAGCGAATGAAAATGGGCAGCACAGATGGCATGTTATGGTGAGTACATAACTTCTTTTTTTGTATGTTATTTATAGGAAATGTTTGGTGTAATCATTTAATATAGAAGGAAGTACAATATGTGGGGTTGTTCTCTGTTTTAACCAAGTATTTTGCGCAGTTCGGGTTTGATATTGTGTTTAGGTGCAGGCAGATGTTCATCGTGTTTCACTGTTGCAGTCATTACTCTTGGGTTATCCTGCTGGCAGGCTACCCGCAGTTGGCCAGAATTCCAAAGTCTAGGTCTGGCATCTGTTGCTGTCGCCTCTTCCCTGACGTCAGTGCGCCAGGGGTATAAAAGATGCAGCCGACTCCATTTTCTTCAGTCTTTCTTGCCACGCGGTGCCCGAAGCAAAAGCAGTTCGCAAGTGCCGGTCGGCCGACTCCTGAGATTTTCAAAGTTGAATTTCAGAACCGAAGTCTTCATTAAAGTTAGTACCCCGTTGGGGAAACTTTTTTTCTTGCTCCAGACCGATGTCAGAAAAAGTTAACAATTGTATTTCTTGTGGGAAGCAAATACCTCATAAGGATTTTCACTCGTACTGTATTCCTTGCCTAGCCCTGATCATAACGTTGCTAGCTGTCGGTTTTGTGCTAGATTCAACCAACGCACTATCAATCGTCGGTTCGATTTTGCATTTCATTATTTTGGCCGACGTTTTAATTACATAATGCCGGTGGAACAGCCGACAACCGGAGTTTACAAAAAACGCAAGGACAAGGATAGGCATCCGAGGTCCAAAACCGAAAACGAAGCCTTTCTAGGCCAGTCGCCGGTTTGCCGGTTCTCAGTGAGGCGCTTTCGCAGCCCTTGGCGCCCGCTACCGACTCCCACGTGGAGCCGACTGGGCCTCTGGAAACTCAAGGTATTGGACACTCTAAAATCAATCCCTCAGATGGGTCCGGAGTCGCTGAGCAGGCATCGGCTTCTGAGTGTGTCTTCAGACCTACACAACTATATATTAAGCCAGCCTCAGCATCAAAGACAAAAGACTAAAGCAGCTCTAAAGACAAAGAAACAAGTACAGCATTCTCCTATTCAGACTTCCATGCCTAAAAAAACAGATGCTCAAAATGGCCGAAGACCTAATTACTTTAATCAGGGGCTCCCATCCCCCTCAGGATAAGAGGCCTAGGCAAGAGACAGAGTATTATTCTTCTGATCAGGTGTCTATTTCCTCTGATTCCTCTTCTGAACAGGATTACTCCATGCTTCCCTATGAGGATTCTGATGCTGAAGAATCCATTCCTTCAGCCTCTCCTCCTGAGGATTATTATTTTGGGGAAACACTGCATACTATGAGGAAGCATTTCCACTGGGAGAGTCAAGAATATTCTGAGTCTAAGAAAAGGCTCAGAGACTTCCTGCTTCTTCCTCAGCACAGACCCCTTGCCATTCCACCTGTTCTAGACATTGTAGATGATGTATTTTCAGAGTCCGGACTGTCCCCTGACTCTCTACCCCCTGCACCTGCTAAGCCAGACAGATACTACAGGGTTCCGGATTCTCATAAATTCCTATACATAAACCCCGCTGCCGACCCAGTAACTATTTCTCCGGGTCCCAAGGGGGTTAAGGCTTCCACTGCAAAAAAACTCTGTCCCCTCTGATAGGGATTCTAGGGCTCTAGACAGATGGGGGGAAAAAGTATACACTTCTGCCACCCTGGCTGTAAGGGCTTTAAATTGTCAATTTCATATGCTTAAATATCAGCAATATTTAATGTCATTAAACAGAAAATGTTGACAAATACTGAATGTTCAGAGAACAAGGAATTGCAGGATTTATTGCATGCAACTGAACAAGTGGGAAAGCATACTTTGCAACTTGGAGTTCAGTGCACACCTTTACAAAGCACTACCACTTGCCTCTCTACTCTAAGTCTAGAGCAGGTTTCGCCACTGCAGTTCTGCAGGGCCTCATAGCCTCTCCTAATCCTATGTAGCCCAGCCACCCTTCCTCAGCTTTGGGATTCAACCCAAGAGTAATGACTGCAACAGTGAAACACGATGAACATAGTACAGCTGTGTACCTACCATAAATTGTAGATGTTCGAGTGTATTCACTGTTGCAGTCCAGGTTACCCACCCACCATCCCCCTTCTCTTTGCTGGGACTTATCTGCACTTTTCTATCCTATACAACCTTTTTAGTGTATTTGCTTGTAGATGAAGGAAATGTTATTTTGGTGTATGCATTTCTTATTGACATATTTTTCAGCCTACCTACTTGGGGCACCTGACATTTGGGGCAAGAAAAACTGAAGAAAATGGCGTTGGCTGCATCTTTTATACCCCTGGCGCACTGACGTCAGGGAAGAGACGACAGCAACCGACGCCGGACCTAGACTTTGGAATTCTGGCCGACTTCGGGTAGCCTGCCAGCAGGATAACCCAAGAGTAATGACTGCAACAGTGAATACACTCAAACATCTACATTTATGGTAGGTACACAACTGTACTTTAGAGGATTTTGGGGGAGGAGGGGAATAATTGGTTAAAGATTTTGATTGTAGGGACTAAATGTTTGTACTTCTGGATGTTCTACGTATTTCACTGTTGCAGTCATTACATTAGGGTAATCTGCTGGCAGGTTGCCCTCAGTTGGCCTGAATAGCAAAGTCTTGGGTCCTGCGTCAGTTGCTGTCTCCTCTTCCATGACGTCAGGTCGTCAGGGGTATAAAACATGCAGCCGACGCCATTTTAATCAGTCTTTCTTGCCGCGCGTTGCCTGAAGCAGAAGCAGTTCGCAAGTGCCAGTCGGCCGACTCCTGAAATTTTTGTTTTCGAGTTTCAGAACCGAAGTCTTCAAACTAAAGCGGAGTACCTCATTGGGGAAACTTTTTCTTGCTCCTTACCAATGTCAGTAAAAGTTAATAATTGCATTACTTGTGGGAAGCAAATACCTCATAAGGATTTTCATTTGTACTGTACTCCTTGCCTAGGCCCTGGTCACAACATGCCTTGCTGTTGTTTTTTTGCTAAATTTAACCAATGCACTGTTAAGCGTCGGTATATTTTTGCTTCTAAATATTTTGTTTAAAGATTTAACTACTCTGAAATGTCGGTTAGCAATCCGACTAGCGGAGTTCACAAAAAACGCAAGGAAAAAGACAGACCGTCGAGGTCCAAAACAGACTAAGCTTCTCCTAAGCTTTCGCAGCCCATGATATCTGCTACTTTTGAGTCGCAGGCCTCTACCGAGATCCATTCGAAGTCCGGTATGCCGCTAGATTCGCAAAGTATTGACCCTGCGTGGATGTCTCTCCCTTGGATGGATCCGGAGCCGCTGAGCAGGCACCGGCTTCTGAGGGTGTTTTCAGGCCTCAACATTTTTATATTAAACCGACGCCATCAACAAAAACACGGTCCAAAACTACTTCTATGTCTAAAAAACCGACGCATGAGCTATGTGCTCAGGCCCCTATGCCTAAAAAAACAGATGATCAAAATGGCTGAAGATTTAATTTCCTTGATTAGGGCCCCCCGCTAAGAGGCCTAGGCAAGGCACTGGTTATGAATCTTCAGATCAGGTTTCCATTTCTTCTGATCAGGAACTTTCTATTCCACCTTATGAGGATTGTGATGCAGAGAAATCCATCCCATCTGCATCTCCTCCTGAGGATTACTCTTTTGGAGAGACTTTTTGCATACTTCAAGGGAACATTTTCACTGGGAGAGTCAGGACTTCTCTGAATCAAAAAAGTGGCTTAGGGATTTCCTTCTTCCTCAGCATAGGCCTTTGGCAATACCTCCTGTCTTAGACATTGTTGATGATGTGTTCTCGGAATCAAGCATGGCTCTTGATTCCCTGCCTCCGGCTCCTAGTAAGCCAGACAGATGTTACAGGGTTCCTGACTCTCACAAATTTCTTTTCAAAAATCTTGCTGCTGATCCCGAGACTATTTCTCAGGATCCCAAGGGTGTTAAGGCTTCTACAGCCAAAAATCCTACCCCTTCTGATAGAGATTCCAGGACGCTGGATAGATGAGGTAAGAAGGTTTATATGTCTGCAACCTTGGCAATCAGGGCTCTAAACTGCCAGTTTCATATGCTTAAATATCAACAGCATGTTATGGGCTTACTGAAACAGAAAATGTTGATTTCTGATTGTGTGGAAAATAGAGTTACAGGATTTATTGCATTCAGCAGAACAGGTTGGAAAGCATACTTTGCAATGTGGTTTTGATTCCTTGGAGGCCTCTTGCAGGGCCGCCGTAACTGGATCTGTGATAAGAAGGCATGCCTGGCTCAAGGAGCAAAATCTGCCTGGTCATGTTAAAGCTAAATTGTTGGATGCCCCTTTACAGCATGATAGTCTGTTTGGTAATAAGGCAGAAGAGGTTTTAAAGAAAATGGAAGACAAAGCTAAATCTATGCAAACTGTAAAAGATTTCTTGCAATTGCAGCCACCCAGGTTCAGTAGGTACTGGCCTCTAAGAATTGGTCCTTTCCTGTGTCCAACAGAGACACTCAGGGCAAATCCAGGCGCTCAAAAGGCTCCAGATATCAATCACAGGGATCTTACAGGTCAAAGCAATGGGGTGCCTCCACCTCCAAATCCGGAGGTAACAAAGCACAGCCCTACAGTAAGCAGTCTCAATGACTTTCCTCTACCATCTCCAAGCACTTATCTTTTGGCAGCCCCCTTGGGGAAAACTAGCACTTCATGCTCAAAATTGGCGGTTAATTACCCAGGACAAGTGGGTATTAAACATAGTATCCCAGGGGTACAGATTTCATTTCCATACTTTGCCAATTCCAAACGGATGGCCAGATCTGCCACAAAACCAGTAGGCAGAGGCCCAGAAACAAGTCATGTCCCTCATGGATATGGGGGCTATTCAACCGGTACCAGAAAAGGAAAAAGGACAAGGATTTTATTAATGACTTTTCCTGGTACCCAGAAAAGACAAATCATGGCGTCCAATACTGGGCTTAATTGATTCTGAACACGTTCCTGGACATTCCAAAATTCAAAATGTTGACTTTACAACAGCTACTGCCTATGCTGGGCAAGAATGCCTGGTTGGTAACTCTAGACTTAAAAGAGGCATACCAGTAAGGGAATCTTGCAGAAGATACCTCTGCTTCAAAGCAGGTTTTTTGCATTAGCAATTCTCTGCACTGCCCTTTGGCTCATCTACTGCGCCCAGTGTCTTTACAAAAGTGCCTGGCACCAGTAATTGCATTCTGCAGACAAAGAAACATTCAAATGTATCCTTATCTGGACAATTGTCTCATTCAGGCAGAGGACAAGGAGACACTTCTTCAGCATCTGGCGTTTGTAAAAAGGCTTCTAGCATGCCTAGGGTACACCATAAACGAAAATAAATCACAACTGGTATCCTCTCAAATAATTACATTCCTGGGTGCAAGCTTGATTACAGCTGCCCAGATGGCTTACCCTCACACCAGATAAACAAATGCAATTGATAATATACTTCAAACAAATGGCAACAAAAACCCAGTTATCTGCAAGACAAATTCTGCAGGCTTTGGGTTCATGGCGTCCTGCATTCTACTGATTCCATATGCAAGACTGCATATGAGGAAACTTCAATGGTACCTAAAAAGCTTATAGAGTCGACATTGTCACAGCCTGGAAACAATGATTCCTGTCATTCCCTGTCTACAACAGGAGTTTCTTTGGTGGGCAGAGAGATGTCACCAAAACAAGGGACTGTCATTCACTCTACCCCCTGCCACCCAAACCCTAACTACAGACGCATCAGACTATGCTTGGGGGGGACACCTGGCAGGGAGATGCATTCAGGGCAAATGGAGCCCAAACCAAATGCTTCTACATATCAACCAGAAAGAAATGCTGTCTGTTAAGAATGCTCTGACAGCCTTCAAGGACTTACTTCATCCAGGAAAACTACTGATGAAGACGGACAACACCACAGTTATGTGGTACATAAACAAGCAGGGGGGTACTCATTCCTACCCCCTTTGCAGACTAGCCATGACCTTGTGGAACACAGTCTTGACTTACACATCTTCAAGCTCAATTCCTGCCAGGAAAGCAAAATACTCTGGCAGACGACCTAAGCAGAAATCTTATGGACCCACATGAATGGAAACTGGATCCACAAATCTTCAGCATGTTAACACAGAAATGGGGGAGCCCAGACGTATATCTATTTGCCTCTCCCCAAAATTATCAGTTGGACAAATTCTGCACAAGAACTCATCACAAAAAAGCATGGAAAGTGGATGCTCTGTCCTTCAGCTGGATCAGTCTGTGCCTTTCCCCCTCTGCCTCTACTCTGCAAAGTCTAAACGTCAGAAAGGAAAAAACAAAAAAAGATTCTAATTGTTCCGGACCGACCTCACACTGGTACCCTCTTCTAAGGAATAATGTCGCACCTTCCTCCGTGATACTTGCCTCAAACACATCATCTATTGTCTCAGCAGAACTGTCAAATTCTGCACACTCCGCTCCAAACTCTGAATCTTGCAGCATGGCTAATCAACTAATTATTCAAACCACATGTCTCAGTAAACCTGTGATGGATGTCATTTTGGAAGCCAGAAGGCCTAGTACTAGAAAATCATATGCTGATAAATGGAAGAGATTCTGTGCTTGGAACCATGCACAAGGAATAGACGCAGCAAAGCTCAATATTCCTCAGATTTTGCGATACTTAACTGAGATGCTTGACAAGGGCCTATCTTTTTCTTCAATAAAAATCCATGCCTCTGCCATCTCGGTTCATTACAGCACAGATCCTCCCCTCTTTTCTTATCCACTGCTAAAACAGTATCTCAGAGGGGCCAAAAATTTAAGGCCTCTCAGGAGAGCGCCAACTCCTGCATGGGATCTCAATTTTGTGCTGGAAAAACTCACCCTGCCTCCTTTTGAACCAGCAGCTACTGCGGATATAAAATTTCTTTCTTGGAAGACAGCTTTTCTTTTGGCAATCACTTCAGCTAGATGGGTTTCAGAATTGCAGGCTCTCATGGCAGTGGAGCCTTTCATTATTTTTTACCTGGACAGGGTGGCCCTCAGGACCAATCCTTCTTTTATGCCTAAGGTGGTATCCAGTGTGGCTCTTAACCAGACCGATCACCTGCCAAATTTTTTCCCAAATCTGCAGAACAAGGGGGAGCGGATTCTGCATTCATTGGATGTAGAAGAATACACCGACAATACTAAAAACTGTTAAAACAAAAAAACACAGCTCACGAGCAGGTAGTTCCCAAACATTTACTAGGTGATTTAAAAGATAAAACGAGACTTAAAGCGCTTTTCGTTTGCACTGAAGCAAACTTCTTCAGAAGTACTTGTAATTAGAAACAACACAATATAAATCGTAACATGACTGACGTCACAAGTACATTTCCTGTACATCAGTAAACAGCTTAAAGTTGTAGGCTTTGAAAGCCATCCATTAAATACATCAAAACAGCAGTGGAGTTGCCATAAAGTTGTTGTACTTAACTCTATTTTATAAAATCATGTGCAAAAGGCACTTACAAAACACACATTGTAAAAAGTCAAGTGACAAAATAAATTAAAATCAAGTTCTTTAACCAACCTTAAAATTAAATACTAACTAAATACTAATGACTCTGTCTACAAGAGTAATTTACACAGTCGTTCCTACTGAAATCCAAGACCAATGTATAGACAACTTGCTGTGTAAATATATATTGTAAATAAAAGTGTATATATAATGCAGAAACTACATAAACTGCAACATCTCACTACCACATGGGCCCATCATAATAAAAGACGGTATGACTATCTGCATGTGTTTTTGTTTTTCAAAATACAACTTATAGAACACACATCATTTAACCCAGGGGGTCTGTATGCATCAAGCCTAATCTGCCACTGAAACTGGTTAGTAAGTATTTAATTTTAAGGTTGGTTAAAGAACTTGATTTTAATTTATTTTGTCACTTGACTTTTTACAATGTGTGTTTTGTAAGTTCCTTTTGCACATGATTTTATAAAACAGTCAAGTACAATAACTTTATGGCAACTCCACTGCTGTTTTGATGTATTTAATGGATGGCTTTCAAAGCCTACAACTTTAAGTTGTTTATTGATGTACAGGAAATGTGCTTGTGACGTCAGTCATGTTACAATTTAAATTGTGTTGTTTCTAATTACAAGTACTTCTGAAGAAGTTTGCTTCAGTGCAAACGAAAAGCGCTTTAAGTCTCGTTTTATCTTTTAATCGCCTAGTAAATGTTTGGGAACTACCTGCTCGTGAGCTGTGTTTTTTGTTTCTTCATTCATTGGATGTACACAGACAACTAAGATTCTACTTAAACAGGACAAAATCTATAAAAGTCAGCAACTACTGGTAGCATTTGCTGCAGGATCAGAGGGAAAGGCTGTATCAAACAGACTATTTCTAAATGAATAAGCCATTGCATTTGTTTCTGCTACTTGCACCATGGTAAACCTGTGCCCAAGGGGATCAGATCCCATTCCACCTGGACTGCCTCTACCTCAGCAGCTTTTCTAAGAGGGGTCCCTACCAGAGACATTCTAGAAGCTGCTACTTGGAGCTCTGTTCATACTTTCACAAAGCATTATCATTTACCTCTCCTCTAAATCCAGGGCAAGCTTTGCCACTGCAGTCCTGCAAGGCCTTTTAGTTGCTCCTAATGCTGTTTAGTTCCATCCTCCCATCCGTAGCTTTGGGATTCTACCCAAATGTAATGACTGCAACAGTGAAACACAAAGAACATAGTACAGTTGTGTACACTTACCATAAATGTAGATGTTCGAGTGTATTCACTGTTGCAGTCTGGGTTACCCAACAGCCAGCCCCCTTTTCTATACCTTTTCTTTCCTTCACTATACTCAAAAGCCTTTGTGGTGTATTTGCTTTTAGTTGAAGGTAAAAAATTTTTGTTTCTAAGGTGCATTTATATATTTACTGTTTATACATATAATTTTGCTCCCCATTTGGGGGGCACCTGACATCTGGGGCAAGAAAAACTGATTAAAATGGCGTCGGCTACATATTTTATACCCCTGATGACCTGAAGTCATGGAAGAGGAGACGGCAACCGACGCAGGACCAAAGACTTTGCTATTCAGGCCGACTGAGGGCAACCTCCCAACTAATTACCCTAATATAATCACTGCAACAGTGAATACATTCGAACATCTACATTTATTTATTTTATTTATTTATTTTACATTTTTTAACCGGGGGTGTCTGTCTGAGCCAAAACGGCCCTTTTTCAGCAGAGGCCCGGGGAGAAAAGCTCCACAAAGAAAAATTACAGACACATTTAGTTATTTAGACATGATCAGTATACACTGTTTTTATAGTGGTATGCAGCACACAAACAGTTACAGTGGAGAGAAACAAACAAAAAATATTAATTTTAAAAATAAAGGTCATTAATAAATTTGTGGTGTACAGCTGAAAATTGGAACATAGGTAGAATACATACATAGTACACAGGTGTACAGTACATACATTGTAGATTAGCCAGTGTTTGTGAGTAAGATTGAAAACTATTAAGTGCTCTAGATTTAGTAATGTATATGATGTTCGTGCATACAGCTGCAGTCATAACAGATGGGTTCTCTTGCCGTCAGGCGGGTCCTCGGTCGGCCGAATTCCAAAGTCTAGGTCCGGCGTCGGTTGTCGTCGCTTCTTCCCCGACGTTGGGGAAACTTTTTCTTGCCTCAGACCGATGTCAGACAAAGTTAATAATTGTATTTCTTGTGGGAAGCAAATACCGCATAAGGATTTCCATTCCCTCTGTATACCTTGTTTAGGCCCAGACCACAACATCTCGGTCTGTCGCTTTTGTGCTACATTCAACAAACGCACTATTAAGCGTCGGGCGGAGTTCGCCCAGCATTATTTTGGGAAAGCATTTAACTATACTATGTCGTCGGATACTCCGACTCCGGTTTTGTCTAAAAAATGCAAAGACAAGGACCGACACTCAAGGTCCGCGGCCTCTACAGACACCACGCCAAAGCCGACTACACGTGGTCTGGTTCTCAGCGAGGCCCCTACGCAGCCCCCGATTACCGATGACACATCTTCGGCGGTGTCTCCTGTACCCGAGGTCGCAGGCTCCTTGGCCCACACCCTGACTACAGATACCGAAGCCACGCTTGGCATTGAAACACAGAATGTGGACAGGTCCACCTCCACTCAAGGTGTCTTCAGACCTTCCTCTTCTTTCTCCATCAAGGCTTTCACCAAGTCTAAAGCTGCCATGCACCCTAAGAGACCAGCTACACATGGCCCATCTCCAGGCCCCATGCCTAAGAAACAGATGCTTAAAATGGCTGAGGATTTAATTACTCTAATCGGAGGTTCTCAGCCACCTCCGGACAAAAGACCCAGAGTGGAGGAAGATTCCCCCTCCTCTGATCAGGGCTCCATTATTTCAGAGCACTCTGATTATCAGGAACAGTCTTACTCTACTTTTGAAGACTCTGATGCAGAGGAATCTATTCCTTCTGTATCCCCCCCCTGAGGATTACTCATTTGGTGAAACTATGCATACCTTAAGGGAACACTTCCACTGGGAAGGCCAGGATTATTCAGATTCCAAGAAAAGGCTCAGGGAATTTCTTTTGTTACCCCAGCACAGGCCTCTGGCTATACCTCCTGTCCTGGACATCCTAGATGATGTTTACTCGGAGGCCTGCCTTAACCCGGACTCTCTCCCTCCAGCTCCAGTTAAGCCTGACAGGTACTACAGGGTTCCTGACTCACACCAATTTCTATACAAAAGCCATGCTGCTGACCTAGAAACCATCTCACAGGGGCCCAAGGGAGTTAAGGCCTCCATTGCCAAAAACCCATTGCCTTCCGAGAGAGATTCCAGATCCTTAGAAAGGTGGGGAGAAAAGGTATATACCTCGGCTACCTTATCCATGAGGGCCTTAAACTGTCAGTTTCATATGCTAAAATACCAACAGTTTCTGTTATCTCAAGTAAAATGTCAGAACCTGAACAACCAGACATGAAGGAGTTGCAGGATTTGATGCATAGTGCAGAACAAGTGGGTAAACATACCTTACAATGTGGTTTTGATGCTCTAGAGGCATCATGTAGAGCTGTTGTTACAGGCTCAGTCATACGTAGGCATGCTTGGCTCAAGGAACAAGCCTTGCCTGATCATGTCAAAGCTAAATTACTAGACGCCCCTCTTCAAAAGGATGTACTATTTGGGGCAAATACTGAGGAAGTATTACGGAAAATGGAGGAAAAGGCTAAATCAATGCAAACTGAAAGAATTTATGCAGGTTCAACCCCCACGTTTTAGTAGAAATTGGCCTTCCAAAAACTGGTCCTTTCCTGCCGCAGACAGACCCCAAAGAGGCAGATACAGGCGCCCGAGGGGCAGAGGACAAACACAAGGCTCGTACAGAGGCAGACAGTGGCAAGCTCCTACACAAAGAGGTGGTGAGGACAACTCGCAATCTTTCACAAAGCAAAACCAATGACTTTCCCCTTTGCATGCCAACCAGGTCTCAAATGGCAGCACCCTTAGGTGGAAAGCTGGCACTATTCTCAAAAAATTGGCATATTGTCACAAAGGACAAATGGATCCTGAACATTATAAACAGAGGCTACAAATTCCATTTTCATACCCTTCCAAAAATGAAAGGCATGCCAAACCTGCCACACAATCAAAGGGCAGAGGCACAAAAGCAAATTTCAGATCTTATAAACATGAAAGCTATTCAAGAGGTACCTACACACGAACAAGGTCAAGGTTTTTATTCCAGGCTATTTCTGGTGCCAAGGAAGGGCAAAGATTGGAGACCTATTTTGGATCTTTCCATCCTAAACACATTCCTACTCGTACCAAAATTCAAGATGCTCACTCTACAGCAACTTCTTCCCATGCTGGGCAAGGAGTCTTGGCTGGTAATGTTGGACCTCAAGGAGGCATACCTGCATGTCCCAATCAGACAAATTGCAGAAGATACCTCAGATTTCTTGCAGATTCAATACATTATCAATTCTCTGCATTGCCCTTTGGTTTATCTACTGCGCCCAGAGTATTCACGAAATGCCTGGCATCAGAAATTGCCTACTGCAGACTTCAAGGGATACAAATGTACCCTTATTTGGACGACTGTCTGATCCAAGTGGACAGCAAACACATTCTTCTGAAACATCTGGCTTATGTAATAATGTTATTAAACTCTCTAGGATACACAGTCAACAAAGAGAAATCAAGACTAATACCCTCTCTGAAGATAATTTTCCTGGGTGCCAATTTGGACACAAACACCCAGATGGCCTACCTCACGCCAGAGAAGCAGGGGCAACTAACTCAATATTTCAGAACACTGGCAAATTGCACCAGGCTGACTGCAAGGAAAATCCTGCAGGCTCTGGGATTCATGGCATCTTGCATCTTACTAATCCCATGTGCAAAGCTGCATATGAGAAACTACAATGGTACCTAAAAAACATATGGTCTCAACACAGCCACAGTTTGGAAACAATGATACCACTAATTCCATGTCTGCAAAAGGAATTTCTGTGGTGGGCTCAAGCATGCCAAACAAACACAGGTCTTCCATTCAGCAAGCCTCAAGCAAATCAAGTCATCACAACAGACGCCTCGGACTACGCTTGGGGGGCGCACATGACAGACCGGTGCATTCAGGGCAAATGGACCCAAAAAGAAAAGCAGCTTCACATCAATCAAAAAGAAATGCTAGCAGTGATAAATGCTATTACAGCCTTCAAGGACCTTCTACAACCAGGTCAGCTATTGATAAGAGCAGACAACACCACAGTTATGTGGTACATAAACAAGCAGGGAGGAACACATTCTTATCCCCTATGCAGACTGGCCATGTCACTTTGGAACATGGCCATGGACTTACAAATGGAGCTACAAGCACAGTACTTGCCAGGCAAGGAAAACACGCTGGCAGACAACCTAAGCAGGAATATGACAGATCCACACGAATGGAAGTTGCATCGAAAAGTTTTTACAGAAATAATCCAAGAATGGGGAAGGCCAGACATAGATCTCTTTGCCTCCCACAAAAATCATCTATTAACAAAATTCTGCTCAAGGATCTTCCATCCAAAGGCCTGGAGAGTGGACGCTGTCTCTTTCAGTTGGACATCAATGATAGTTTATGCCTTCCCACCCCTTCCTCTGCTGCCCAAAGTCCTATTGAAGACCAGAGCAGACAGACCAAAGATGATCCTCATTGCTCCGGACTGGCCAAGGCAACACTGGTACCCACTACTAAGGAGCCTGATGCATTCCCCACCATGGACCCTGCCTCTAATGCCTCTTCTTCTGACTCAGCACAGCTTCAAAACTCTTCACAGTCAGCTGAAGACACTCAATCTAGCCGCATGAAAGATTCCTTAGCATCACAGCAGGCCCTGCTCTCCAAGGAGGTGCAGGATGTCATTTTGGCGGCCAGAAGGCCATCAACTAGAAAAGCTTACTCTGCAAAATGGAAACATTTTTGTGTTTGGAATGAGAAAAAAAGCCAGTGCCCTGGAAAACTGAATTTACCTCAAATACTACAATATTTGTCCGAACTGCTAAGCAGTGGACTTTCTCCCCCATCAAAATCCATGCCTCAGCCATTTCTGCAGAATACAACACTGATCCACCTTTATTCTCTCACCCTCTATTAAGACAGTTCCTCAGAGGGGCTAAGAATTTAAGACCTCCAAGAAAACAACCAATACCTGCTTGGGATCTTAATTTCATTCTGGAAAAACTGACTTTGCCCCCTTTTGAACCAGCTGCCTCATCAGATTTACAATATTTGTCCTGGAAAACAGCTTTCCTTCTGGCTATCACTTCAGCTCGTAGAGTTTCAGAACTACAGGCTCTTATGGCTGTCCAGCCTTTCATCATCTTCCATCAGGACAGAGTTTCATTGCGTATCAACCCATCCTTTATGCCTAAAGTGGTATCCAGGGTAGCTTTAAATCAGGCCATACATTTACCTACTTTTTATCCTAATCCTCAAAACAAAGGGGAGAGATTACTGCATTCCTTGGACATCTGCAGAGAACTGCTTTATTATTTGGACAGAACAAAGCCTTTCAGAAAATCAGAACAGCTTTTTGTGGCCTATGCGGTAGGAGCTCAAGGAAAGTCAATATCCAAACAGACAATCTCAAAATGGATAGCCCACTGCATACGCTTTTGCTATTCCTTTCATGGCAAAACTGTACCTACAGGCATTAGAACTCATTCCACCAGGGCCACAGCCACCTCTGCAGCCTTCCTCAGAGGAGTTCCTACCAAGGATATTTTAGAAGCAGCCACTTGGAGTTCTGTGCATACCTTCTCTAAGCACTACAACCTACCATTATACTCCAAGTCTAGAGCAGGCTTTGCCACTGCAGTCTTGCAGGGCATTTTGGCTCCTCCTAGCTCCACCTAGTGCCTACCACCCCTTTCTTAGCTTTGGGATTCTACCCATCTGTTATGACTGCAGCTGTATGCACGATGAACATAGTACAGTTTTGTACCTACCATAAATGTAGATGTTCGAGTGCTAATACAGCTGCAGTCCAGGTTTCCCTCCCACCTTCCCCTCTAGGGGTATTCGTTTATGGTGTATTTGCTTGCAACTACTGTTTTTTGATTGTATTGCATTGCATTATTACATTATTTTATGTATTGCCTTCCTTCTGGGGGCACCTGACATCTGGGGCAAGAAAGACTGAAGAAAATGGCGTCGGCTGGTTCTTTTATACCCCTGTCGCACTGACGTCAGGGAAGAAGCGACGACAACTGACGCTGGACCTAGACTTTGGAATTCGGCCGACCGAGGACCCGCCTGACGGCAGGAGAACCCATCTGTTATGACTGCAGCTGTATTGGCACTCGAACATCTACATTTATGGTAGGTACAAAACTGTACTTTACCCGTTTTCACTAGCGTGAGGAGCAATCGTGGCACTGCCAACTTTGCTTGAGATGTTGCCTGATGAGGTCTTTAAAGGAGGCTTTGTATTGTGTGTTTTGAATGCTAGTAGGGACAGAGTTCCATTTTTTAGCCACTGAACTACTAGATAGTGCATCTCCAAAGCTATTGTAGCTGTTGGTGACTTCTAGTAGTAGTTTGCTTGATGATCTAAGAGGCCGTTTGGCTGAGTGATGTTGTACTAGGTTTTTGAGGGCAGGACACTTATTGGGGAGGTAATAGAATGACAGAGGCAGAGCTGATTGTAGGTTAGGAGGTTGGGCGGTTCAAAATAGTGGAGCGGTCTCAAAGCAGTACAGTGATGAGTTCTGTATGAGCAATTTGCAGCAAAGCGGGCAATTCTGTTATAGCAGGATTTCATTTTGCTTAGTTCAGTTTTGTTGAGATTAGTCAGAATGGGAGATGCATAGAGTAGGGTGGATAGAAGTTGGGAGTGAGCAATGGCTGATCTTGTGTTGTTGGTAAGAAATGGTTTAATACGGTAGAGTGACCCCAGTTTGGCATGTACTTTTTTAATAGTTAAGTTGAGATGACCATCAAATTTTAGGTGGGAGTCCATGGTTATTCCCAATAGCTTAGCCTGTGCCACTGGAGCAATTGGAGTAGCATTTATGGAGTAGATAGTGAATTGACTGTTAGTGTTTTTGTTTTTGTTAGAACTGGTTATAATCATAAGCTGAGTTTTCTTTGGATTGAGGATAAGTTGGGCTTTGGTAAGGTAGTTTTCAACGTCAGAGAATGCTAGTTGAGTTGTTTGCAGGAGGGTGGGAATGTTTTGTGCAGCACGGATTAAGGTAGTGTCATCTGCATACTGAATTCTAGATGCATGCTGTGTGGAGGTATGGAGGTCATTTGTGAAGACTCTGAATAGTAGTGGTCCTAAGATAGAACCCTGTGGGACTCCTATAGTTATGGGCAGCTGAGGAGAGAGAGAATGTTCCCATTTCACAGCTTGGTACCTGTCAGTTAAATAGCTTTGGAACCAGGTAAGAGTGGAATTTGATAGATGATATTGCTTTAGTTTGTTTAGCAGGATTTGGTGTGAGACTGTGTCAAATGCTTTGGACATATGCAAAAAATAGTTGACACTTGTAGGCCTTCATTTTTGAGATGGTTTACTATGTCTGTGAAGCAGAGGAGGGCTGTAGTGGTACTATGGGCAAGTCTGAAACCATTCTGAGTAGGTGACAGGATGTTGCTGTCTAGGTGATAGTTTAGCATCTGGGTATGGATGCATTTTTCTAGGATTTTGGCTGGGGGGGGAGAGTAAAGCAATGGGTCTGTAGTTATTAAGTTCAGTGGAGGTCCCGCCTTTATGTATGGGTGTAACAGGATATTTTCCAGAGTATGGTAAGTCTACACAACTGTACTGTATCATTCCAGGTAGAAGCCAGTTAAATTACACAGATGTTGTTTGGGATAATGTTATGGTAAATGTTTTTTCCTGGAAAAGGAATGTGGTCACTGTGTATAGTAAATGTACCTGTGGTTGTTGTGAACCATAAATGTTTGTTTGTGGGAACTGTTTGAGTTTTGTAAGGAATTGGGGTTGATTTAGATAAGAGTGGGGTTTACTGTGTTGTGAAGTAAGGTCAAATTTAAACGCATATGATTTCTGCTAGCCAGTAGTGTAGGATAATAGTACTGTAGCAGTGGAGAGGAGGCAACGGTGAAAGGAGAAATGATTAGGAACTGAGAGGAGGAAGAACTGGGTCTGGTTGGAGGTCTTGAGAAGGTACAGTGGATATAAAAAGTTTACACACCCCTGTTAAAATGCCAGGTTTTTGTGATATAAAAAAAGAGACCACAATAAATCATTTCAAAACTTTTCCCACCTTTAATGTGACCTATAACCTGTACAAGTCAATTGAAAAACAAACAGATCTGTTAGGGGAAAAATATAAAAAATAAACGTATAATAAGCTGGTTGCATAAGTGTGCACACCCTTAAACTAATACTTTGTTGAAGCACCTGTTGACATAATTACAGCATTCAGTCTTCTTGGGTACACACCTGCCATCAATTAAAAAGACTCTGATTAACCCCAAATAAAGTTCAGCTGTCGTAGTAGGATTTTCCTGACATTTACTCAGTTTCCTGCTACAGCAAAAGCCATGGTTTGCAGAGAGTTTAGAAAACATCAAAGAGATCTCATTGTTAAAAGGTATCAGTCAGGAGAAGGGTACAAAAAAATTTCCACAGCATTGGATATACCATGGAACACAGTGAAGACGGTCATCAAAAATTGGAGAAAATATGGGACAACAGTGACATTGTAAAGAACTTGATATCCCTCCAAAATTGATGAAAAGACTAGACGAAAACTGGTCAGGGAGGCTGCCAAGAGACCTACAGCAACACTGAAGGAGCTGCAGGAATTTCTGGCAAGTATTGTCTGTGTACTACATGTGATAACAATCTCCCATATTCTCCATATGTTTGGGCTATGGGGTATGGTTGCAAAACAAAAGCCTTTTCTTATACAGAAAAACATCCAGGCCCGGCTAAAATTTGAAATACAATACATCGTCTCCCAAAAGCGTGTGGGAATATGTAAGTACATTTGGCACAAAAACAACACTTCCCCAAAAGAACAATATCCCCACGGTGAAGCATGGTGGTGGCAGTATCATGCTTTGGGGTTGCTTTTCTTCACCTTGAACTGGGGCTTTAGTCAAGGTGGAGGGAATTATGAACAGTTTCTAATACCAGTCACTTTTGGCCCAGAACTTTTAGGTGACTGCTAGAAAGTTGAAGAGGAATTTCACCTTTCAGCACGACAATGACCCCAGGCATACATCCAAATCAGCATAAAGAATGGCTTCACCAGAAGAAAATTCAAGTTTTGGAATGGCCCAGCCAGAGCCCAGACCTAAATCCAATAGAAAATCTGTGGGGTGACCTGAATAGGGCTATGCACAAGAGATGCCCTTGCAATCTGACAGATGAGGAAGAGTGGGCAAATACTGCCAAGTCAAGATGTGCCATGCTGATAGACTCCTACCCAAGAATACTGAATCTTTTAATTTAAATCAAAAGGTGCTTCAACAAAGTATTAGTTTAAGGGTGTGCACACTTATGCAACCAGCTTATTGTACTTTTTTATTTTTTTTTATATTTTTTCCGCTTAACAGATTTATTTGTTTTTCAATTGAATTGTAAAGGTTATAGGTCACATTAAAGGTGGGAAAAGTTTTGAAATGATTTATTGTGGTCTCATTTTTTATGTAACAAAAGCCTGGCATTTTAACGGGTGTGCACACTTTCTATATCCACTGTACTTGGAGCCTCTGGGATGCTGACAGGTGCTGCATTTGAGAAGTGTTAGTCATACTGGAGAAGTGTAAGGGGAAAGGTGGAGAAAAGTGAAACGTGGGGAAGGCTGAAATTATTTCGGTTAAAGAGAAGGGAAGAAGGAAAGAACAAGATTTAGGGAATGTGGTGTTGGGGAGAGTGAAGTGACTGGAGGGGGATACTGGTTGAGACTGATCTTTGCTAGTTATGGCTGATGGAGGCTGACATTTAGCCTTTCAGAGGGAGGAGTTCAGGTAGGGGGGATGATGACTCCATCCCGAAGGGCAGATGGACTTAGTGGAGCAGCAAGGAGACGTGGTAGGGAAGGGGTGAATGAGAGTGGGTATATGGAATGTGGGAATATTGGTAATCCAGTAAAAAAAGAGGGTCTTAGCAGAATTATCTAGGAAGTGGCTGGATGTTATGCTAATACACGAAATGAAAGCTTGGATGTAGGAATGATGAAAAGGAAGGGTTTTCATTGGCTGGGTTTTTTTATAACTTTGTTTTTTAAATTATCTCCATTTAAGATATAAGCAAACATACTTTAACAATTGAATTGTTTTTTCTTTTGCATGTATTATACATCACTTCTGTTTTATTTATTTACAGCTGTTTTATTTATTTACAGCTATCATCAGTCCAACATTAGACAATTTAATCAATTCTTGCCTTCCTTTAAACCTCAGACCTCCACCTCCTGAACATTATTCTGTATGTGTTATTCCCACAGTTTCTATTTATTTCTATGTAATTAAGTTATTCCCTTCTCTAAAGATCCATTTTCAGTTCTTGTCTTTGGTTCATAATATTCAGTACTTCAAATACAGTTGATTTAGATTTTTTCCTGTTTTCTAGTTGATCTGAAAGGATCATTTCCTCATCCAATTTTTGACAGAGTACTGTGTAGGGAATTTTAAAAATTGGTTGGGGTTTTGTTGTGCTGTGTAGAATGAGTGGGGCTGAGATATTGGTAAAAGGAGGCTGATGGATGGATGGCACAGAAAAAATGCGGTACATGAAGATGGTAGGTGGGTGATGGGTTGGTAGGAGTTAGAGGGTAGAGGAATGCTGGTAGAGTTAGTGTTGGAAAGTATTTGGGTGCCATAGTACATCTTAGATGAAATGGGGGTAGGATTGTGGTTTGGGGGTAGAGAGTTTGATGTGACACTGGAGCCAAAAAGGAATATTTGTTTGGAACAACAGAATTTCATAGGAAATGCTGATAGGTGCTCACTCAAATGTGGGCTAAATGCACACTTTTTATACTTTGTACAGAGGGGAGGCTATGGAATATACTTTTTCTAAGAATGAAGAAAGATTCAAGTAGATTAATTAGGATATTGGTGAATATGGAGTCAGCAGGCGAGATGGGAGAAATTAGATTAATGTGAAAGGAGTTATCTAACCATGTTGTGGACGTAGAGAGATGGTGTTGAGGGAGAGCATAAAGGGAATCTGGGGCATTAGTGTGAAGAACAACAGATCAGATGAATGCAGAAAATGGTAAACTAGCTAGTGAAGGAAAAAGGTAAGACCGGGTAATGCGTTGTGGGGTATAGGAAGAGGTTAAAGCAGTATGGATGGGCAGACTGATGGAAATGCAGGTTGTAACACAAGAGAAAAAGAGAAGTGAGAGATTGAAAAGGAGGCTTGTGAGTGGCAGGCTTTGAAGTAGCAGGTGACGCACTTTGAAGGAGATTAAAAGTAAGTTGTTGGTAAGAAGAGGGGCAAGGTGGTAAGTATTGGGGAAGATGGAGAGTAAGATAATTTAGTTAAAAGATTAAAAAGCAAAAGCCAAGCTTTAGTGGCAGGAATTAAAATAGGCGACTGGCATAGAGTGAGTTGTATTAAGCATGCCATCAAAGTGTTTAGGGGCTTTATTAAAATTCATACATGGATTTGGAAATTTAGGATAATAAGTTTGGTGTAAAGCAGGATGATGTGTTGTCAACTGGGTAGAAACCTTATGAGTGGGAGAGGTGGTAGATAAACATTGGCATTTAAAAGACAGGGAGCTGAAGGACTTGATGGATACCCCATCACTATTTTAAGAGGGGATTGCAAATGATTGACAGTATGGCTAGGTTAATGATATTTTTGAAAGGAAGGAAATGTCATTGTCTGTATATGAGGCTATAGTTATTGCCTTGTATAAGGGGAAGGAGGATAAAAAAAGACCCATCTAGGTCAGTGTTACTGTGTTTTTGCAAGAGTCTTGTCAGCTAGATTTGAGGGAGTTCTACCAAACATCACAGGTGAAAAACAGATGGTCTTTCTAAGTGGTAAGATATTGGTGGACCGGTGGTACACTTTAATGAATTTTTAGGGGGGCAGTGGAAAGATAAATGTTGGGGAAAAATGTGTATAATCTTGATAGGTAACAGAAGGCCTTTTGATAGGACCAGTTGTGATCACTGCTGCAGTAGCCATAGCTGTGTGGGGTTATAGCAGAATATCACAGCTGGCCAGCTTCCAGAGCTTCAGGGTACCTTCCACACCCCCAAACTGTCAGGCAGGTTGAGCTGAGTTGACTAAAAGGCAGGTTTGTGTGTCAGTTCCTTTAGAGCTTTACTGTGACCAAAAAGTAGTCTGCTCTAAGGCTTTCAAGGATTAATGATTGGCTTGTTGCTGTTCTTTTGTTGAGCAGTTAAGTTCCCTTTGGGGGGAAAAACTCTCATTTTCTAAATGTTTGTTTCATAACTTTCCTGTTCAAGAAAGTTATTGTAAAGCTAGTTACTTCTGTGTTTTAATGGACTGTCACAAGACTGTATTGTACTTTTAATGGGAGTGCTTTTTTCCTGTCCATTTAAAGGTTGTGCAAAGTAACTGAAAAACATTTTTTTTTCCTGTGGAAAAATTGTGTTCATTTTACTTTTTATGAGGCTGGCAGTGTGTTTTTAAGTGCTGCTTGCTTTGTTTTTCTGTGAAAGTTACTTTTAAAGACTTGTAGTTTTTATTGGGATTTGCTGTTTGTTTTCCCGGGGAAAGAGGCACCGTTTTCAGCTTGACCATAGAAGAACCTGTCAGTCCCATGTTTGGAGCTTCTTCTGGCTATGAAAAGAAAAAGTTAAGAAAACAGCCTTTGCCACCACAGTAGACTAGTTATTTGCCTCGGCAGCAGATGGGTGATTTTGCTGTGGCCATTTGTTGTACCTCATATCACTCCTTTTTTACCTCAAATCCCTCTGGTGTAGCACTTACAGCTGCTATGGACCAGGGGTTTTCCACATCCTCTGCAGCTGTTGGGATCCCTTCAGTAGGCAAGGGAGAGCCATTCTTGTCTGTCCTGGGAGAGGAAATGGGGAGGGCTTCCCTGTTGTATCAGAGTGCTGTGCCCATCCCTGGGGGAAGCTGCCACTGCCATTACTAGCATGATTGGCTCCATGTTTCTTGTCAAAAAGAAACAGAACATTAAACATATCCTACTTCTCAAATTTCCTTAGACAGGAGTAGTTTACTGGGTTTGACTCTGGGTATAATTCGGGCTATTGATCCTTCTTGCAAAGTAGTTTCTGGGTAAAAGAAAGAAGGATACCTCTTTTCCTGAAGAGATTCAAGATTCTGAATATGAACAGAAAGATAAAGGAACAGATTCACCTCAGATTTCTGATTCAGACTCTGAAGAGAGCTCAGTTTCTGATTTTGTGTGTGTGTGTGTGTGTGTGTGTGTGTGTGTGTGTGTGTGTGTGTGTGTGTGTGTGTGTGTGTGCGCGCGCCCGTGCTTGTGTGTGTGTGTGGGGGGGTTCTCTTTCTTTGAGGCTGTTGCTAGAATGTGCTAGTGTTTTCAGTGGGGGAATACCGTGGTGTCCTTCCATTTCACTGTTGCTGTATTCCTTACAATAGGGATCCCTGCCAAGGGTGGCCTGACGTCCAGCCAGTGTACCAAAGCCTTTAGGTTGCTAAGGGTATGCCGTACATCACACATATGCTCCCCTTGTACAGAGTAGGGCATAAAGGTGACATCCAGAATGTACCATCCTCAGAGCTTCTTTGCCACCACTCTGAACACCATCTTCGATCTTTGGTCTGAATGCTCACTTTGTTTGCTGGCTCACCAAGCCGTTTTCAGCTAAGTGCCTTGTTAGGGTGTTCTTATCTCTTTTCCTTTGTTTTTGTTGCTTGTGGGTTTCATGTTGTCCTGAAAGGGTAAATGTCAGTGCAGAAGACAGATTCCCCATAAAGACCACAACGAGCAGTGTTTGTTTTGTCTGTTTGCTTCCCGTGATCATATCTCCTGGCCTATGTGCCAGACTTTTTTGTTTTGAAGACTCTGCATAGTCAGCTTTTCTCTTTGGCCATAAATTTAGAAAATCAACATCTTAAACTTTTGGAAAAAGACGCTATGCAAGGAACTAGGAACTTCCTGTTGTGAGGGTCAGCCATCTGTGAAGAAGGACAAGAAAGCTAGGTCTATTCTTCGGCTGTGCCACCTCCACTGCCTGTCTCCGTTGAGGCTAGTGAAAGTCTGGATGATCGCCTGGCTCCTAGGTTGGATTCTTCTGCCGTGACCACTTCGGAGGCTGGCATGGATTCGGCATCACACACATACCTGGAGGCATTGCAGACGTCTGCTTCAGATGTTCAGGGGGAACCATAGCTGATTATTACGAAAGGGCCTAGATGTGTTCCCAGGTATTGGTTATGGAGGAGGTACCAACTACCATATATAGAGTATCGTACTGGGTCTGAGAAAGCTGATGCCCCTTTAAAGAAGAAACAAAAAACGAAACCTGTTTCTCAGGCTCCTAAGGAACGTCAGAGTGAATGGCAGAATTTCACTCTAGGTTTGTTTAATGCCCTTATGGCTTGAAGCCTCCTCAAGGACTTTCTGTTCCAACTCCCTCTTGGTCTTCCACTCCCTCTTAAGAAGCCTTAGGAGCAAGATTCCTCTGAGGAGGAGGAAGAGAAGGATTTGGATGAGGAATCCCTTGCCTATTCTCAGATGACTCCTCCCTTGGACTGTGATTCTGAGGAAAAGGAATCCACTAGTCCTGCCTCTCCTTTTGAGGAGATTTCCTTTGGGGACACAATTTCCATAAGGATGGAATTTTTTAGATGAGATTGTGCCCATGTGTCTGAATTTTAGAAGCGGTAGGAAGGTGTGTACCTCAGCTACCCTTACTTTTAGGGCTGTCAATTATCGGGCCCATATGACAAGATATATTTTGGCTTTTCTTTCTCGGGCCTTTCAGGTTATTTCTGACCTTCCTGACCCTGAGGGGAAGATTTACATGCTCTCTTTGTTCGGGACAATTTCTTAGATGGCTCGCCATTCTGTTAAATACAAAATTTGGAGCGTCACCGAAGGAAAATGCTTACTGAAAATAAGTTTGTCTAATTTGATTGTGGAAGAGAAAAATGTACTTGGATATATTCTAGGAAACAGGAACCTCAGGGTGATGAAGCCGGACAAGGAGGGGTGGGATGGTGCATATGGGTAGTATTATTTATACCGGTAAAATGATAGTAATTCTTAATGACACTCATAAGTACACTGTAGTATCTAAAAATGAGATTAATTTTGCCTATCACAAGATTGACTTTGTTCTTGGAGAGTTATACCATGACGGCTTGTTGAATAAAAATGTTTGGCTACTTGCATATTGCTGACCCTATTATTCTAACCTTGTTTGGTGTTCCGAAGGTACACAAGGATTTGGAAAATCCCCCCTTAGGCCAATACTTGTGGCAAATGGGTCCAAAACACAACCCCTTGCAAAATTTTGGGATTTTAAGATAAGAAATTTGTGGGGTGGAAATGAAAATATTGTAAAGGACTCATGGGACCTATTAAGGAGGCTTAAAAGTGAGGTTTATAGAAATTAGATTATTTTGTAACCATAGATATTGTGGACTTATTCACCCGTAATGAAGGTATGGTTTGGCTCAAAGAAGAGTTACAGGAAAGGAAATTTATGACAGAGATCTGGTTTCTGTAGACCTTATGAATTTAGTGGTAAATAATTTTCTCCATTTTGAAGGAGAATTTTACCAGCAGAGCTCTGGAGTAGCTATGGCTGGCTAGTTGTGCTCCCACTTTTGCAAACCTAATACTTTATGTATGGGAAAAGAAATAGATTTATAATTCAAATTACACTGGATGTTGGACCTTTATATAAGAGATTCCTGGATGACATTTTTATTTTTTGGGTAGATTCCAAAGAAAAGTTAATGGAATTTATTACATATATTAATGAACTACCCACTTTCTAAGATTCACCCACAAAATAAATTAAGAAGCTATGAAGTATTGGATGTGTCTGTCAAAGTTGTTAAGGACAAGAGGTTTACGCCTAAGATTTATAGGAAGATTACTTTCTCTAACTCTTACTTGTATTATACAAGTGACCATCCTTTTAAGCAGAAAAGGAATGTAGTAAAAGGACAAATATGTCTGTATAAGTAGAATGATATTGCATGGTGATTTTGTCCTGGAAAGTAGACATTTGAAGAGTATGTTTCTTGAAACAAAATACCCAGAGAAACGAATAGAATCAGGTTCATGAAGAAGTTACAGTGGGAAGAAAAGATAAATACTGGCTCATACTAGATTTGGGAGAAGCTGGTGAAAATGTTGTTAGTAAGGGTAAAAATAATGCTGAGAAGGGTGTTAGTTTGGATGGTGCCTTTGTTATAGTTTGTAATGGGGGTGCCAAAGTAATTACTAAGATCATTGGGGAGGAATGGAAGAAATTCTCAATTTTTCTGATTTAGATGTGCTTTTTAAGAATCCAATCAATATAACTTGGAGGAGAGCCCAGAATATAAAGGACCTGGTGGAATGTAAGGGTAAGACTAAGGGCAGTAAAAGGATGAGTACTTTTAAGTGTGATGCATGTGCCTGTATTGCCCACAAAGAAAATTATTTTCTGACAAGTAGGAGTAAAGTTATTAAAGGAAATTCAATTTCTAATGGCAGTAGTCAGGAGTTAGTGCATCTGGTTACTTGTGAATGCTGTTTTATCTTTCGGCTTTTCCCGGTTAGGGGTCGCCACAGCGGAACTCCGGTCCGCTAATGATTGGCAGTAGATTTTTACATAGCGAGTTGCCAGCCCTGACATACAACCTTCAACGAAGATACGCCCGTTTACGCATGTCTCCACACACAAGACGCTTTAGCTGAGAATCGAACAGGACAACTTCTTACTGTGAGGCGACAACGCTACCGCAGCACCACCACCGCAGTACTAATGCATTCTATATTGATAAAACAAAAAGAACCCTAAGGAGAAAGATATATGAACATTACTGTTATATAAAAAGTAATCCGTGGTGGTTCTGCGGTAGCGTTGTCGCCTCACAGTAAGACGCTGTCCGGTTCATCTCTCAGAGCGTCTTCTGCGTGGAGACGTGTGTGAATGGGCGTACCTTCGTTGAAGGTTGTGCATCGGGCTGGCAACTCGGTACGTAAAAATCAACTGCCAATCATTAGCGGACCAGAGTTCCGCTGTGGTGACCCCTAACTGGGAAAAGCCGAAAGTCACAATAACTATGATTTAAAAACTAAGGATGAGAAAAATAGTTATAAGCATTTGAAAGGTTGCCCCAATGCAAACAAGTTTTTTTTTTTTTTTGTATGTGATAGAAGTAGTTCCTTTTGATTTTAAGGGGGGTTCTTGGGAAAACAAGATTGAGTATCGTGAATTGTACTGGCACGTAATCCTGGAAGCGAACAGAAGCCTAGGACTTAATGTGAATTTTAAGAATAAGTTCAGTGTTAAAAATGAGAGGGGCTAGAATGTGAATTATTTGTTATAGCAGGGGTTCCCAAAGTGTGCGCCGCAGCTTCCTCACAGGGGTGCCGCGAACAAATAAGCTTAGCCGCAAAATAAACTGTGAACTAATAACCTTAGTTACTAAGCTTATTAGTTCACGTTTATTTTGCAGCCACTAGACAGTTAACTTTAAAGGATCATTTAACTTTAGGGTCAGGGGGAGGTTGTAGTTCACTAGACTTGTAAACTACACTTGCACCGTTTCTACATGGCTTGCAAAACACTGTGGAATTATGGTAGTTGCAGTAATGAGGTATTTTTTTAGTTTGTTTCTTTCTAATGAAGTGCTTGTATTCATTTGTGCTGCTTCTTATCTATTCTTAATGCAGACTTTTGTAGTGGGATTTAGTAAATCAGTTTGTCTCTTTTGGAATTCATCCGTTTTTAAATTCATTTGAGTTCTGTAGCTGTAGATAATGAGGCAGTTGCAGGAATGCAATATAAATATTCAGTTGTAAAGCAGTTCTTGTAGATACAACTGATTTGTTGAATTTCTTTGTTCCACATGTTATCCTCAAGATGCTAGCATAGAGCTCAAAGTACTCAATAATCACAGACAAAGTAAAAAAAAATAACTGCGGTCGGAAGGCTCCTTAAGGGAGAATTTTTTTTTCCTGGACAGTTGTGAAGTACTGTAGTAAACTGTTTGCCATTAGTCACTGACTTTATTCCTCAGTGGTTTATCTGAAAAAGGGGATAGTCTGCAAAATATGGTACAGTTGAGAGTCTGATATGTCTGTTTTGTCTTATTTTAACCCCTGACCAACTGACTGTGACGTGAAAATTAAAAAGGATTTTCTTAAAAAAAAAAAAAAAAAAAAATTCAAGAAGATTGACTCTGATTTTCCTCCCTTACTGTTTTGTATTTCAGGCCCTTTCGCTGACTAATTTCTTTGTGAAATGGCACTCGGCGTTAGAACAAAAAAACCCCCCACCTCCTCTTGGAAGCTCAAGAGTATCTAGTATCTAGGAAGTGGTAGCACGGAGTACGTATGTGCCCAGTGTTTGCAGAAACAGATTTTAAATATTGCTTTTATAAACTTAGGAAGTTGTTAGAACAGCAGATTTTTTGTTAGCATGTGGCACAGATAGCTACCTGGTGGTGTGAAATTTCACTCCAGATGATTCTCACTGCTGACGCAGTTCCCTACCCCTTATGCCAAAAATGAGAAAATAGACCGTGAATGGCTGAAATCTTAAACTGTGACTTCAGTCCCTGGCGTTGTTGTAGAACAGTACCTCCCCAACTGCCCACCACCCAACTCCCGGTGACCTGTTCGAATGAGGAATGAATATTCATGGTGATGTCTTCTATGGCCTCATGAATAATCATCAGGGTATTCGGCACTTTAGCTCGAGGGGACAAAGAAACAGAGCTGCAAATGGAAGTAACAAAGTTGGAATCAGTGCTGTATGTTGGCAACGTGCTGTTTATTAAATCAGCCCTCACTGTCAGAGTTAGTATATTTAGAGATGCAGTACAGTGAGATTTGTCCCATGGCAAAAACATTTTTTGTTTTTGTTTTGTTGCATTCTGCAATGTGTGATTTTTGTGTCTTTGAGGGAAATAGTGCTAATGAATGTTATTTCTATGCTTAGCCATACAAGTGTGTGTGTGGTAGGGTGTCAGGCCAGACATTTCCCAGCTAATCAGTGGCGTGATGGACTCCTTTATTCTTATTCCTGTTTCTCAGATGATGAGATTCTTCCAGAAATCTAAACTCCTCTGAGCCAAGGTCATTCTTTTAGCCCCCTCTGGCCTGACAAACCGTAATAACATGTTATCTAGGAAGCTTTTAATAGCAAGTTAATTTAATTGCTGGGAACAGCAATTTACCCTCTGAACTTAAGCTCATGCATCAAAAAAAAAATGATGAGACAACAATGTTGCTAGTTATACAGTGGTGTCACAGCACAATCCTGTGTTATCTGACAAGCTTTTAATAGCAAGTATGGGGATCACTTTATTTAATCCAGTTCAAAATGAATAAGTAAATGAAACCAAAAGTTGCAGAAAGTAATAAAGAAGCATTTAGAAAGAAGTGTGCAGTTTTGGATCCAGTCCTTTGTAAACATTTCACAGTAACATACTGTTTCGCAAAGTATACTTGTTAGAATTTGATGGGGGGTGGGTGTGCCTTGGAAAAACCTGGATTCAACAAGGGAGCCAAGAATTGAAAAAGTCTGGGAAACAACTGTGTTATAGGATAAGATTTCTGCTTTTTTTTTCTATTTATGTCCACCTGCATTGCTGGGCTTTGGCCACTAGATGGCAGTAAGAGAAATTAATATTTTGCTGTTTTAAATGCAGAAAAGTTTTAATTTTTTTAATTTACTGTTATAACATTTTTTTACATGTAAAAAATGTTACGTTTATCAATTTTTAACATTTATAAATTTGCAAGTTTTTCATTTTATATATATATATATATATATATATATATATATATATATATGAGATGCAGCATTTATTTATTTACAGCATTTTTTATACAGAAGTAGTACTGTGATTATTTTTTAAATCTGTAACTGTAACACTTTTAATGAGTGAGTGACTATTGGATGGTGTATAATTGGAGTTTTTTTGGTATGTAAAGGCAACAGTTTTATGTGGAATTTTATCGGAAGAAGTCTTGAAATGAAAATGTGGTGATTTCACAGGTTCATAGTTTCATACTAGGCTGTCTGCCCTAGGGCATTTATAAGCCTAACCAGAGTGTGTTTGGCTTTCGCCACCCATTTTAAATTAATTTTTCTATGCCCTTTTTCGAGGTTAGTATACTGTGCCTCTATCTAACAGTGACACAGAAGTAATACCCGGGGTAAACCTACGATCTCCCATCCACTCATCAAGATTCCTCTTGAAGAGAGTCAGTGAGGGACTCTGCCTAACCTGGACTGGGATTTTATTCCAGAGTGAAGGGAGCCTCTGGGTTATGAATCTGTCCCTCCAGCATGTCCTATTTATTTCAGTGCTGAGGTTCAAGTCTCTCGAGCACGTACTGAGGTTCAAGTCTCTCGAGCGCGTAGCTCAATGGGATTTGGATTTTCTGAGGTGCAACATGTCCATTAATTCCGGGTTGGACATGGCTTTATACGTCAGACACAGATTGCCTCTGAGCAGGCGGTATGCCACTGAGTAGAGCTGGAGTTTCTTTAACCAGGCAGCATATGGCATCTGTTTGAGCCCTTTGATCCTCTTGGTGAGGTACTTTTGGGGTCTTTCCAGTTGCTGCAGGTGTCTGGTAAGGTACATCCCAAAAGGGGCATTGTACTCAATTATGGGCCTGATGAGGGATGAGTAAAGAGGCATGATCTCCCCTGAGCTAGATGTGAATCCCTTCATGTTTAGGTGGGCTATATAAAATGTTTTTCTAACCACTTTGGCCATGTGGTTGTCAAATGAGAGATTGCTATCAGCTTGGGTCCCCAGGTCCCAAATTACTTCTTCTGTACTTAATGGATTGCCACCTATGTGGTAATTTGTGGGCACTTTGTTTTTGCCAAAGGGGATGACTATACACTTTTTGGCGTTTAGCTTGAGGCCATGGCTCTGGCACCAGTTGTCTGTTTCTATGAGGCCCTTTTGGAGGATGCTTGTGTCGGCTGGAGAGTCGATTATGGCGCCCAGTTTGCAGTCACCTGCGAACTTGGTCAGCCACAGTCCTTCCGTGTTGGCCTGTACCTCCGAGAAATATAACAAGAGAGGTCCCAGGACTGAGCCTTGTGGGACGCCACTTGTAACTGGTTTGGAGTCTGACATGTCTCCAGCAATTCTAACCATGTGGGTTCTGTCCTTGAGCCAGTTTGCAACCCATCTAGTGACATAGGGGTTTATATTTAAGCTGGTGAGCTTATCTATAATGCCCGAGTGGGGTATTGTATCGAAGGGTTTTACGAGGTCTAGGTAGGCTGTGTGGGCCACCTTCCCCTAGTCAATGGCCTTGGTGACTGTTTCAAAGAAATCGACCAGGTTTAAGAGACAGGATCTGCCCTTAACAAAGCCGAACTGGGTAGGATCCAGTGTCTGTAGGACCCCAATATCTTTATTTATGAGGTCCATGATGATCCTTTCCATAGCTTTGCAGACCAAGCTAGTCAGGCTTATGGGGCGATAGTTTCCAGGATCTGTTGAGGCACCACTTTTGTGGAGAGGGGCCACTGTTGCTGTACGCCATTCTTTGGGTACATATCCTGTAGTAAGGCTGAGATTGAACAGTAGTTTTATGTTTGGGTTTAGCTGCTCTTGAAGTTCATGTAGGACGCAGCCCGGGACACCGTCTGGTCCCATTGATGCTGTGTTTTTTGCTTTGGAGAGGGCGGCTCTTACCTGAGCATCTGAGATGTCAGGGGGCAGCACTCTGCTGGGATAGATATTTGCCCTTTTGGTGGGGGGGGGGTTTGAGCTGAACCTGTCTGCTAGGATGTTGGCAATGTCTGTGGGTTCGGTGTATTTTTTGTCATTTTGGACTAATTCTGAGCATATCTGGGAATTCCCACCCAGGTTCCTAACATAACTAAAGAAAGCCTTGTGATTATCCTTAGTGTCCTGTGCAATTTTTCTCTCGAAGCTGGCCTTAGACGATTTTATGAGTGCCCGTAGTTTTTTGCTAATACTGATCCAGAGATGCCTTGCCTTTTTGGGATTTTGCTCTATCATATGTAGTAGCTTCCTCCTCCTATTGTATCGTTTGTTTATGGCTGGGGTCCACCAGACAGGACGTCTGCCTTTGGAGGATTGGGTCTTGGTTTTATTTGGGATTGCATGATCCATGCATTCCTGAAGGTGTTTATAGAATGCGTTTATAAAGGATTCTGCGGTCTGGGCCATATTTTCTACAGGCCCGGGGGCTTTGAAGGATTTCACCTCGGTTTTGAGGAGTGTGAAATTTGCTTTAGAGAAGTTTTTCACTGTGGTTTTCTGGGCAGGTGGTGGGGTCGGGATGTGAATATCCAGTGAGATTAGTTTATGGTCTGATCTTACCAGTGAGGGATACACTTCTGGTCTGGAGCATAGAGTCCCCATGTTGGTGATGATCAGGTCCAGTATGTTTTCTTCTCTTGTGGGAGTGGTAACAAGTTGTTCCATAGCATTTGTCAGTGTGCAAATCAGTCACAGCCCTTAAGGCCAAACACAATGCCAGACACACTTGTCATAGGTGACTCCATAGTCAGGCACACTGACGTCCCACTCACCAGACTGAACAAGGAGAGGGTCACAGTAAACTGCCTGTCGGGCGCTAGAATCTGCCACATAACACAAGCCCTCAGGTCACTCCACAGCAAGTACAAGTTTGACTCGGTCATTGTCCATGCCGGTGTGAATGACCTGAGACGTACCTCCCTGGACTACATGAAAAGGGACATAAAGGAGCTCTCAGATTATGTAGCCCAGGCTGGTATGACCCTGAGCAGTATCCTACCTTCACCAAGAATGATGCCACAATACAGAGACAAAATGATCAGTTTTAATAATTGGCTTAATTTCTGGTGTCATTCTAAGGGGATCCAATGTCTGTCTACCTGGAATGACATGCTTGACGCCACGCGGCTTGCACCTGTCACCCTGGGTTTCCGGATATTGGCAAAGGCTCTTGCCACCCCATAGTGCCTTTTAGACAAGGCTCAAATTCTAAACCCACCGCCCTAGAAAACAATAATGGAAAAAACTAAGGGTAATGCTGCTCAATGCCAGAAGTCTAAATCTCAAGATGCACGCCTCAGCCCTCCTTAGTATGGAGAACATCGATGTCTGTGCTGTGACTGAAACCTGGTTCAAGGCTCCTGAGAGCACCCGGCACTATCAGGTTTTACCTCATATCATGCGTTCCGCCCCAAAACCACCACAAAAAGGAGGGTGTATCCATATTCATCAAGGATACCCACACCTCCAGGCTGGTGGCAACTCACGAAGCATCAGAGACCATTCAGGTGGAATTAACCATAGGCAAAACTGCTCTACAGTTTGTAGCATGTTACAGGCCACCCTCTCAAACTCAGGAACCCCACACAGCCTTCCTGAAGACACTGGAGAGTATAAATGTCTCTCCAAACACCATCATATTGGGTGACTTCAACTACCCAAACATAGACTGGGAACATTACTCAAGCCCCAATACCCTTGCCCAAAGGTTCCAGGAGTTCATAAACTGAAATGCTATGGAACAACTTGCTCGGAAGTATATCCTCATTGGTGAGATCAGACCATAAACTAATCTCACTGGAGATCCACATCCCACCCCCAACAAAAAAGACCATAGTGAAGAACTTCTCAAAAGCCAACTTCACACTTAAGACTGGTGTGGTATCCTTCAAGGCCCCTGAGCCATTGGAAACCACAACCCACACTGCTGAATCCTTACAAATGCGAGCACCTCCAGGATTGCATGGATCAAGCAATCCTAAATAAAATCAAGACCCTTTCCACCAAAGCAAAGCCCGATCTGGTGGACCCCAGCCATAAACAAACTTTACAACAGGAGGAGAAAGCTACTACAAGCAAAATCCCTAAAAGGGAAGACATCTCTGATCAGTACTAGTAAAAAAACTACGATCACTCATAAAATCATCCAAGGCCAACTTTGAGAGAAAAATCGCCAAGGACTCAAAAGACAATCATAAGGCCTTCTTTAGCTATGTTAGAAATCTGGGTGGAAACTCCCAGATATGCTCAATTAGTCCAAATGATACAAAAATCACTGAACCCACAGACATTGCAAACATACTGGCAGACAGGTTCAGTGAAAATTTCTCCCTCCCTCCCCAAAGAAATATCTATCCCAGCAGAGTGTAGCCTCCCAATCATCTCAAAGGCCCAGGTGAGAGCTGCTCACACTAAAGCTAAAAACACAGCACCAATGGGACCGGATGGTGTCCCGGCTGTGCTGCCAAACTCAATGAGGAACTAAACCACACACATAAGGCTGCTGTTTAATCTTAGCCTTACCACAGGATACGCAAGAGTGGCATGGCAACTGTGGTCCCACTCCACAAAGGCGGTTGGACCCTGTAATTACTGGTCTGCAAAAGCTATGGAGAGGATCATAATGGAACTCATAAATAAAGACAGGGGACCTACAGACATTGATCCTACCCAATTCGGCTTTGTCAAGGGCAGATCATGCCTCTTGAACTTGGTGAAACTGTCACCAAGGCCATTGATGAGGGTAAGACAGTTCACACAGCCTACCTTGACCTTGCAAAAGCTTTACACAATACCCCTGGTATCATAGAAAAGCTCACCAGCTTAAATGTAAACCCATATGTCACAAGATGGGTTGCAAACTGTCTCAAGGACAGAACCCACAGGGTTAGAGTTGCTGGTGCCATGTCAGACTCCAAGCGTCACAAGTGGTGTCCCACAGGGCTCAGTCCCCTCTTTTGGCATCTACTTTTCAGAAGTGCAGGCAAACATAGGAGGATTGTGGCTGACAAAGTTTGCAGATGACTGCAAACTGGGCCATAGTTGAAAATCCATCAGACACAGATATCCTTCAGAGAGGCCTCATAGAAACGGATAACTGGTGCCAGAGCCATGGCCTTAAGCTAAACGTCAAAGAATGTATAGTCATACCCTTTGGTAAAAACAAGGTAACCCCAAGTTACCACATAGGTGGCAATCCATTAAGCACAGAAGAGGTTATCCGGGACCTGGGGACCCAAGTTGACAGTAACCTTTCTTTTGACACTCACATTAGGACCTTCTACATTGGTTACCTGATTATGAAGGGATTCACATCCAGATCAATGGAGGTCATTGTTCCCCTGTACTCTTCACTTATCAGACCAATGATTGAGTACAATGGCCCATTCGGAATGTATCTTACCCAACACCTGCAGTGGAAAGACCCAAAAGTTCCTCACCAAAAGGATAAGATAAAATATGCCATATGCTGCCCGACTGAAGAAACTCCAGCTCTATTCAGTCGCGCCTGCTCAGAGGTGACCTGTGCCTGACATACAAGGCCATGTCCAACCCGAATTAATGGACATGCTCCACCTCAAAATCCAAATACACCAGAGCCACAAGAGCAAGAGACTTAAACCTCAACACAGATATAAATAGGACGCGTGCTGGAGGGACAGATTCATCACCCAGAGACTCCCTATGCTGTGGAACAGAATCCCGGTCCATGTGAGACAGAGCACCTCGCTGGCTCTGTTCAAGAGGAATCTTGACCAGTGGATGGGAGATCGTAGGTTTACCCCGGGGATCATCTCTGTATCACTGCTGGACAGAGGCACGGCAAACTAATGGGTATAGTATTCTTCAACCTAAGGGGTGGTGAAAGCCACACAACTCTGGCTAGGCTTATAAATGCCCTAGGGCAGATAGCCTAGTATGAACCTATGAACCTATTTGAGTTTATAAATTCTAGGAACCTTTGGGCTAGGGTGTTGGAGCTAGAGTAATGCTCCCAGTCTATGTTTGGGTAGTTGAAGTCGCCCAATATAATGGTGTTTGGAGAGACCTTCATATTTTCCAGTGTTCTCAGGAAGGCCGAGTGGGGTTCCTGGGTTTGGGAGGTTGGTCTGTAGCAGGCTATAAACTGGAAGGCAGATGTTCTTCGTCTTCCATTGCTGCAGTCCTTACTATTGGGTATAGTCCGCATCCAGTCGGCCCGAATACCAGAGTATAAGGCTGACGTCGGTCAGGGCGCGTGGACTGGCGTCAGTACGTCAGGGTACTAATCGCATGACTGGCGTCATATCCTCAGTCTTTTTTGCCGCGTGATCCGATGCAGAAGCAGTTTTGCGAGTGCAGGTTGGCGTTCTGAAATATTTCCGAAACCGGAGTTTCAGACCGAATCAGAGTTGGCTAAGTACCCGTTGGGAATATTTTGTTTTTCTTGCCTCAGTTTTTAACGGATGTCAGAAAAAGTGAATAACTGTATTTCTTGTGAAACAAATACCTCATAGGGATTACCATACATTATGTATACCTTGTTTAGGGCCTGAGCACGGACGTTGGTTGCGCTCTTGTGCTAAGTTTAACGCGCACTATTAAGAGGAGGTTAGACTGTGCCAGATTAGTGTTTGGGAAGCAATTATAAAATGCCGTCGGATGCTCCGGCCCGCTTCATCAAGAAGCGCAAAGGACAAAACAGCGAAGCCTAGGGTTGATGAACCGGCAGTCCCAGGCGTCGGTTCTTTAGATAACTCAGTGGAGCCAGTGGTTTTGCCAGGAGTTTCTATAGAGTCTCAGGCAGAAACTTTACTGTTACAGGATGTACCCTCTCAGGAGGCAGGCCAGGCTGAGGGGCTTCTCAGGTAACTATTCTTCCCTCTCTTCCCAAAGTAGTTAGAGCCTCTCCTTCTGTTGCCAAAACTTCTTTTAGAGGTAGGCCAACTTCAGCTTCAGTAGGGGCTTCTCCTAGCCTGTCGGGTTCTGTACCTAAGAAACATATGCTTAAAATGGCAGAAGATTTGATTACTATGATTAGAGGTTCTATGGGCCCTCCTGATAAGAGGCCTAGAGTGGAACCAGAGTTTGACAGTTTTGAACAGGGTTCAGGGGCTTCTGAATCTTCTGCGGAAGATTTGCAGGAGTATCCTCATTATTCTGATTCTGATGTGGATGATGCCACTCCTTGACGCTTCTCCTCCTGAGGATTTTTCATTTTCAGAGACTCTGCATTCCATGAGGAGCACTTTAAATGGGAAGGCCAGGATTACTCTGATTCAGGAAGAGGCTTAGGGAATTCTTGTTTTACCCGGCATAGGCCCTTAGCTATACCTCCTGTGTTGAATGTGGTGGAAGATGTTTTGCAGAGGCTTCCCTGAACCCTGATTCTTTGCCTCCTGCTCCTGTTAAACCTGATAGGTACTATAGGGTGCCGAAGCTCATAAGTATTTGTTTAAGAGTCCTAGGGCGACCCAGAAACTGTTTCTCAGGGGCCTAAAGGTGTTAAGGCCTCTGTGGTTAAAAATCCTGTTCCCACTGACAAAGAGGCAGGGCGTTAGATAGGTGGGGTAAGAAAGTATACTTCTTCCTCTAGCCATGAGCGTTGAATTGTCAGTTTCACATGCTGAAATATCAAAATTATCTCCTTTCACAATTGAAATCTAAGGTGGATGCTTTGGCGGAAGGTATTGATTGTAAAGACTTGCTAGATTTAGTTTATGTGTCTGAACAAGTGGGCAAGCATTCTTTGCAATGTGGTTTTGATGCTGTGCAGGCCTCCTCGAGGGGGGCTGCCACTAGTTCTGTTCTTCGCAGGCATGCCTGGTTGAGGGATCAAAATTTGGCTGAGCATGTTAAGACAAGAATTTTGGATGCTCCTTTACAGTCTGATGTGTTGTTTGGTTCACCTGTGGAAGCAGTTTTAAAGAAAATGGAGGACAAAGCTAAGTCTATGCAAACTGTTAAAGATTTTTGCAGGTACAGCCACGAAGTTTAGTAGAAATTGGCCTGCTAAGGGTGGACATGTCCTGCTTATGATTCCCAGTCTAGGGGTAGGTCTAGGCGTGGTAGGGCAGGGCTCAAGGTTCTTTTAGGCCTAGAACAGGAGTTCACCTGCTCAGACTTCTGGTGAGGGCAGGGGTCAGTCCTTTAGTAAACAGACCCAATGACCTGCCTTTCAACTGCCAGTAGATTCTCGCCCTGGCAGCTCCTTTGGAAGGACAACTGTCTCTTTTCAAGGAAATTGGGATTTAATTACTCAAGACAGATGGGTGTTGGACATCATTCTACCAGTCCCTGTGTCAGAAAGGGCCTAGGATTTATTCTCGCATGTTCCTAGTACCAGAAGGGGAACACGTGGAGACTGCTTTTGGATTTATCTCTCCTCAACACTTATCTGGACATTCCCAAGTTCAAGATGTTGACGTTACAACAGCTTTTACCTGCTGGGCAAAGATCACTGGATGGTAACTTTAGATCTCAAGGAAGCTTACCTTCATGTGCATATCAGGCTAAGTTACAGGAAGTATCTGCGGTTTCAAGCTGGAGATTCTCATTATCAGCTCTCTGCATTGCCCTTTGGCTTATCTACTGCGCCCAGAGTATTCACAAGGTTCTGGCTCAGTGATAGCTTACTTCAGGCTACAAGGACTTCAAATCTATCCTTATTTAGACGCTGCCTGATTCTGGCTCAAGAAAAGGAAGACCTTCTACAGCATCTGGAATATCTTATAGCAGTGCTAAGATGCCTAGGGTATTCTGTGAGCGAAATGAAGTCCAGTCTAGTACCCTCTCAAGGCGTGCTTTCTGGGTGTGAGACTGAATACAGCAGCCAGATGGCCTTTTTAACCCCGGACAAACAAAAGAGTCTGTCACTTTACTTCCATCAACTATCTCATCAGTCCGTGCTGACTGCAGAGACAGTCCTTCAAGCATTAGGGTTCATGGCATCTTGTATTCTGGTGCTTCCCAATGCCAAACTGCATATGAGGAAGTTACAATGGTATCTCAAAAATGTATGGACACAGCACTGCCAGGATTTAGACACTGTCATTCAAATAATACCTTGCCTTCAAAGAGTATTTTTGTGGTGGGCTCAGGAATGTCACCTAAACAAGGGACTCTCTGTGACCCGGCCAGAGGCGAGTCAGATTTTACCGACAGATGCCTCAGACATTGCTTGGGAGCTCATCTAAATGTAAAGTGGATACAAGACAAGTGGCATGCCAGACTACAGCATCTACATATCAACATAAAGGAGATGTTAGCAGTCCAGTTCGCATTGCTGGCTTTCAAGGAGTTACTTCTTCCAGGGCAGGTGTTGATTCTAACAGACAACACAACTGTCATGTGGTACTTCAACAAACAAGGGGAACACATTCTTATCCTCTATGCAGGCATGCAATGATTTTATGGGAGACTGCGCCAAAGCACCTAACTCTTCAGGCAAGGTTTCTGCCAGGAGCACAGAACTCCTTAGCAGATGTGTTAAGCAGACAAATCATGGATCCCCACAAGTGGAAACTGGATCTTCATGTATTTCAGAAATTGACAGTGTCATGGGGAACTCCAGACATAGATCTGTTAAGCTTCTCCACTAAACCACCAGCTGCCACAGTTTTGCACAAAGGGGTTTCATCACACAGCTTGGAAAGTGGATGCTCTGTCTTTCAGTTGGACAAACCTTCATCTGTATGCCTTTCCACCTCTGCCTCTTCTTCCAAAGGTACTGTTAAAGGTCAGACAGGACAGGCCAAGGATGATTTTGATAGCTCCAGATTGGCCTCGGCAACACTGGTACCCTCTACTGGAGTCTGGTAAAGCCTCCAGCCTCCATGGCCTTAACCTTTGATTCCATCTGTTATCCCAGCAGGACGGTCATCTGCTCAATGTCAAGCTTCACTCTCTTCCTCTGACAGCCTGGCATATTCTGTGTTGAAACACAGCAGGTCTCGACTTCCTCAACAAGTTTTAAATGTGATTATGGAAGCTAGAAGACCTAGTACAAGGAAAGTGTACGCAGCAAAATGGAAGAGATTTTTATTTTGGAGTAAAGCAAAGAATTTGGAGATTTCTGAGCCTAATTTGAGTATGGCTCTTCAATATCTTACTGAGTTACTGGACAAGGGTCTGTCCTTCTCTTCCATCAAGATTCATGCTGCAGCGATCTCAGCTCACTATGATTGTGACCCACCATTGTTTCGCATCCTTTGTTCAAGCAGTTTCTTAGAGGGCTAAGAATATAAGACCCCCGTAGAGCTCCTACTCCTGCTTGGGATCTCAATTTTGTGTTGGAAAACTTACTCTACAACCTTTTGAGCCTCGGCTACTGCTGAATTGAAATATTTGTCATGGAAGACTGCTTTTTGTTGGCTATTACTTCTGCAAGAAGGGTGTCTGAGTTGCAGGCCCTTGGCAGTCGAGCTTTTTGATTTTCCATAAGGATAGGGTATCATTGCATTAATCCTTCCTTTATGCCTAAGGTGGTTTCTAGTGTGGCTTTAAACCAAACTATTCATTTGCCTACCTTTAGACCCCAAAATAAAGGGAAAAAGATTTTGCATACTTTAGATGTACACAGGCAATTGCGTTATTACTTAAGCAGGACTAAGGATTTTAGGCAGTCTCAGCAGTTGTTTGTTTCTTTTGCTTTGAGTTAGCAGGGCAAGAAGCCTGTGCCAAAACAAACTATTTCTAGGTGGATTGGCTTTTGCATTGCATTTTGTTATTCCCATCATGGCAAGGAGGTTCCAGCTGGGATTAGGCCTCATTCCACTAGGGCTACTGCCACTTCAACAGCATTTCGGGGTGGCAACTAAGGATATTTTGGAAGCAGCTACTTGGAGTTCAGTGCATACTTTCTCTAAGCATTATCACCTTCCTATCTACTCTAAGTCTAGGGCTGGTTTTGCCACAGCTGTTTTGGGCATGTTGTCAGCTCCTGCTTCTTTATGATTTGCCAGCCTCCTTACCTCTGCTTTGGGATTCTACCCAATAGTAAGGACTGCAGCAATGGAAGGCGAAGAACATAGTACAGTTTTGTACCTACCATAAATGTAGATGTTCGAGGATTCCATTGCTGCAGTCCCTCCTCCCTCCTTCCCCTCTGTGTTTAGGGTTGTGTAGGTGATTTACCTGCTTATATTTTTGTATATATTGTTCATGTTTGTTTTGGTGCAGGTATTTTGGGCCTTGTCTTTTAGGGTCTTCTGACATCTGGGGCAAGAAAAGACTGAGGATATGACGCCGGTCATGCGCATTAGTACCCTGACGTACTGACGTCAGTCTAATGCGCCCTGACCGACGTCAGCCTTATACTCTGGTATTCGGGCCGACTGGATGCGGACTATACCCAATAGTAAGGACTGCAGCAATGGAATCCTCGAACATCTACATTTATGGTAGGTACAAAACTGTACTTTTTACCCACTGTTAGTTGCACATGGATAGTCTCTGATGCTTCGTGCTGTGCCACCAACCTGGAGGTGTGGGTATCTTTGATGAATATTGATACTCCCCCCTTCTTTTGTGGTTCGGTCCAGGTTTTGAGGCCGAAAAGCATGGTATGAGGTATAACCTGGTAATGCTGGGGTGCTCTCGGGAGCCTTGAACCAGGTTTCTGTTACTGCACAGATATCGATGTTCTCCATGCTAAGGAGAGTTTCATGTGCGTGCATCTTGAGGTTTAGACTTCTGGCATTGAGTAGTATTACTCTTAGTTTCTTATCCCTTGTGGTACCTGTGGAGGTGGGTTTGTCTTTTGAGCCTTGCCTAAAAAAGGCACTATGGGGGGTAGCAAGAGCCTTTGCCAATATCCGAAAGCCCAGGGGTGTGACGGGTGCAAGCCGTCCCTAGCGAAGCCTCCTGGCTTGTCGATCATGTCATCCCAGGCTGACAGGCAGTTAAAGCATTATGTTTTTTGCTGGCCTTTTAATTGTTTGTGTCTTTCGGCTTTTCCCGGTTAGGGGTCGCCACGGTGGAACTCTGGTCTGCTAATGATTGGCAGTTGATTTTACATACCGGCTTGCCAGGCCTGACGCACAACCTTCAACTAAGGTACGCCCATTCACGCGTGTCTCCACGCAGAAGATGGTCTAGCTGAGAATCGAACTGGACAGCGTCTTACTGTGAGGCGACAACGCTACCGCAGCACCACCACCACGGGTTTTGCTGGCCTTTCAATAAATTGCTTATTTTGCACTGGACACACTGCTTCACAATTGGTTTTGGATTTTAGTGGTTTCCCTTTTGGGGTTGCACTTGTTTGTTGTTTTTGTGGGTTTTTTTTGGTCCGCGAAAGACAGTGGAAGCAGTTTGTCTCAGGGTTCTATGGATTCATTCAAGGAATCTAATACTGTTGGTGAGCTGAGGAAAGTTGTTGGCCTGCTTTCACAGTTAATAGAACTGCTCACTCCTGCATTTGGAACTTTAGCTTCAAGTTTGAATGGCAGCTCCCTCCCTGGGAACCAAGAACAGTTGAGACCAATCAGGAGAGAGAGGCAGGAGAGTGAGAGGGAAGAAGTTGATTCTCAAGATGGTGGACGGGCAGCAGAGAATGATGGATATGCAGTTTTTTTCAGGATTGCAGCTTTTTTTGTAACCTTTTTGACCATATGCCTAGAAGGAATGGAGTCCATGGAGAAACAGATGGTGACTTTTTGAGAAGGACTTTTCAGAAAAGCGGACAATGCAGTGGTGCAGCGGTAGTGTTGTTGCCTCACAAGAAGAGGTTCTCCAGTTCGATTCTTGGCTGGGGTGCCTTCTGTGTGGAGTCTGCATGTCCTCCCTGCGTTCGTGTGTGTTTCTTCCGGGTGCTGTGGTTTCTTCACACATTACAAAGACATACATCTAGAGTGTTTCTCCCCGGGCCTCCACTAAAAATTAGCTTCATTCCAAATTGGACTTTCCTGGTTAAATGTTAAATAAATAAATAATTGCCGTGATTTTTGCAAATCTAATAATAATTTTCATTATGTTAACAGCACATTAGTGTTTGACTGGTTAAACACAAATTATAGTTTCTCTGATGACCATTTAGAGAATTCTGCAGATGTGGTTATTGCAAATGGACAAACTTATGATTCTTTTTGTTTTTGCATGAAATTATGTTGAAATATAAGACATTGTTAGAAAATGCTTATTTGAGACAGTGTCTTAAGAAATTTATAGTGTCTAAAGGCTTAAGAGTGTTTAAGTATCCTAACAATGTAGTGGAGACGAGTTTCATGCTGAACTTTTGAAAATATTCGATGCGTGTGGGCTAGAAATAGTTAAGGCTATTAAAGAGAATGAGAGAAACCTTAACTTCTTATGTAGGAAAATACAAGAGATTAACACTTGGATTGTGAATGATTTGGTTTTTACTGTTGATAAAGAAAAGAAAAAGTATTATGACCAGTATAGATGAAAAGTGCTCAAACATGATAAAAAAGAAAGCTAAGAAATTAGAAGGGGACAATATAGAATATGGGGAAAGAAGAGCATACCCCAAACCAAAAAAGGCACTTTCTTTTGAAGAGAGATAGACTAGGAAAGAATCGATGTGGAAAGACAAGTGATTAATGGGGAAGGGAGGTTGAACAGAATAATTCTAGAAATGATAGGTCAATGCATTTGAATGACCCTTTAGAATATCCCCCCTGAGGAGGTCCTACCGGATTCCGAACATTCTCCACCCAGTTATTACTATCAACCCAACAAGGGGAGAAATTAATAACAGGTAACTATCAAATAATTGGAGTTAAATATGTGAAAGGCAACTACAGTGAGGAGGTCACTGATGTTTATTTTACATTGTTTTTTAAGGGGTTTGCTTTTGTCCCTTAAAGAAAGGGTAACATCAGTAAAGTATTGACAGATTTAAAGGTTTTTTTTTGAGGAAGAAAATTTTTGAAATATTGTTTGGGAACAAACACCCTGAAACAGAGGGTGGTAAGCTATATAAGAAAAGCACCTACAACCCCCCTTTACATCCACAATTAAAGAACCTGGAAATGGCTTTGGAGAGTCACCTCAGGAAAGGTCTTGCTGAAAATATGTGATGAAGCCGGACAAGGGGGAGATTAATTTAGCCTATCACAAGATTGACTTTGTTCATAGAGAGTTATACCATGATGGCTAGTTAAGTAAAAAAGTTTGACTACTTGCCTAATGCTGACCCTATTATTCTAACCTTGTTTGGTATTCCGAAGGTACACAAGGATTTGGAACCCCCCCCCTTAGGCCAATACTTGTTGCATATGGGTCCAAGATACACCCACTTGCAAATTTTTTAGATTTTAAGATAAAACAATTGTGGGGTGGAAATGAAAATATTTTAAAGGACTTGTGGGACCTATTAAAGAGTCTTAAAAATTAGATTTATAGAAATAAGATTATTTTTGTAGCCATAGATGTGGTGAATTTATTCACCAGTATACCACCAGTATATCCCATAATGAAGGTATGGTTTAGTTTGAAGAAGGGTTAAGGGAAAGGAAGTGCATGACAGAGAATGATATTCAGGTTTGTGTTGACCTTATGAATTTAGTGCTTCTCTATTTGAAGGAGAATTTTACCAACAGAGGTCTGGAGTAGGTATGGGGGCCAGTTGTGCCCCCACTTTTGCAAACCTAATACTTTATGTATGGGAAAAGAAATACATTTATAATTCAAACTACACTGGATGCTGCACTTAATACAAGAGATTCCTGGATGACATTTGTATTTTGTGGGTATATTCCAAAGAAAAGTGTTACGTATATTAAAAGAACTACCCACTTTCCAAGATTCACCCACCAAATAAATGAAGTTATGTATTATTTGGATGCATCTATTACTAAAGCTGTTAAAGACAAGAGGTTTAAGTCTAAGGTTTATAGGAAGAATACTTTCTCTAACTCTTACTTATACAAGTGACCATCTTTTTAAGCACCATAGTAAGAGGACAATATGTCCGTATAAGTAGAAGGATATCGGATGATGATGATTTTGTCCAGTAAAGTAGACATTTGAAGAGTATGTTTCTTGAAAGGAAATACCCAGAGAAACTAGTAGATCAGGTACAGAAAGAAGTTACAATTGGTAGAAAAGATAAATATTGGTCCGTACTAGGTTTGGGTGAAGCTGGTAAAAATGTTACTAAGGGTAAAAATAATGATGAGAAGGGTGTTAGTATGGATTATGCCTTTGTCATAGATGACAGTGCGGATGCCAAAGTAATTTCTAAGATCGTTAAGGAGGAATGGAAGAAATTCAGTTTTCTGACTTGGATATGCTTTTTAAGAATTCCCCTCAGTATAACTTATGGGAAACCCCAGTATATAAAGGACTTGGTGGAATGTAAGGTTAAGACTAAGGGCAGTAAAAGGTTGGGTACATTTAAGTGTGGTGTTTGTGCCCAGTGTGCCTATATAGCCCCCAAAGAAGGTGTTTTTTGACAGGTAGGCCCCCAAAGAAGGTGTTTGACAGGTAGGAAAAAAGTTATTAAAGGAACTTCCTTTTCTAATTGAAATAGTCAGGGGTTAGTGTATCTGGTTACTTGTGAGTGCTAGAATGCATTCTATATTGGTAAAACAAAAAGAACCCTAAGGAGAAGAATATATGAACATTATTATGATATAAAAACTAAAGATGAGAAAAAATAGTTTATATGAGCATTTAAAAATTTGCCCCAATGCAAAATAAAGTTTTTTGTGTGAGAAGTAGTTCCTTTTGATTTTAAGGGTGGTTTCTGGAGAACAAAACGGAGTATCGCGAATTGTACTGACAGTTTAATCCTGGAAGCTGACAGAAGCCCAGGACTTGATGGGAATTTACAAGTTCAGTGTTAAAAATGAGAGCAGCTAGACTGTGCATTATTTGTTATAGGATACGATTTATGTACTTTTTTTCTTTGTCTATATGCATTTTTGTGCTTTGGCCACTAGATGGCAGTAAAGAGAGATTAATATTTTGATGCTTTAAATCCAGAAAGGTTCATATTTTTAATTTTACTTGTATAACATTTTTTATATATGTAAACATTTTTATATGCATACATTTTTCATTTCATATACAGGATGCAGCATTTATTTATTTAAAGCATCTTTTATAGAAGTACTGTGGTTATATTTTGTAAATCTGTAACTTGTTTTAACGAGTGTTTGACTATTATTGGAACATGTTTGATAGGTGGAGTTTTTTGATATATAAAGGCAACAGTTGTATGTGAAATTTTATCTGAAGAAGTCTTGAAAATGCAGTGATTCAGTTACAGTTAAGTTTTTTGCTGGCCTTTTAATAAATTGCTTATTTTGCATTGGACACACTGCCTCACAATTGCTTTTGTTTTGTACTGGTTTCCCTCTTGGGAGTTGCAGTTGTTTCTTTGTTTTTGTGTATTCTGTTAAATGCAGATGTTCTTCGTGTTTCACTGTTGCAGTCATTACATTTGGGTAATTTGCAGCCAGGTTGCCCTCAGTCGGCCTGATTAACAAAGTTTTGGGTCCTGTGTCGGTTGCTGTCCCTTCTTCCATGACGTCAGGGGTATAAAACATGCAGCCGACGCCATTACATCAGTCTTTCTTGCCACGCAGTGCCTGAAGCAGAAGCAGTTCGCAAGTGCCGGTCGGCCGACTCCTGAAATTTTCGTTTTAGAGTTTCAGAACCGAAGTCTTCAACTAAAAGCTAAGTACCCCGTTGGGGAAACTTTTTCTTGCTCCTTACCGATGTCAGTAAAAGTTAATAATTGCATTACTTGTGGGAAGCAAATACCTCATAAGGATTTTCATTTGTACTGTGTTCCTTGCCTAGGCCATGATCACAACGTACCTTGCTGTCAGTTTTGTGCTAAATTTAATCAACACACTATTAAACGTCGGTATATTTTTGCTTCTAAATATTTTGGCTCACGATTTAATTATCCAGAAATGTTGTCCGTTAGCAATCCGACTACCGGAATACCTAAAAAATGCAAAGAAAAAGACAGACCGTCGAGGTCCAAAACTGAAGACGAAGCTTCTCCTAAGCCAGTCGCCAGTTCGCCGGTACTCAGTGAAGCGCTTTCGCAGCCCCTGATGCCCGCTACTTTTGATTTGCAGGCCTCTACTGAGACCCATTCGGAGTCCGGTATGCCACGAGATCCTTCAATTATGGAACCCGCGGATGTCTCTGCCTTAGATGGGTCCGGAGCCGTTGTGCAGACACCAGCTTCTGAGGGTGGTTTCAGGCCTACATATTTGTATATTAGACCGACGCCATCTTCAAAACTAAGGCCAAAATCTAAATCTGTCTAAAAAAACGACGCCTGGGCCACTTGTGCAGGCCCCTGTGCCTAAAAAACAAATGATCAAAATGGCTGAAGATTTAATTACTCTGATCAGGGTTAGCCAACCTCCTCCTTCTAAGAGGCCTAGGCAAGACATTGATTATGAATCTTCTGAACAGGATTCTATTTCTTCTGACTCTTCCAGTGAACAGGATTTGTCTGTACCTACTTATGAGGACTCTGATGCAGAAGATTCCATTCCTTCTGCTTCTCCCCCTGAGGATTTTTCTTTTGGGGGAACTTTGCATACCTTAAGGGAATATTTCCACTGGGAAAGTCAGGATTTCTCTGAATCTAAAAAGAGACTTGGGGATTTTCTTCTTCTTTCTCAGCATAGGCCTTTGGCTATACCTCCTGTTCTAGACATTGTTGATGTTTTTTCAGAATCTAGTATGGCTCCTGATTCTCTACCTCCAGCTCTTTGTAAGCCTGACAGATGCTACAGGGTTCCTGACTCCCACAAATTCCTTTTCAAAAATCCTGTTGCTGATCCTGAAACCATTTCTCAGGGTCCCAAGGGCATTAAGGTCTCTACTGCTAAAAATCCTACCCCTTCTGATAGAGATTCCAGGGTGCTGGATAGATGGGCAAGAAGGTTTGCACTTCTGCAACCTTGGCAATCAGGGCTTTAAACTGTCAGTTTCATATGCTTAAATATGAACAGTATATCATGGGATTACTTAAAACAGAAAATGATGTTAATTTCTGACTGTGTGGAAAATAAAAATTTACAGGATTTATTACATTCAGCTGAACAAGTTGGAAAACATACTTTACAATGTGGTTTTGATTCTTTGGAGGCCTCTTGCAGGGCTGCCGTAACTGGGTCTATGCTAAGAAGGCATGCTTGGCTCAAAGAGCAAACTCTGCCTGATCATGTTAAAGCAAACTTGTTAGAGGCTCCCTTTCAACAGGACCATCTCTTTGGTAATAAAGCTGACGAAGTTTTAAAAAAGGTGGAAGATAAAGCTAAATCTATGCAAACTGTGAAAGATTTCTTACAAGTGCAACCTCCAAGATTTAGTAGGCACTGGCCTACTAAGAACTGGTCCTCTCCAGTCCCTTTGAGAGCCACTCATGTCAAACCTAGACATTCCAAAGGCTCAAGTTTTCAGTCACAAGGGACTTTTAGAACAAAGCAGTGGGGTGCCTCCACCTCCAAATCTGGAAACAACAAGGCACCTCCCTATGGTAAACAGTCTCAATGACTTCCCTCTACACTCACCAAGGATTTACCTTTTAGCCGCCCCTTTGGAGGGGAAAACTGGCACTTCATGCACGAAACTGGTAACTTATAACCCAGGACAAATGGGTTTTAAATATAGTATCCCAGGGATACAGATTTCATTTCCACATGTTGCCAATCCCAAAAAGATGGCTAGACCTGCCCCCAAATCAGTGGGCAGAAGCCCAGAAACAAGTTCTGTTCCTCATGAACATGGGGGCTATTCAACCAGTACCAGAAGAGTAAAAGGGACAAGGTTTCTATTCAAGACTTTTCCTGGTACCCAGAAAAGACAAATCCTGGCATCAAATCCTGGACTTATCTACTCTAAACACATTTCTGGACATTCCAAAATTCAAGATGCTGACTCTTCAACAGTTACTTACTATGATAGGCAAAGATGCCTGGTTGGTAACTCTAGACTTAAAAGAGGCTTACCTGCATATCCCAATCAGGGAATCTTGCAGAAAATACCTCCGCTTCAGAGCAGGCTACTTGCATTACCAGTTCTCTGCACTGCCCTTTGGCTTATCTACTGCACCCAGGGGTCTTCACAAAGTGCCTTGCTCCAGTAATTGCATTTTGCAGGCAAAGAAATATTCAAATATATCCATACCTAGATGATTGTCTAATTCAGGCAGAAAACAAGGACATTCTTCTAAAGCATCTGGCGTTTGTAAAACGGGTTCTAACTTGTCTAGGGTACACCATAAACGAAAAGCAATCACAACTGGTACCTTGTCAAAAAATTACATTCCTGGGTGCAAGCTTGAATACAACTGCCCAAATGGCTTACCTTATGCCAGAAAAGCAAATTCAATTGGTGAATTACTTCAGACAGGTGGCCACAAAAACCCTGCTATCTGCAAGACAAATTCTGCAAGCCTTTGGGTTCATGGCCTCCTGCATTCTTCTAATTCCATATGCAAGACTGCATATGAGGAAACTTCAGTAGTACTTAAAAAGTTTATGGAGTCAACATTGTCACAGCCTGGAAACCATGATTCCGATCATACCTTGCCTGCAACTAGAGTTCCTATGGTGGGCCAAAAAAACAAGGGACTGCCATTCACGCCACCCCCTGCTGCCCAAACCCTAACTACAGACGCATCAGACTATGCTTGGCGGGGCTCCTCTGGCAGGGAAGTGCATTCAGGGCAAATGGAGCCCAAGTCAAATGCACCTTCATATCAAGTCAGAAAGAGATGCTTGCTGTACAAAATGTACTGACAGCCTTCATGGACTACCTTCATCCAGGACAATTAATGATAAAGACAGACAACACCACAGTTATGTGGTACATAAACAGCGGGGTACACATTCCTACCCCCTTTGCAGACTAGCCATGGCATTGTGGAACACAGTCTTGACCTACCAAATACAACTACAAGCTCAATTCCTGCCAGGAAAGCTGAATACTCTGGCAGACGAAGTAAGCAGAAATCTTATGGACCCGCACGAATAGAAACTGGAACCATGAATTTTCAACAAGTTGACACGCAAATGGGGGAGTCCAGACATAGATCTTTTTGCCTCACCCCAGAACTACAAATTCTGCACAAGAATTCATCACAAAAAAGCCTGGAAAGTGGATGCTGTATCATTCAGCTGGAAAAACCTATCAGTCTACGCTTTTCCCCCTTTGCCCCTGCTCTCCAAAGTTGTACTAAAAGTCAGACAGGACAAACCAAAAATGATTGTGATTGCTCCAGACTGGCCTCTCCAACACTGGTACCCATTCCTGCGCAATGTGTTGCACCTTCCACCATGGCACCTGCCTCAGACACCTTACCTACTGTCTCAGCAGAACAACCAAATTCTGCACACACAGCTCCAAACTTTGAGTTTTGCAGCGTGGCTAATTATCTAAATTTACCCTTGGCATTCCTCAGCAAACCTGTGATGGATGTCATTTTGGAGGCGAGAAGGCCTGGTGCTAGAAAATCTTATGCTGACAAATGGAAAAGATTCTGCGCCTAGAACCAATCACAAGGAATAAGCACAGCAATGCCCAACATTCCTCAGATTTTACAATACTTAACTGAGATGCTTCACAAGGGCCTATCTTTTTCTTCCATAAAAATCCGTGCCTCTGCCATTTCAGCTCATTACAACACAGATCCTCCCCTCTTCTCTCAACCTCTGCTAAAGCAGTACCTAAGAGGGGCCAAAAACTTAAGACCTCCCAGGAGAGCTCCAACCCCTGCATGGGACCTCAGTTTTGTATTGGAAAAACGCACTCTTCCTCCTTTGAGCCAGCTGCATCTGCAGACCTAAAATTTCTCTCTTGGAAAACAGCTTTCCTTTTACCAGTCACTTCAGCAAGAAGGATTTCTGAATTACAGGCTCTTATGGCAGTGGAGCCTTTCATTATTTTTCATGTGGACAGGGTGTCTCTCAGGAGCAATCCATCTTTCATGCCTAAGGTGGTATCCAGTGTGGCTCTTAATCAGACCATTCATCTGCCAACTTTCTTTCCCAATCCACAGAACAAGGGCGAGAGGATTCTGCATTCATTGGATGTACACAGACAACTTAGATATTACTTAAACAGGACAAAATCTCTAAGACAATCTGAACAACTACTGGTGGCATTTGCTGCAGGGGCTGAGGGAAAGGCCATTTCAAAGCAGACTATTTCCAAATGGATAAGCCATTGTATTCGCTTCTGCTCTATGCACCATGGTAAAACTATTCCCCAAGGGATCAGATCTCATTCCACCAGGGCTGCATCTACTTCTGCAGCCTTTCTCAGAGGTGTTCCTTCCAGAGACATTCTAGAAGCTGCTACCTGGAGCTCAGTTCATACGTTCACCAAACACTACCATTTACCTTTATTCTCTAAATACAGAGCTGGCTTTGCCACTGCTGTCCTGCAGGGACTTATAGCTGGTCCTAATGATGTATAAATCCATCCTCCCAACCATAGCTTTGGGAATCTACCCAAATGTAATGACTGCAACAGTGAAACACGAAGAACATAGTACCATAAATGTAGATATTCGAGTGTATTTACTGTTGCAGTCCTGGATGTTCATCGTGCATACAGCTGCAGTCATAACAGATGGGTTCTCCTGCCGTCAGGCGGGTCCTCGGTCGGCCGAATTCCAAAGTCTAGGTCCGGCGTCGGTTGTCGTCGCTTCTTCCCTGATGTCAGTGCGACAGGGGTATAAAATAACCAGCAGACGCCATTTTCTTCAGTCTTTCTTGCCGCGCGGTGCCCGAAGCAGAAGCAGTTCACAAGTGCCGGTTGGCCAGCTCCTGAGGTTACGAAAAGTCTTCTTGAAAGCTAAGTACCCCATTGGAGAAACTTTTCTTGCCTCAGACCCATGTCAGACAAAGTTAATTGTATTTCATGTGGGAAGCAAATACCGCATAAGGATTTTCATTCCCTCTGCATTCCTTGCTTAGGCCCAGACCACGACGTCTCGGCCTGTCGTTTTTGTGCTACATTCAACAGACGCACCATTAAGCATCGGGAGTTAAGCCAACATTATTTTGGCAAAAAATTTAATTACATTATGTCGTCGGATACTCCGACTCCAGTTTTGAGTAAAAGATGCAAAGATAAGGACCGACATGCGAGGTCCGTGGCTTCTACCGACACCACGCCAAAGCAGACTACAGGTAGTCCGGTTCTCAGTGAGGTGCCTACGCAGCCCCTGACTACCGACGACACTTCATTGGCGGTGTCTACTGTACCCGAGGTCGCAGGCTCCTCGGCCCACACCCCAACTACCGATACCAAAGCCACTCTAGGTGGTGAAACTAGAGTTTAGACAGGTCTGCCACCTCTCAAGGTGGCTTCAGGCCTTCCTCCTCTCTTTCCATCAAGGCTTTCTCTAAGTCTAAAGCAGCCATGCATCCTAAGAGACTAGCTCCACATGGCCCTTCTCCAGGCCCCATGCCTAAAAAGCAGATGCTCAAAATGGCTGAGGATTTGATTAATCTTATCAGGGGTTCTCAACCCCTCCCGGACAAAAGGCCCAATGTGGAGGAAGAATCCCCCTCCTCGGACCAGGCCTCCATTATTTCAGAACACCCTGATGACCAGGAACATTCATACTCCCCTTTTGAAGATTCTGATGCAGAGGAGTCCATTCCCTCTGTCCCCCTGAGGATTACTCTTTTGGGGAAACCTTGCATACCTTGAGGGGAACACTTCCACTGGGAAGGCCAAGAGTACTCAGACTCCAAGAAAAGGCTTAGGGATTTTCTCTTGCTCCCTCAGCACAGGCCTCTGGCTATACCTCCTGTCTTGGACATTCTAGATGATGTGTATTCGGAGGCCTGCCTTAACCCAGACTCTTTACCTCCAGCCCCAGTCAAGCCTGACAGGTACTACCGGGTTCCTGACTCGCACCAATTCTTATACAAAAGCCATGCGGCTGACCCAGAAACTATCTCACAGGGCCCCAAGGGAATTAAGGCCTCCACTGCTAAAAATCCATTACCTTCAGAGAGAGATTCCAGAGCTTTAGAAAGGTGGGGGAAAAAGGTATACACCTCGGCCACCTTAACCATGAGGGCATTAAACTGCCAGTTCCATATGTTAAAGTACCAATAGTTTCTGTTATCACAGTTGAGAAGCAAAATGTCACAACCTGAACAACCAGACTTGAAGGAGTTGCAGGATTTGATGCGTAGAGAAGAATAAGTGGGTAAACATACCTTGCAATGTGGTTTTGATGCTCTAGAGGCCTCATGTAGAGCTGCTGTTACAGGATCAGTCATATGTAGACATGCCTGGCTCAAGGAGCAAACCTTACCAGATCATGTCAAAGCTAAATTACTAGATGCCCCTCTACAAAAAGATGTATTATTTGGTGTTAAAGCTGAGGAGGTATTAAAGAAAATGGAGGAAAAGGCTAAATCAATGCAAACAGTGAAAGATTTCCTACAGGTACAACCTCCACGTTTCAGTAGAAATTGGCCTTCCAAAAATTGGTCCTTTCCAGCCACGGACAGACCCCAAAGAGGTAGATACAGGCGCCTGAGGGGCAGAGGGCAATCTCAAGGATCGTTTAGAGGCAGACAATGGCAAGCTCCTACACAAAGAGGTGGTGAGGATAGTTCACAGCCATTCAGAAAGCAAACCCAATGACTTTCCCCTTTGCATGCCAAGCAAGGCTCAAATGGCAGCACATTTAGGCGGAAAACTGGCATTATTTTCGAAAAATTGGCATATTGTCACAAAAGACAAATGGATCCTGGACATTATAAACAGAGGCTACAGATTCCATTTTCACACCCTTCCAAAAATGAGAGGCATGCCAAACCTGCCACACAATCAAAGGGCAGAGGCACAAAGATAAATTTCAGATCTCATGGACATGAAAGCTATTCAAGAGGTACCTACACAAGAACAAGGTCAAGGTTTTTATTCCAGACTATTCCTGGTACCAAGGAAGGGAAAAGATTGGAGACCTATTTTGGACCTATCCATCCTAAACACATTTTTACTCGTGCCAAAATTAAAGATGCTCACATTACAGCAGCTTCTTCCCATGCTGGGCAAGGAGTCTTGGCTGGTAACATTGGACCTCAAGGAGGCATACCTGCATGTCCCAATCAGACAAGATTGCAGAAGATACCTCAGATTTCTTGCAGGTTCAACCCATTATCAATTCTCTGCATTGTCCTTTGGCTTATCTACTGCTCCCAGAGTATTCGTGAAATGCCTGGCATCAATAATTGCCTACTGCAGACTTCAAGGGATACAAATATACCCATATTTGGACGACTGCCTGATCCAAGCGGGCAGCAAGCACATACTTCTGAATCATCTGGCTTTTGTAATAATTTATTATTTTATTTATTTTATTTTACATTTGTTAACCGGGAAAAAAATCCGACTGGATACAATGTCCTTTTTCAGCGGAGGCCCGGGGAGAAAAGCTCCAAACATTATACAAAATACAGACATTTCCAAAATTATAATATTACAGAGAGAGAAACAGTCAAATATCAAACAAACAATCAGGTTGCAAAATTCATTTGATAACAATGCATATAAGGAAATAAAATAATGAAGACAATGAACAATTCAGGTAGATAATAGAGACTAGGAAATGTCAGTCAGGAGATGAGCATTGGCAAAGCCAGTGCTTCTGATAGTGGTGAAACAGTTGTTTCTTGAAGTGGGGTAGAGAGGTAGAGGAAAGAATACTGGTGGGAAGAGAGTTCCAGACTTTTTTCGGGCGTTTGGAAAGAGTGCATCTCCTCCAGTATTGTAAGCTTTGACCATCTTTATGAGTGGTCTGTTTGCAGAACGTACTGTTAAGATTAGAGTATAGAAGGACTAGGTTCTGAAGTGAAGGACAATTGTTGGGGTTTGAGAATTTTATATATCTCAGTAAGTTGGGTAATTCTAACAAGGTTGGGGAGTTCAATCCATGTTAGGTTTTGAGGTTGGTGCAGTGATGGGTCCTGTATGGAGTTCCTGCTACAAATCTAGCTATATGATTATATGAGCTGGATAGTTTATCAAGTATGGTTTTGTTAAGATTGGTGAATATTGCAGATGAATAAAGAAGGGTGGAGAGCAAATGTGTTTGGGCAATGGTGATTTTAGTACTTGGTGTTAGGAAGTTTTAATTCTATAGAGCGATCCTAATTTTTTGTTTACTGTTTTGATGGACAGGTTGATATGTATGTCAATTTCAGTTTATTATCAATAGTAACTCCAAGCAATTTCTGTGGGGGTCTGGGGAAATGATAGTACCATTTTTGGATGTTATGGAGACATCAATAAGGTGATTTTGTGAGTTGGTTGAAAGATCAATAATTTAGTTTTTAGGATTAACTGTCCCTAATAGCCAGTTTTGACTTTGGTGAAGCAATTTTGGGTTTTAGTTAATAGTCTGTCTGGAGATGTATCCGAACAAACCAGTGTTGAGTCATCCGCATATTGAATACAGGTGGCCTCGGGAATGACTGTATGGAGGTCATTAATGAAGACCGAGAAAAGAAGTGCCCCAAAATGGACCCTTGAGGGACCCCAATGGTATTTGGTAGTAAAGTGGAGAGTATTCTGCCACAATACTGCTTGTTTCCTGTCTGAGAGGTAGGCTTTAAACCAGTCTAGTGTCAAGTTATCCAGGTAAAGGTTTTTAAGGTTTCCATGAGTAGTTGATGGTTGACCATATCAAATGCTTTTGATAGGTCTAGAAATAAGGCAGAGGACACTTTCTTGTCATTACGGTTATGGTTTATTGTGTCAGTGAAGGAGAGAAGGGCAGTTGTGGTACTGTGTTTGGGTCTGAAACCATGCTGGGAGTTGGCTAGTAGGTTGTTATGGATAAGATAGTGGAGTAGCTGTTTGTGCATACATCTTTCCATAATTTTTGGCTAATGGGGACATTAACGCTATGGGCCTATAGTTAGATAATTCAGTGGATGTCCCTCCTTTATGGAGTGGTATTACATGGGATACTTTCCATAAAGTTGGTACTATTGACTCTGAGAAAGTTCGATTAATGAGGATAGAAACTGGATAGGCTATAACATCTGCAGCTTTTGAAGGTATTCTGCTGGGAGTAGGTCTGCAGAGGGGTAGATGGTTTAAGTTTTGTAAAAGGGCTCTTATTGAAGATGTAGGGACACTTTTTAGGAAGAATGTCTTTAAAGGTTGTGGTAGTGTTTCCATGATCGGTTGGCTACAAGAGGATAGTTGGTTGGCTAAGGTTTTGGTAATGTTTGTAAAGAACATATTGAAGGTATTGGCTATTTCTATGGGGTCTTTATCCATTGCTGTTTCAGGAGTTGGAGTGGATGATTTACCTGGGTGGAGAAGGTTATTCAAGCCTGCCCAGAATTTCTGAGGGTTATTTTGGTGCTTATTCTGTAACAAACAATAAAAATTTTTTGTCAGCTACTATGGCTTTTTCGTTGCATTTCTTAGTTGTTGGAATTTACGGTCTAGGATTGTTTTGGTTTCGCCAGGTATTCCAAGCTTTATTTCTGAGTTTTATTTTAAGTTTAGACTCAGTTGAGTGCCACGGGGCAATCTTTGTTTTGGTTTTGATGAGTCTTTTGGGGCATGGGTATCTAGTATGGATAGGAAGGTGGTATTGAAATGTTCTACTGCTTCATCTAGGGAAGATATTTGAGTGGTGTCCAGTTACAGGATTGCAGCTCATTTTAAATTTTATGAGGTCAAAGTTTTTTGTTTCTTATAGATCTAAAGACTGGGACAGTGGAGTGGTCTGGTTTATTTTAGTAATATATGTGATAAGGTGGTCACTAATTTCATTAGGCAGGGTTCGGACGTATATGTGTGAGGGTGACTGTTTATAAGGATCCAATCAAGAATGCTTTCTTTTTGATTAGAGTTTCCCATTCTGGTGGATGTAGTAATCGTTTGTGAGTAACCATGAAGGTTGATGTTAGTGGGGTTATTATTATTAGAGCATAGGTACCAATCAATGTTAACATCACTCATAATTATAGTTTCTTGTGGGTAGTTATTCATTAGCCAGTTTAGTATATTCTCCAATGTATAGACATTGTTCCTGGGGGGGATATATAAAACAATTAGGTTAATACTTTTATCTTTAAGTGAATCTTTAAGGCGAGTATTTCAGTATTAGAGAATTGCGGTGGTTGTTGTTGAATTCTCTGGGATACACAGTCAACAAAAAGAAATCAAGGCTAATACCCTCTCAAACAATAATTTTCCTGGGTGCCAACTTGGACACAAACACCCAGATGGCCTACCTCACGCCAGAGAAACAGGGGCAACTAACTCAATACTTCAGAAAACTAGCAAATTTCACCAGGCTGACTGCAAGGAAAATCCTGCAGGCTCTGGGATTCATGGCATCTTGCATCCTACTAATCCCATGTGCAAAGCTGCATATGAGGAAACTTCAATGGTACCTGAAAAACCTATGGTCTCAACACAGCCACAGTTTGGAAACAATAATACCACCGATTCCATGTCTTCAAAAGGAATTTCTGTGGTGGGCTCAAGCATGCAAAAGAAACACAGGTCTCCCATTCTGCAAGCCTCAAGCAAATCAAGTCATCACAACAGACGCCTCGGACTACGCCTGGGGGGTGCACAGGACAGATCGGTGCATTCAGGGCAAATGGTCCCAAAAAGAAAAGCACCTACACATCAATCAAAAGGAAATGCTAGCAGTAATAAATGCGATTATAGCTTTCAAAGACCTTCTGCATCCAGGTCAACTATTGATAAGGACAGACAACACCACAGTAATGTGGTACATAAACAGGGAGGAGAACCCATTCATACCCCCTATGCAGGCTGGCCATATCACTTTGGAACATGGCTCTGGAATTACAAATCGAACTTCAAGCACAGTACTTGCCAGGCAAGGAAAACACGCTGGCAGACAACCTAAGCAGAAATATGACAGATCCACACGAATGGAAGTTGCATCCTCAAGTTTTTACAGATAATTCAAGCATGGGGAAGGCCAGACATAGATCTCTTTGCCTCCCACAAAAATCACCAATTGACAAAATTCTGCTCAAGGACTTTTCATCCACAGGCCTGGAGAGTGGACGCTCTCTTTCAGTTGGACAACAATGACAGTTTATGCCTTTCCACCTCTTCCTCTGCTGCCCAAAGTTCTATTAAAAACCAGAGCAGACAGTCCAAACATGATTCTCATTGCTCCAGACTGGCCAAGGCAGCACTGTTACCCACTCCTGAGGAGCCTGACGCATTCCCCACCATGGACCCTACCTCTAATGCCTCTTCTGCTGACTCAGCACAGCTTCAAAACTCTTCACAGTCAGCTGAAAATCTGGCCGCATGGAAGATTCCTTAACTTCACAACAGACCCTACTCTCCAAGGAGGTGCAGGATGTCATTTTGGAGGCCAGAAGGCCTTCTACTAGAAAAGCTTACTCCGCAAAATGGAAACGGTTTTGTGTCTGGAATGAGAAAAAGGGCCAGAATCCTGGAATACTGAATTTACCTCAAATATTACAGTATCTAGCTGAGCTGCTAAGCAGTGGACTTTCATTCTCCTCCATCAAAATCCATGCCTCAGCCATTTCTGCAGAATACAACACTCATCCTCCTTTATTCTCTCACCCCCTCTTAAGACAGTTCCTCAGAGGGGCTAAGAATATAAAACTCCCAAGAAAACAACCAATACCTGCTTGGGACCTCAATTTCATTCTAGAAAAGCTGACCGTGCCTCCTTTTGAGCCAGCTGCCTCAACAGATTTGCAATATTTGTCCTGGAAAACAGCCTTCCTTCTGGCTATCACCTCAGCTCGCAGGGTATCGGAACTACAAGCCCTCATGGCTGTGCAGTCTTTCATCATTTTCCATCAGGACAGAGTTTCCTTACGAACCAATCCGTCCTTTATGCCAAAGGTGGTATCCAGGGTAGCTTTGAATCAGGCTATCCATTTACTTACCTTTTACCCTAATCCTAAAAACAAAGGGGAGAGACTACTACATTCCTTGGACATCCACAGACAGCTGTGTTATTATTTGGACAGAACAAAGCCTTTCAGAAAATCAGAACAACTCTTTGTGTCCTATGCTACAGGAGCTCAAGGGAAGCCAATTTCCAAACAGACAATCTCAAAATGGATAGCCCACTGCATACGCTTTTGTTACTCTTTTCATGGTAAAACTGTACCTGCAGGCATCAGATCTCACTCTACAAGGGCCACAGCTACCTCTGCAGCTTTCCTCAGAGGGGTTCCTACCAAAGATATTTTGGAAGCAGCCACTTGGAGTTCTGTGCATACCTTCTCCAAGCACTATCACCTACCATTATACTCCAAAACTAGAGCAGGCTTTGCCACTACAGTCTTGCAGGGCATCCTGGCTCCTCCTAGTTCCACCTAGTGCCTACCACCCCTTTTTTAGCTTTGGGATTCTACCCATCTGTTATGACTGCAGCTGTATGCACGATGAACATAGTACAGTTTTGTACCTACCATAAGATGTTCGAGTGCTAATACAGCTGCATTCCAGGTTTCCCTCCCTCCTTCCCCTCTTGGGACAGGCCTATTGGCTAACACACCTCCTCATACAACCTGATTGGGGTATTCATTTATGGTGTATTTGCTTCCAACTACTGTTTTTTGATTATATTGCATTGCATTATTACATACATTTATGTATTGCCTTCCTTCTGGGGGCACCTGACATCTGGGGCAAGAAAAACTGAAGAAAATGGCATCGGCTGGTTCTTTTATACCCCTGTCGCACTGACGTCGGGGAAGAAGCGACAACAACCGACGCCGGACCTAGACTTTGGAATTCGGCCGACCGAGGACCCGCCTGACGGGAGGAGAACCCATCTGTTATGACTGCAGCTGTATTAGCACTCGGACATCTACATTTATGGTAGGTACAAAACTGTACTTTACCCACCCTCCAGCCCCCTGTTTTTTTTCTCTTGCTTATACCTCTACTTTCTTTTACTATGCTTAAAAGCCTTTTGGGGTGTATTTGCTTTTGTTTGGAGGTATATTTTTTGTGTTTTAAATTATTTATATATATTTTGCTCCCCATTTGGGGGGACACCTGAAATCTGGGGAAAAAACTAATGTAATGGCGTCGGCTGCATGTTTTATACCCCTGATGACCTGACGTCATGGAAGAAAGGACAGCAACCAACGCAGGACCCAAGACTTTGTTAATCAGGCAGACTGAGGGCAACCTGCCAGCAGATTACCCAAATGTAATGACTGCAACAGTGAATACACTCTAACATCTACATTTATGGTAAGTGTACACACCTGTACTTTAGGGCTGCTGCCTTTGGCTCTGTCCTGAGGAGATATTCCTGGCTTCAGCATTTGCCTGATGATATTAAGGCTACGTTGATCCATGCTCCTCTGAATAACAAGCATTTGTTTGTTGCTGCTGCTGCAGAATTTTGTCCCTGCATGGAAAGTGTAAGGCCTTACAGGATCTGAAGCATATTTGTGTTTCTCCTGTACCTAAATTCCAAAGAAATTCCCCTAATAAGCTGGCCTTTGCTCATAGGCAGTCTCACCCTCCCCAAAAAGGTAAGAAGGGTGGTAGAAGAGCTCTTTCTTCTAAGGCTGCCCAGACTCCTTTAACTCGGAAATCTCCTTTTTTCTACCAAACCAGGTGCTGTCTGACTATCTTATTCTTCTTGGGCACATTTCTCTATCTTTTCCTGTCCCTTCCTGTTTGGTTAAAGATTACTCAAGATTCCTGGGTTCTTTCCATCATTCGCCAAGGGTTCTACGTGGTCTGGAAATCTCTTCCTCCTTGCATGGGCATTCCTCAGCCCCCTCAGGAACCATTTTTTTTTCAGAGGTGCTGCAGGGTCTCTTGAATTGGGGAAATCAGGACCCTTACACATCCTTAACAATTTGACAGCCACCAACGAGCTCTTTAAAAGTCACTGATCCTACCACTGCACTCTCCCTTCTTAACATCCCCTACTTCTCATGCCTTAATCTACTTTCTGCCCTTAACTCATTCTTCTCACTAGCTCTCTCTAATCTTCCTTAACTACTCTTTCTACTGTCTTCTAAAAGCTATTAAGCAAATTGCCTCAGAGAAACATTCTATTGTAATTGTCTTGCCTTCATGCAACTACATCATGATAAAACTGGGTTTTTTATAACCACTTACCCCAAAAACTATACTCCTCTTATTGACATATTTATTTTTATACATCTTGAAATAGTTATGCTATACTCCAGATTACTGACACTGTATAACATTGTATTGCTGTTTAATGCCTTCTAATAATCCTGTAACATTGCTGTTTAATGATAATTTATAATGAAAATTGTATAATATGTTGGAGCTTTTTTAAATAAATAATAAATAAGTTTGTTTCTCAAAGGGGGGGAAGGTTTTCTCCACTTCCCCAAGGGTAGTCACCAAATGCCTTGTTCCTGTGATTGCGTTTTGTAGGCTAAGGGGGTTACTGGTCTTTCCCTACCTAGACAACCTACTTTTTCAGGTCTTCTCTCCAAAGATTCTACTGCAGCATCTTTAATTTTCCATTTCTGTTGTACAAAGCCTGAGGTTCACGTCTAAATTTCCAGAAGTCCTTCCTAAGTCCTTCACAGGATCATGTGTTTCTGGGATGCAAGATCCAGACTGTTCCAATGTTACAATGCTGGGATCCCTGTCTTCTCCCAAGGCCTCAGCTCTTATTGCCTTCTTCCTGTCCCTTCTTATGGCCTCAGTTACAGCCATAGAATTTCTGAGAGCTCTGGATTTCATGGCCTCCACCATTCCCGTGCTCCCTGTAGCCAAACTCCACATGAGAAAGCTTCAGTGATTTCTAAAGTCAGTTTAGCTTCAGCACTCTAGATTTCATAGTCTCTTTTCTTCCATGCCTCAAGCTAGAATTTCAGTGGTAGATTCTGCAGTTGTCACTCTGTCCAGGGCTTCCTTTTTCAACCTCCACTTCCCTCTCAGAAGCTGTTCACAGATGCTTCAGACGTGGGTTAGGGGGCTTCCTTCAGCTCTCTAAATGTGTAGAGCCTCTGGTTGCTTCAACAAAAGAAAGACCACATCAGTGACAAAGAGATGAAAAGTATTCTGTTGGCTGTTCAAACATTTCATCCTCTCTTCACTCCTGGACCTCTAAAGTACTTGGAGATAATACTACAGTGATGTGGTATGTCAACAAGCAAGGGGGGACAAGATAGTAATCTAATTTGCAGTTTAGGACTTCAAGTGTGGGAGCTAGCTGTCCAGTATCAAGCGACTCTTCAGGCAGTTTACATTCCCTCAGGTCAGAACATTATGGCAGACTGAACAGGTCCGTAACACAGTCCCACAAGTGGATGCTTCACAGGGATGTGTTTTTGGACATTGTCCACCAGTGGGTACTCCTCAAGTAGACCTGTTTGCCTCCCCTCTGAACAGGCAACCACTTTTTGTGCAAGAGCTCCATTTCCTTTAGTCTGAAAGGTGGACATCCTTTCTTTTTCCAGGAAGGGGATGTTTCTTTAAGCCTTTCCGTCCCCATATTCCAAAAATCCTGTTCAAGATAAGGAGGATGCTGGCGACTCCCTTTTTGTTCAGACAGCATTGGTTCCCTCTTCTTTTGCATTTAGCCAAGGGCATTCATCACAAGTTACCTCACAGGGTGGACCTACTGACACAAGACAAGGAATCTCTCATCCATCTCCACCTGTCCACTCTTCAACTGAGACCGTGGGTGATAGGATTTTGATTCCATATAGACAGCTTTTTTTTTCGTTGGATGTGCTTAGGGTCCTGCAGGAGGCCAGGAAACCCACTACTAGGAAATCCTACTTATCCAAATGGAAGAGATTTTCTGTTTGGTGTCTTTCTTGTAACCTGGATTCATTTTCTGTGGATATTCCTTTGGTTCTGTCTTATCTTTGTGAATTGCTATTTCTGCTTGTCTACCTTTAGCACCCCCTTTAACCTCTAGATTTGAGGATAAACAGTTTCTTAAGGTGTCCTTCATATTAGACCTCCAAGGAAGCCTGTCCCTCATTCCTGGGACTTTTTAAGCCTGCGGCTTCAGCTTCTTTGCAGCATTGTTCATGGAAAACTGTTCTTTTGTTGGCCCTTACTTCTGTCAGATGGGTTTCTGAGTTTCACACTCTTATGGCTATTTCTCCTTTTTTAGGTTTCCATAAGGATAGGGTGTCCCTTCATACTAATTCTTCTTTTGTGCCCATTGTGGTGAATGAGTTGTCTCTTAATTAGTCTATTCATTTGCCCACTTTTTTTTCCCTTCTCCGCAATGTGCTGGTGAGAAGGTTTTGCATACTTTGGATGTGCATAGACAACTCCGATTTTACGTGGATAAGCCCAGAGCTTTTTGCAAGTCTGATCAGCTTTTTGTTTCCTTTCATCCTAGATCTTTAGGATTGGCGGTTTCCAAGCAAACTGTTTCTTCTTGGATAGCTAAAGCCATTTCTTTATTTTCATGGCAAGAGCCTTCCTTCTGTCAAGGCTTATTCTACTAGGGTTGTGGCTTCTTCTGATGCTTTTTTTTCAAGGGTTTAGATACTAAGTATATTCTTGACTTCTGTGCATACTTTTACCAAGCACTATAAGTTAGATGTGATATCCAGGGCTAGAGCTGGTTTTGCTATGGTCATTCTTCATGGGTTCATAGAGGGCTGTGCTGATCCTTCCTCCTCCTCCTAAGCTTTTGCCTTCTCCCTGTTGTAAGGAATACTGCAACAGTGAAAAGGAAGGACATGGTACAGTTGTGTAAAATCTCACCATAACAATAGATGTCTTTCTCTTTACTGTTGCAGTAATCACTCCCACCCTCCTCCCCTTAGTTGTTTTCCCTTCTGGATGTGCTGGTTACTTCTCTAATCCTTGAACTAGTGTTCCCACTGGGGCTCTGTGTTCTGAGAATGCTACATCCGGATTTCACCCTTATGCCCTACGCTGTATGCGGGGAGCATACGTGTGACATATGGCATATCCATAGCAACCTAAAGGCTTTGGGCATAATGCTGTCCAGATGTCAGGCTACCCTTGGCAGGGTATCCTATTGTAAGGAATACTGCAGCAGTGAAGAGATGGGCATCTACTGTTTCTGGTAAGATTTTACACAACTGTACTGTTTCTCAGTTCCTCAGAAAAATAGTGAGTTGTTATGGAGTTTCCTGAACCTACACCCATTCCTTTTGTGCTGTCTGCTTTAAAGGATGTGTGTGTTACTGCCTGCAGTTTTCCTTATAGTTTGCCAGCTGCCCTAAAAAGGCATTTAGGATGTATCAAGTTTCAGTCTTTTATACACTGTTCCCAAACTTGACCCAGCAGCTGTAGTTTTAGTTGGTCGCACTGCTGCTAAACACACTGATTACAATTATACTGTTTCTGGTAAGGATGGGAAAACTATTGGTAAATATGGAGAAAGTGTAGAATTATACAACTCTGATTTTCAGAATTTTGAATTGTCAATCTCGTATGTTAGTGTGTTCTAGTTTTGAAATAATGAGGAATGTTTTATCTGCAGTTTTTTTTTCCTTATGAGGAAAAATCAGCTTTAATTTAGTTTTTTTTTTCTATTGCACAGGTCAATATCCATTGTTTGCAGTGTGTGTTTGACTCTGATACTTAGGGTTAAGGCCAGTGGTACTGTTTTGGGGAAGTTTGCGTTGCTGCATTCTTTCCTGATGATAAAAAAAGCTTTTACATTCCCCTCTGCTGCAGAAGTAATCAGAAAGTGTGATGAATGGAGTAGGCTGATCTGGGGTATCTCTCAAGATTTTTCAGCCATGCTTTTCCAAATTTTTTTAGGGGATTCTGTAACTCCCTGTTCAATTTTGGCAAAAAGCAGAGTAAACTATCTCAACAAAATACAGGTAAGCAAACATTTGAAAAGAAATGGCAAGGGGGTTCCTAAAAGAAACTTTGAAACTCCTAAAACCAAGGACAGTTCAAGAAGTCTAAATGGCTATTCAAGAGACCTTGTGACTCCATCCCCGGGCCCTTTTTTCTTTCAGAAAGTCTGAATCTCACTTTTTCTCTTTTGCAAAAGATGATATCGGACATGTGGGTTCTCAGGGTTATTTATCAAGGCTACAGATGACAATGGGGAAGAAATTCCTCCTTTCCAATGGGTCATTCCTCATCCTCTAGACTCTTATTTTCTTCTGTTCATCATCATCATATGCTCTCCCAAAGAATGATAAACCAGTTCCTCCTTCCCAGGTGAGGGGAAGGGTTTTTATTCAAGGATGTTCTTGGTGCCAAAGAAAGATGATGCTTGGAGACCAGTTCTGGATATTTCCTTCCTAAACCTTTTTGTGATGGTTCCCAAATTCACTACACAGCCTGTTACCTCTTCCACCTCTTTCAGACTTGAAATATGCGTATCATATCCCTATTCATCCAGACTTCAGATGTGTCTTACGATTTTGTGTTTGGATCACATTGTCAGTTCTCTGCCATACCCCTTGGAGTATCCACTGCACCAAGTGTGCTCACAAAGTGTGGAGCTCCAGTTTTAGCTCATTGCAGGCAATAGGGTATCCACATTTTTTCCATATTTAGACTACTTGCTTATCTTTGCAGAATACTTTTCAAAGTGTCAGAAAACGCTCTCTCGGGTGAGAGATCTGTTGAAATTCCAGCTGTTATAAAAGTAAGAGAACATTCAAAAATCTGTCTTGACTTCTTCGCACAGGATTGTTTTCCTGGGATGTTGGCTAGATACCTCCAGTTCTTTTCCACATGAAAAAAATGGAGCTCTATCTATATGTTTTTCTAAGGTTTCCTATTCAAACTTCAGTCCCTGTGAGTAAATACTTCAATATACTATTCTGAAGACACCCTTGGCAAGACTCCATGTGAGAAAAATAGTGGCATCTGAAATCTCTTTGGTCCCGGTGCCAACATGCTTTGTCTTTTCAAATCCCAGTGCTGGAGTTTGTCAGAAGAGAAATAATTTGGTGGAGGTAACATAGGTCTATAAATCCAGGTCTCCCATTCTCCTTTCCTTTTCCAAAGCAGTCTGTCACCACAGACACCTCTCACTTTGCTTGGGGAGCAGTTTCCGGAAGGATAGAAGTGCAAGGTGTGTGGAACACCATGAACAGATGCAATTTCATAAATATCAAAGAGAGATGCTTGCCCTAATCAAGGCACTCAACTCTTTGAATCATCTTTGGACTGTGGGATGTCTTTAGGTAGTTAAGTAGTTGCAGACAGTCAACAAGTGGGGGGGGGGACTAGGTCTTACTCCTCTCAGCAGACTAGCCGTGTTAGCCTGGGATATAACTTCACACCACAGTCTCACTCTACAGGCACCCTACATTCCTTCAGAGCAAAATTGTGTAGCACACAAGCTAAGCAGGACCAGGGCAGACCCTCACAAATGGAAATTAGTTGGAGGCTTTCCAAGATATAAGCATATTTGAAGAGTTCAGGTAGAACTCTTTGCCTCCTCTCTGATCAATCAGTTGGCAAGAGTCTCTTCCAGCACTCTTGCAGAAAGGCCTGGAAGACCGACACCTTTTCTTTTCCTTGGAGAAAAAATATTTCTGTATACCTTTCCACACTTTCCAGTCATATCCAGGGTACTTCTGAAGCTTAACAAAAAAATATATACTTGTTTTCCTGCCTTTCTAAGCTAGTATAGTCCAGTTTTCAGGTTAGTGCTGAATTCAGGGCTGTGTTACAAGTTTGTGTTTGCCCATACCTTACTTGGATAGAAGTTTCTCTGTTCACTGTGAGAGAGGGAGCTTTGAGCAGCCTGTCTGTCCCTGGAGGAGTGGTTTCAGCCCAGAAATTAGTAGTTTATTGGCCATTTTGCGGTAATTTCTATCTTTCATTTCCCTGCTATAAAACCCACATTTGCGTGGTTTTGCGGGCCGGGCAGCACCGGTTAGGTAGGGTATAACTATTCCCGGCTCCACAAAAAGACAAACTTTCAACTTAAGCACTCAAACCATCCACTTCTCATACTGGCACTTGCTCAAAACTCATAGCAAGCACTAATAAACCTTAGCACTAGACCCCCCCCCCCTATACTGTAGAGAAGGACAAGGCTCTCTATTCGACCTTACCAGCCAATCAGTAAAACAGTTCACTGTACCTATCCAGGCATGTCCAAATGGCAGTTTCAGGTGTACTCTCTGGTCCAACTGGTGAATCTGGGCATTTTGAGGCAATGTTGCAACTGCCTTGTACACAGACAACCCTCTCCTCCTTCCACCAAACACTAATACATGCGAGAAATGCAATTATACAGCCAAACTGGAGGCTAAGCACTCTCAACCCAAGACTGGACCAGACAGTCAAGAGGAGAGGGGAATTACTTGCATCACACCAGCAGTCTCACTTAGACCTATGAAACCAGCACTGGCAAAAAACACACATAAATACAAAAAAACATACTCAGAGACTCTAAATAAAAATCTGCATAAGGAACAGAGACCTCCAAAGCAGACATCCAAGCAACCTCCACCCCCAACACAAACCATGAAACACATACTTCACAAAACTAGTGTGCCACACAATCAAAGCCCTTAAGCAAAATAACATACCCAACACACTAGTAATAGGTGACTCTATAGTCAGGCACACTGAGGTCCCACTCACTAGGCTGAACAAGGAGAAGGTTACTGTTAGCTGCCTGTCAGGTGCCAGGATCTGCCACATAACACAAGCACTCAGGTCACTCCAGAACAAGTACAAATATGACTCTGTCATTGTCCATGTTGGTGTGAATGACCTGAGACGTACCTCCCTGGACTACATGAAAAGAGACATGGAGGAGCTCTCTGATCACATAGCCCAGGCCGGTATGACCCTGACCCTGAGTAGCATCCTGCCCTCACCAAGAATGATACCATGGTATAGAGAAAAAAATGATCAATTTCAACAATTGGCTAAACTTCTGGTGTCATTCACAGGGGATCCAGTGTCTGTCAGCCTGGGATGCCATGCTCGACAAGCCACGCTGCTTCGCTATAGACGGCTTGCACCTGTCATCCTTAAGCTTTCGAATACTGGCCAAGGCTCTTGCCACCCCCATAGTGCCTTTTTTAGACAAGGCTCAAAAGACAAACCCACCGCCATAAATAGCACAAGTAACTAAAACTGAGGGTAATGCTACTCAATGCCAGAAGTCTAAACCTCAAAATGCAGGCACTCGAGGCACTCCTCAGTATGGAGAAAATCGATATATGTGCAGTAACAGAAACCTGGTTTAAGGCTCCAGAGAGCACCCCAGCACTACCAGGCTACAACTCATACCATACATTTTGGCCACAAAACCTGGACCGAAATACAAAAGGTGGGGGAGTATCCATATTCATCAAGGATACCCACATCTCCAGGTTAGTGGCACAGCACGATGCTTCAGAGATCATCCACGTGCAACTAACAACGGGCAAAATTGCTATTCAAATTATAGCTTGCTACAGATCACCCACCATGTTCCAGGAGCATTCCCGGAAACACTGGGAAACATAAAGGTCCTACCAAGCACCCTGATATTGGTTGATTTCAATTACCCAAACATTAACTGGGAGAAATACTGAAGTACAAACTCCCTTGCCCAACATTTCTTTGAATTTATAAACTCAAATGCCCTGGATCAACTGGTCAACACCTCCACCAGAGGTGACAATATATTGGACCTGGTCATCACCAACATGAGTGACCGGTGTTCCACACCGGAGGTCAACCCCTCGCTGGTTAGATCTGACCATAAACTAATCACTCTGGATATCCACATTCCGCCACCTCCCCCAGTCAAAGAAACCACCGTGAAGAACTTTTCAAAAGCAAACTTCACGTTGCTTAAGACCAAGGTGGGAAGTTTCAAAGCCCCCATGCTAAAGGATAACTCTGTCCAAGCTGCAAAATCCTTTACTAATGCACTCTACGGGCACCTACAAGAATGCATGGTTCATGCTATCCCAAACAAAACCAAGACTCACTCCTCCAAGGAAAGGAAACCAGTCTGGTGGACCCCTGCCATAAACAAGCTATACAATAGAAGGAGGAAACTAGTACAGAAGAGAGTAAAATCCCAAGAAGGGAAGACATCCCTGATCAGTATCAGCAAGAAACTACGTTCTCTCATAAAATCATCCAAGTCTAGCTTCGAAAGAAAAATTGCCACGGACTCCAAAGATTACCACAAGGCATTCTTTAGCTATGTCAAGAATCTAAGTGGCAATTCTCAGATCTGCTCGGAGTTAGTGCAGAATGGCACAAAATACACTGAACTGACTGATATAGCCATCATCCTGGCAGACAGGTTCAGTGCAAACTTCACCCCCCTCTCACCCCCAAAAGGGCCCATAACTATACCAGAAGAATGTAGTGCCCCTGAAGTCACAGACACTCAGGTTAAAACAATCCTCTCCAAAGCAAAAAACACAGCATCAGTGGGACCGGACTGTGTCCCAGGCTGTGTCCTAAACGAGCTCAAAGATGAACTAACCCCTCACCTAAACACACTGTTTAAACTCAGCCTCTCCACAGGCTACATGCCCACAGAGTGGCGCACAGCAACGGTTATTCCACTCCACAAAGGTGGAGCCACAGCGGACCCTGGGAACTATTGTCCTATAAGCCTGACTAGCTCGGTCTGCAAAGCTATGGAGCGCATCATCATGGATCTCATTAATCGAGACATTGGGAACCTCCAAACACTGGACCCTACTCAGTTCGGCTTTAAGGGCAGATCATGCCTCCTAAACCCGGTGGACTTCTTTGAGACAGTTACTAATGCTATAGACGAGGGAAAGGTGGTCCACACAGCCTACCTAGTCCTTGCAAAGGCCTTCGACACCATTCCCCACTCAGGTATTATAGACAAGCTCACCAGCCTGAACAATAAACCCCTACGTCACGAGATGGGTTGCCAACTGGCTCACGGACAGAACCCACATAGTAAGAGTTGCGGGAGCTAGGTTTGACTCTGAACCGATTACAAGTGGCATTCCCCAGGCCTCAGTCCTAGGACCCCTCCTGTTCGGCATGCACTTCTCAGAGGTACAGGCAAGCACAGGAGGACTGGAGGACTATGGCTGACCAGGTTCGCAGACGGCTGCAAACTAGGGGCTATAACTGACTCTCCGGCTGACACGGGCATCCTCCAAAAGGGTCTCACTGAGACAGATACCTGGTGTCAAAACCATGGCCTCAAGATAAATGCCAAAAAGTGCATAGTCATCCCCTTTGGAAAAACAAAGTACCCACAAAGTACCACATAGGTGGTAGCCCCCTAAATACAGAAGATGTAATAAGGGATCTGGGGACCCAAGTAGATAGTAACCTCTCCTTTGATAATCACATTGCCAAAGTGGTTAGAAAATCCTTCTATGTGGCCCACCTAGTCACAAAAGGGTTTTTCATCCAGATCGAAAGAGTTCATTGGGCCCCTCTATGCATCACTCATCAGACCCATCATAGAGTACAATGCCCCATTTGGGATGTACCTTACAAGACACCTGCAACAACTGGAAAGACCACAGAAGTACCTCACCAAGAGGATCACTGGCCTCAAGCAGATGCCCTATGCAGCTCGACTGAAGAAACTCCAGCCATACTCGGTTGCATACCGCCTACTCAAAGGTGATCTCTGCCTGACATACAAGGCCATGTCCAACCCAGAATTCATGGACATGCTCCACCTAAAGAAAATCGTATCCTCTCGAGCCACACGCTCCAGGGATCTAAACCTCACCACAACAATAAATAGGATGTGCTGGAGGGATAGATTCCTGTCCCAGAGACTTCCCATGCTCTGGAACAAGATTCCAATCTACATTAGGCAGAGCTCCTAGCTAACCCTCTTCAAGAGAAACTTTGACGAGTGGATGGGAAATGGAAAGTTTACTCCAGGGATCACTTCAATGGCTCTGCTGGACAGAGGCACAGGGAACTAATCTAAGGGGGCGGCGAAAGCAAACACATTCCGGCTTGCCTTATAAATGCCTTCGGGCAGATAGCCTAGTACCTATAGAAGGAATCCCCCAAGGATCATCATGGTGACTTCCCTTCTGGCCCAGGCAACAGTGGGGCAATTATGACAAGCTTTTTGTTAGACTGGATCTACTCACAGAAGAACCAGGGTGTTTGATACACCCCGACATGCCTGGATGATGGGGTCTTAATTCCTTTCACGCACCTGTTTACTGAGGATGTGCAGCAGTTACTAATGAAGGCAAAAAAGCCTGCTATTAGAAATTAATTTATTAGCAAATGAAAAAAGGTTTTCTAGTTGTTGCCTTAAGTATAACCAACACCCATTCAAGGTTAGTTCTGTTTTTTTACAATATTTGTGAGAGTTACTGTTTTTCATTGCCTTTCTTATTCCTCTGTCAGGGTTAATTTATCGTCCATTTCAGCATGTCTGCCCATGGATACTCCTCTTTCAATGCAGTCTTGTGTCGAAGTGTTTTTGAAAGGGGTTTTGCACAAGACTTCTTCAGGTGTAGCTCATCCTTGGGATCTTAATTTTGTGTTGGAGAAGCTAACATTTGCTTCATTTGAACCAACTAATGTGACTGACTTGAGTTTCTTAACTTGAAAAACAGTTTTATTGATTGCTCTGACCACTGCAAGAAGAATATCAGAGTTGCAAGCTCTTAATGCAAGTTAACCATATCTCATTTTCCAGAGACACGGTTTCCTTTGCAAGCTCTTAATGCAAGTTAACCATGTCTCATTTTCCAGAGACACGGTTTCCTTGAGAACTAATCCTCCTTTTATGCGTAAAGTGGTATCTGAGTTTACTTAATCTCCCTGTGTTCTTTCCTGAACCCAACAATTAAGAAGCGAGGCTACTTCATACTTTGGATATCCACAGGCAACTCTGGTACTATTTTTGACAGAACAAAATCTTTCAGAACTTCCTATCAGTTCATTTCTTGTGAAGGTAAGAAGAAAAAACAACCTTTGTCAAAACAGATTATTTCCAAATGGATGTCTCGCATAATTACCTTCTGTTATTCTCACCACTGTAAAATTATTCCAGGCAGGGTTCTAGGTACACTCTAGCAGGGTCTTGATTTCATTTGTGGCTTTTTGGAAAGGGTTGGACTATAGAAGTATTCTGGAAGCAGCAACTTGGTCATCTGAACATACTTTTACAAAGCACTACAAGCTAAATTCTTTATTGAAATCTAGGTCAGGCTTTGCTGGCACCATTCTCCATGGGCTCCTGGATTTTTCTCCTTTCACCTCCCAGTTGTTCTAAGCTGTGGTGATCTACCCATATAGCATACTGTGATCAGTATGAAGAACATAGTACAGTTGTGTAAATTTAAAACAGTAGATGTTCGAATAATCACTGTTGCAGTAGCCTAAGCTATAATTGATAGTGTATTACTTAGGATATAACAGCTGACCAGCTTCCAAAGCTTCAGGAAACCTTCCACACACACAAACTGTTGGCTAGAACTGAGCAGACTACAGAGACTGGTTTGGATGTCAAGCCCTTCAAAGCTTTTATGCCAAGAGAGAGGACATTGCTAGGAACAACAAAAAAATAATGCCCACACCCTCCTTGGCATAAAAAAATATATAAGAAGGATGGAGTAATGGAGCATCTACTGCAACAGTGATGATTTGAACATCTACTTTTATGGTAAGGTTACTTACACAATTGCACTTTTTGAATATTGAGGTAGGTTATAGCTGAGGAGAGATGGTTGAATGAAATTGTTGCATTATATAAGTGTCCATGGCTAAGGGTCATAGTGAGTGGGGAAAGATCTGGGGAGGTGGAGTGGAAAGGGGTCCAAGGCAGGGAAGACCATTGTTGTTAAGGGTAATTGCTGGCTAGTGCAGAGATTAACATTAAAGTTGTTGGATAGGAGAGGTTATCTTGATTAAAAGTGGAGTACATTTAAGATTTTTATGTTAATACAGGAATAAATGGAACAACAATCAGGCCTGGTAGCTACATTTTGTAGATTGGGAAGGAAAAAAAGGTTGCGCTTTCATGCTCAGTCAGTGGTGAAAAAGTTAGGGAAGTATTGATGTGGCTGGTAGGTTCCCTTGTTTGAGGTGGAGAGTATTGGGGGGGGGGGTCAGGTTTTCTCCCTGTGGTGACAATGATCAGGGAAGTGGAGGGAATTGTAGGACAGTGTGGGAAGAATGCGCAACTAGATGGTCTTGAATTTGGAATACGAGAGGAAGGGCAGAGGTAGTAAAAATTATTGTGTTATTGCCACATATAATATATTTGGCCAGACGCATGGTGATTTGTCCACAAGAGAAGAGTTTGGTAGAAATAAAAAAGATATATAGTACATTTGTTTGGAAAAGAAAAAGGAGTAAGACTGAGAAGGAGAGGATATGGGCTGATATGTGGTGGGATGTCCCAGATGTTTGGGAATGCATAACAATGAGTATATTCCAAAGGTTGGAAGAAAATGACCAAAGGAATTTAAGATGGGTGAAGTCTGATGTGGGGGTTCATTTTATCCAGTTTGAAGTAAATACAAATAAGATTTTATGAAGTATGTAGGTGGAGAGATGGGTAGTGTAACGCTGAGTAATTTATAGAGGGGTGAAAGTGCAGTGGAATTGGAATTTGTGTTATGGGTGGGAAAAGAAAATGTTGAATTTAGAATCCAAGATGTAATAAATGTTGAAGGGAATTTTTTAGCTTTGAGGCTAATAAAGAGATGTGAGCAGGAGTTGAGGATTAGGTAGTCCATAGATGGGTGGCAGGGAGGATAAAATCAATTTTGAGGCAAATAAGGTGGAGGTTGAGGGAAATAAAGAATCCAGGAAGTGAAAGAACAAAGGTCATTAATAAATGGCAGATAGGGAGGATTTATGAAATTCTGAGACATAGAATGGAATTCAGGAGTATGGCAAAAGTTAAGAGAGCAGTTGAGAAGGGAAGATGTTGCTTGGATGTGGAACAAGGTGTGGGAAAATATATATATATATATATATATATATATATATATATATATATATATATATATATCAGTGACAAACCGAATAAATCTTTTGGGGCCAGCAGGGGATGTATTTTGGAGAATTTTGCACAGATGGTGTAAAGCACTCTTGAGACTTGTGTGTGTGTGTGTGTGTGTGTGTGTGCAAAGTTGATGTGTAGCACTGGGGCTGTCTTGCCACCTCTTCCCTCTCCCCCAAACCTCTTCCCCTCACAATCCCATACCATCCATATAGTCCCTCCCTCATTAGCCATCATACCACCCTTGGCTTTTCTTTTTGCCCATCCCAATAATCACTGTAATGTGCATACTGTTTTATGCTTTACTTTTACAATGATCATTTGGATTTAATTTAAAATTAAATTGATAGAATTAATTTAAAACTTTTATTTTGAATTTTGTAGCACAACACTGGACAGCATGCTAACAAAAGCAATGTAAAACAAAACGACTTAGTTATAAAAGAAGCTCTGTTGTTCAAATTTGTTCAAATTGACAACATTGAAACCAACATTGAAACAAACATTCAAAGAAAATGAAAATGTTAGTAAGTTACCTTTGGGCTGTTTTTTTCTGTTTAGGCCACACACATATTTTAGGTCCATGCAAACATGCATGTGTTCTTTGTTTCACCTTTCTGATTGTATTAAATTATATTCATTGTGTAATACAGCACACTTGTTAGACCATGCTCATAGTTTCATAGGTAGGTACTAAGCTGTCGGCCATGGGGCCTATACAAGCCCAGCCAAAAAGGTACCCTGGCTTTTGCCACCCAAGAAAATTATTTTCCTGTGCCACTGTCAAGCAGAGCCACAGAGGTGATCCCTGGGGTGAATTTCCTATTTCCCATCCAATCATCAAGATTTTTCTTGGAGTGCTAATGAGGAGCTTTGTTTGATATTGATAGGTAGTTTATTCCAGAGTATGGGAAGTCTCTGGGACAGGAATCTATCCCTTCGGCATGTTCTGTTTATTGTGGTGACAAGGTTTAGGTCCCTAGAGCGTGTGGCTCGGAGAGATTGGGATTTCTTTAAGTGGAGCATGTCCAACAGCTCTGGGTTTCACATAGCTTTGTATGTTAGGCAGAGATCACCTCTGAGTAGGTGATATGCGACTGAGTAAAGCTGGAGTTTTTTGAGACGGTCTGCATGCTTTAAATTTATTGTTTTGAGCATTTTTCCAGTAAGCAATTAAACAAAATGTATGAACCAATAATGACAAAACTGCCCAGTTCAGAACATTTCCATCAGCAATCTATCTACATACTGTGGGAGTAGAACCCACAGCCTTCTACATCAAAAGTAAGTATATTACCTGCTGTGCTGCTAACAATGCTTTTAAATACTTTAACACAATAGTGATATCATTTGCTAAACAACAGTTAGATGTTGCAAACAGACTTGGCATAAGTAGCACTAAACTTGTCTTCCCCTGAAGCTGTCTGCTTCTTGTAAAATGCACTTGACAATCCACTATATCTCTCAACTTTGCAGCACAAGAAGTCTGGAAAAAGCCAAAATTTATGGGGGGGGGGCACAAATTGAATAAGAATAACACTTACTAAGCAACGTTCCATGAACGATACACACACACACACACACACACACACACACACACACACACACACACAATAAGACACTATATTCCGTAATAACAGTTCCTTGGAGATCGACACATTCTGTGAACGTTGTTTAAAATTGCATGCAGAAAGGAAGAATAGGACATCCAGGATGTCTTGAGATGTGATGCAAAAAATTGCCGCCTGGGATGGACCTCCCCTCTTGTCCCCCCCCAGCTATGCCACCGAGTGTTAGAGGTGGGTAACTAGAGATGGATCACTTGTACACGGGACTTTTTCCCAGGGGTGAAATGTTTATAGATGGCAGTAGCAGATTTGTATAGGGAAGTATAACAAAAAAGGTAGTGTTAGGATGTTTTTGTTTGTCTGTAATGGATATGAGAGGAGGGAATGGAAGTCGGAGGAGAGGGTGAAATTGCAGATTATAGGAAGGGTGTTAAAAGGATGATTGTTTAAGCTTAGAGGAAGACTGGAATTACTGTGTTTAATGAAAGAATATGTAGAGAACAGGTGAAGATGATGTGGAGAAAGAAAGGGAGTAAGGTGGGTAGTTGGATGTAAGAGAGGTGGAAGATTTAGGAAAAATGGAATGGAAGGGGGTAATGGAGTGTAGTGAGAGAAAAAGAAGAGATGGTAGTTTTGGAATACAGAAGATGAGAAGAGTAGGAGGTAAGGTAGAGTGAAGGGCCCCACTGTCTGTAATATGCTTTCTTGGATCTTGGACTGAGATTTTTACACAGAGAGAATTCTTAAAAGAGCTACAGTTGTACATTTTCATATTAGAGCAGTGTTTATTTACATATTGTTAACTGGGGTAGTGTACTTATCTATATGAACCGTTTTCAGACTCTGCCTGGAAGCAGCATCTAATTTAGTTACTTGCTCATAGACTCGGGAACAAGTGGGGAAACATTTGTGATTGCATAGTTTTGTATTCTGATTCGTATTGCACTGTTAAATAATTACTGGTGAAATGGAAATTGCATTGGCAATAAAATGCTTCAGTATCACTACACAAATTCAGTTTTCTTGGTTGTTTGCACTTGGAATTCACGTGTTTTTCATAGCGAGGCAAGTGCTACTGCTCTGAATTGTATAAATGGATCCAGGTTAAAGCTGTTTATGTGCTGAAAGCCTTCATTGCATAGTTCCCCACTGTGTGGGCGCACACTAGCAGAAAGTACTTGAAAAGTTAATTGTCTTGAAATAGATTGATAACAGTGCACAGAAGTCAGTCTGTGTTGAAACAGCTTTCACTACAGACTCATTCTCTGGATTCAAAGTGTCTGAATGCTCACTGTAAAACAACTGAAATTTGTGTCACAACAGTTACCTCATCCTATATATGAGAGTTGCAGCATTGTTTCATGAAGCATTTTCCAGTTGGCTCACCTAGAGTAAACCTGCAAAAGTTTTCTGAGGTAGCATTAGCAATCTGTACCTTATTTTTTTAACACCAATAACAGTTTCCTCCAGTACCATTTTCAGACTGTCTAAATTCTGGTTTTCTACAGGATTGTAAATTAAGAAAGAAAAAAAAAAAAAACTTGTGCCTTGCCTGAACAGCCATTCAGCTTTGATCATAGTTTCTGCTGGGTTCTTTTCCACCCTTTGCTATCCATCATGCAGTAAGTCTATGATACTCACTTTATTTGGAGAGCTGGAATTTATCCCAGCATTCAGCAGGCATAAGCCAGGTTGCTGATCATACATGCTGTACCAGTCCATCACAGCACGTGTGCATATAGTGACATGAACTCAGAGTTAGTTTGGAGGGTTGCCAGATCCAGTATACTGTCTCTTCGGAATGTAAAAGGAAATGGAAGCATACAATAAAAACTTGTGTGGACATAAAGAAAGCAGACAGGTTTTGTACTGTGCCACTTTACATACATAAGTTAACATGTAGAAAAATTATGATACATGTTACAAAGTGTTTAATATGCACAGCAGACGTAGCACATTGTTAATACTGGATCTGATGATGTCTGTTTCATTCTTCCTTACAGATGGGTTATGGATCTTACCCTCAGACCTGACTCTGCCACATTTCTTCAGACGAGGATCCAAGTCTCCAGCTCCTCCCACTTCCCACAGTACACTGTCCCCCAGCTAACCTCCTAAGATCTTGTTTACCGCCAGCAGTGTCAGACATGGTCGCTGAGTCTCGAGCAAGTTTTCATAGAATTATTGGTGTTTTCCTCGGATAAGCACTTTTTTTCTTAACTTAACATTATTCTACCTTACATTTCCTCCCCTCCCATTATTGTGTGGGTGTGTATACTACCTTTCTTCTAGAACGTCAGTTTGTTCCTTGCCTTTGCTGCGCTTTTCTGTTGATCGTCCTTAGTTAACTGGTTTTCCGCTTTCTGTCTCGTTGGTGTAAGAAGAAAAAAAAAAAAGAAGATAAAGTAAAAATAATAAAGAAAAAAGGTAATAGTAGTAGCTTAGTTAGATATTTAGTTAGTTAAGGTAGTTTGTGGTGTGCTATTGTTTTTTTTTGGTGGTGGTGGTGTGTGGTAGTGATACTATGGCAGACAAACTCTCTGGCTTTAAAAAGGTGCTCTGAATGCGGCCATAGGTTCCCGCATTCCGATGCCCATTCCTTGTGTGTTTACTGTCTGAGTGCGGAGCATTTGCAGTCGGCCTGCTCTGTTTGTGACAGTTTCAGTCCTAGAGTTATCACTGACCACAGAAACAAGCTGATTCTAAAGAGCCTTTTGTCTGCTTCTAGTTCCTCTCCAGGGCCTCAACCCCCCTCAGAGTGTGGGCAAGGGTCTTCATATTCATCCGGTTCTTACCTAATTTCAAGTTCTCCTGAAGCTGCTCCTGCCATCTCGGATCCAAGGTCTATGGATCCTACTGCTAGGGCATCCTACTCCAGTGCTGGGCATTGAGACAGCCCCTTCCCTCTGGCTACAACAGACTCATGCTAGGCACTCCAGGCCCCAATTAATGGCTTCATCCAGGTCTTCTAAAAGCCTTTTAGAGGTTGACATGGACAGGATGATTAGGAAGATTCTTAATAGACTGATCCAGCTTGGGGGTCTTCTCCGCACCCTCTGGGTTCTTGGAGTATTTCCCTCCAAGCTCAGTCTTCTTCTCCAATCCATCCCTCGATATTTGAGTCTCAGGATCGTAGCCAACTGAGAGATCTGGGGTCGAATGTGAGGAGCTTTCCTTCCTCCACTCAGACCATTGCCTTGACCTCCTCAGCTCAGTTGTCTTTGGATCACAGCTGGTCTTGGATCTAGGATGTCCCAGTTGGATCCTGGGGAGGGGTTCGGCTCCAACTGTGTCAGAGAAAGGGGCTTCTCTAGCCATAGGGATCCAGTCTCTTTGAGCTACGACCCCTCCCATCAACTTCCTGAGTCATCCCGTTCAAACACCCCCCCCCCCCAGAGGGAGTTCCCTCCTCTTCCCAGACCTTTCCTGAACATCCCACAGAGATCATCTCTTGTAAGAAGACATGCAAAAAGAGGCACATTGACTCCCCCTTGGAGTCTGTCACCGAGGACATGGACTTCGATGAAGGGGAAGGATCCTCCAGATCACCACTAGAGGACATTTCCTTTAGAGACTTTTTAGAGATCCTGGGGCAAAGAGGTAGTTGGTCAGTCCAACCTCCATCCTTAGTGGAGTTTGTGTATTTGGAGGCTTTCAGGACGGGCCCATCTACATCCTGGGTGATTCCCCTGGTGGACAAGCTGGATTTTGGTGCCTATCCGGGCCTGGAAGGAGCTGGACTCTGTTGAACCGATTCCTAAGTGCCCAGGCAAATTTTTATCTCCCCCTAAGGAGACATCATATTTGACCAAGGGTATTCTAGTGTTGGTTGTGGCAGCAGCTACCAAAAAGAAGCTAGCCGAACAGGACTTCCTGTTATGCAGATGGACAGTGGAGTCCAGAGTGATGGACAGGTTTGGTAAGTGCATTTCAGCAAGAAAATGGCCAAGGCGTAGAGTGTTGAATTACCTGACACACTTTACTTGATTGCAGAGGGAACTGGTGAAGGAACTGTCAGACTCTCTGGCAGAGATCATGTTGGTGGAGGACTTTAAGAAGGCCCCCTCCCTCCCCAACTGGCCAGTCTCTCGTCTTTATCCAATTCTTCCATGGGGCTGATTTTCCATTCCAGGGAGGGTGCCTCACGGGCAGCTGCCTCAGGCATTGCTATTCGGAAACATGCCTGGCTGAGGCTGTGTGATTTTGTGGAACGTTTTAAGGGATCCTTTAACACCGCATTTGATGGATCCTCGCTTTTCGGTCCATCGGTGAAAGAGACCCTAACCCCCCAAAAAGGAAAGACCTTATCTGCCATCGGGGTCAAGTTCTCAGCTGCACAGTGCACCTTTTCTAGAAACTAGTGCAGTGGAAAGAGAACCTGGTTCCAAAAATCTCAAGGAGTCTTCCCAAGATCAACACAGGGATCCTTCCTCTATAGGCAGAGGAGGAAGTTTCAATGGGAGATGCCGCCCCAGCAGCAGAGGGGGTTCACAGAATTGGAGCTTCAGTGAACCTTTCTCTGATAGGCCTTATCAGTGCTCCTGAAGCACTGCCTGACTGCTAATCTCTGGAGGCAGTCGGGGGGGAGGGGTCACTTTTCTCTGCACCCTACCGCCTGGACCGATCAAACACAAAACAAGTGGGTGATAAATATTGTATCCAGATACTGTTATTCCCTTTTTACTTCCTCTACCAGAGAGGCCAAAGAGACTCCTTGATGCCTCACCCAGTTAGAGGGAGTTCGCAGTAGCAGAAATTTTAAATCTACTGCAAGAGAGTCATCCAAGAGGTCCCGACCAAAGAAAGAGGGTTTAGAACTTACTTTCACTTCTTTTTAGTGACACGTATGTACCAAATATTCCTCAGATTTTACAATACCTAACTGAGATATCCTGGACAAAGGCCTTTCCTTCTCATCAGTTAAGATTCATGCCTCTGCCATTTCAGCCCATTACAATACAGAACCACCTATCTTTTCTCAGCCTTTAATAAGACCGTACCTCAGAGGGGCCAAAAACATTAGGCCTCCAAGGAGAGCACCAAGTCCGGCCTGGGACCTCAATTATGTTTTGGAAAAACTCACACTGCCTCCTTTCGAGCCAGCATCAACAGCAGATATACAATTCTTATCCTGGAAAACCGCTCTGCTCCTAGCAATAACCTCTGCAAGGCGAGTCTCAGAGTCACAAGCACTCATGGCTGAAGAACCTTTTATCATTTTTCATCCAGACAGGGTTTCTCTGAGGACAAACCCTACATTTATGCTTAAGGTGGTGTCCAGTGTGGCCCTCAGCCAAACCATTCACTTGCCTACCTTTTATCCAAATCCACAGAACAAGGGTGAGAAAATTCTGCATTCTTTGGACATACACAGGCAGCTACGCTTCTACTTGGACAGAACTAAAGCTTTCAGAAAGACTGAGCAACTTCTAGTGTCGTATGCTGCAGGATCACAAGGAAAGGCTATCTCAAAACAGACTGTTTCTAAATGGATAGGCCATTGCATCCGTTTCTGCTATTCTCAATATGGCAAATCTGTGCCTAAGGGCATTAGGCTTCATTGCACCAGAGCAGCAGCCTTCCTCAGAGGAGTACCAACCAAAGATATCTTAGAGGCCGCAACCTGGAGTTCAGTGCACACCTTCACAAAGCACTAACACTTACCTCTTTACTCTTAAGTCCAGAGCAGGCTTTACCACTGCAGTCTTGCAGGGCCTCATAGCCTCTCCTAATCCTATTTAGCCTAGCCACCCATCCTCAGCTTTGGGATTCAACCCAAGAGTAATGACTGCAACAGTGAAACACGATGAACATAGTACAGTTGTGTACCTACATAAATGTTGATGTTGGAGTGTATTCACTATTGCAGTCCAGGTTACCCACCCACCACCCCCCTTTTCTTTGCTGGGTCTTATCTACACTCCTCCTTCCTATACAACCTTTTTGGTGTATTTGCTTGTAGATGAAGGAAATGTTATTTCTGTGCATGCATTGTTATTGGCATATTTTTCAGCCTACCATTTTGGGGGCACTTGACATCTGGGGCAAGAAAAACTGAAGAAAATGGTGTCGGTTGCATCTTTTATACCCCTGGCGCACTGACGTCAGGGAAGAGGCGACAGCAGCCAATGCCGGACCTAGACTTTGGAATTCTGGCCGACTGAGGGTAGCCTGCCAGCAGGATAACCCAAGAGTAATGACTGCAACAGTGAATACAATCGAACATCTACATTTATGGTAGGTACACAACTGTACTTTTCTTTCAAGGAAGATGGTCTCTCCCATTGCCATCACCTCAGCAAAGAGAATTTTGGTGATTCAGGCCTTGCCTTCTAAGCCTCCTTACATTATTTTCCACAAAGACTGAGTTTCCCCTTCATACTAATCCTTCTTTCATAGCCAAGGTAGCTACAGAATCCAACTTCAAGCAGATCATTCAGCAACCAGTTTTCTTTCCCGATTTCTAAAATGAGGGAGAACGTTTGTTGCATCTGCTTGATGTTCACAAGCAGTTATGTTTTTACCTGCACAGGACAAATTCCTTTCGGAAATCAGAACAGTTATCTGTGTCCTTCACCCATAGCTATTTAGGTCAGGCGATTTCTAAGTTACTCTTGCTATGTGAATAACAGACTGTATTACCTTGATTTATACCAGGAATGGGTTACAACTTCCTTGTCCTCCCAAGGCTCACTCAACTAGGTCCATGTCCACCTCATCTGCCTTTTCTTCCAGGGCTTCTTTAGATGATATCTGTGTTGCAGCCACTTAGTTGAAGGCTCACACCTTTGTTTTACATTATAAATTCGATTATAATGAGATCCATTTGGTGCTTTGTAAGCTCTCTGTGAACCATGGCTTTTGCTGTAGCAGGCAGCGGAGTAAATGTCCATAAAATCCTACTAGGACAGCTGAACTTTAATCAGTCTCGTTAATTGATGGCAGGTATGTACCCAAAAAGACTGAATGCTGTAATTAAATCAAAAGGTATTTACTGTGGTGGTGGTGCTGCGGTAGCTTTGTCGCCTCACAGTAAGACGTCCTGTTCGACTTCTGTGTGGAGACGTGCGTGAATGGGCATACCTTTGTTGAAGGTTGTGTGTCGGGGCCGGCAACTCAGCACGTAAAAATCTACTGCCAGTCATTAGCGGACCGGAGTTCCGCTGTGGCGAACCCTAACCGGGAAAAGCCAAAAGACACAACAACATTAGTTTAGTTTAAGGGTGTGCACACACAACAAAGTATTAGTTTAAGGATGTGCTCACTTATGCAACCAGCATGTTTTTTCCCCCTAACAGATTTGTTTGTTTTTCAATTGAATTGTACAGGTTATAGGTCACGTTAAAGGTGGGAAATGTTTTGAAATGTTTTATTGTGGTCTCATTTTTTTATATCACAGAAACCTGGCATTTTAACAGGGGTGTGTACACATTTTATGTCCACTGTAGAGCCACTCCCTGCTTGCCCCAGCCGTTCAGGTCTTGTTTCTCTGCCCTATCCCCAGCCCTCCTTCAGCATATTTTATATAGAAAAAATTATGTTTTTCTTATAAACTTTAGCAAACAGTTGCTAGGGTTTATAACTTTCCTGCACTGAGCGCTATAGTGCTGAAGTTTAGTTAAGCTGTCTCTAAGCAAGGCCATAATAGAGGGATGATAAAATGAATTAAAAATTACTTGTCTTTTTCAATGATTGAACTGATGGTTGATGGTTTAGGAAGGTTTGTACTCTGAAGGGTAGATGTATAACTCATTGTTCACTTTATAAAATGTTTATTTTCCTACTGCTACTCCAATAAGTGGAAATATCTTATTTGTTTAGAGACTGTGTAGCGTCCATGTGGGAACTTACCATGTGAGTAGGAGTTTGGAGCACTACTTTCTCTTTTGATGATGTTCTTTGTGTTTCACTGTTGCAGTCATCACATTTAGGTTATCCCTGCCAAGGTAGCCCTCAGTCGGCCCGAATACCAGAGACTTAGTATTTCTGCGTCGATCGCTGTCGCTTCACGACTGATGTCAGGTCATCAGTAGTATAAAGTAAGGCAGCCGACGCTATTACATCTGTCTTTCTTGCCGAGGAGCCCGAAGCAAAAGCAGTTTGGATGAGTGCCGTTCTGCCACTACCAGAGTTTCATTTTCCGAACTGAAGTTGAAATCTTCTAAAGCTAAGTACCCCATTGGGGATCCTTTTTTCTTGCTCTAACAGATGTCAGAAAAAGTTAAAATTTGTCTTGCCTGTGGAAAGCAAATACCACACCAAGACTTTCATTCTTACTGCATCACTTGCTTAGGCCCAGACCACGATGTCCCCCGCTGTCACTTTTGTGCTTTGTTCAACGCCAGAACTATATGTCGTCGGGCCCTTATTGTAGCTAGATATTTTCACCCTCAGTCCTCAATTTCCGATATGGCTTCGGTAAGCCATCCAGCATATGATCTTCCGAAAAAACGTAAGGATAAAGACAGAGACGGACCGCACAAGTCCAAACCTACCGACGGCGCTTCCGTTAAGCTAGTTGTCAGTTCTCCAGTTCTCAGTGAGGCACTTTCACAGCCCCTGATGCCTGCTTCTTTGGATTCACAGGCTGCTACTGAGACCTTTTTAGGTGTTCGGTATGCTGCAAAACTCTTCATTGACTAAGGATCCTGTGGTTGTCTGTACCTTGGACGGGTCTGGAGCTGCTAAGCAGGCACCGGCTTCCAAGGAAGTACTTCGCACTACCGATTCTTGACACAAACCAATGACTTCTTTAGCATCTTCTGTTCTTTTGAAAACTACCGAGTTTCTAAGGCCCAGGGAATGAACCACACCCAAGAAACCAACGAACCCATCTCAGGCATCTGCTTCCTTGCCTCAGTCTCAAATGCTTAAAATGGCGGAAGACCGTATAATGTTGATCGGGGAAGTCAAGCTACCCCTTCCAAACGAAAAAGATATTTATTCCCAGTAGTCTTATCTGAACAGGAGTCCGATGACGTCGATGACTCTGAATATGAAGACATGTAACCCCTTTCTGCTTATGAGTATTCTGATGCAGAGGAATCCTTTCTTTCACTCTCTCCACCCGAAAATTTTTCCTTTGGGGAAACCCTTCATACTAGCATTTCCAATAGGAATGTCGGGGCTACCCTCAGTCTAAAAAGAGACTCTGGGAATTTTTAGATCTTCCACAGCACAAACCCCTGGCCATTCCTCCTGTCCTGGATGATGTCCTTCAAGGATGCATCTGCAGTCCTTCCTGTTGTCTGTCCTGTCGTCAGGCAGCCCTTGATCCGGATTCAAAAAAGTCTCTGTCTGGCTTGGCTGATGTCGCACACTTCCCGGCGTCACCTCATCAGCATGTCTGAATCTCTGCTACTCCTGCACCTGCTCTTGCCCTTTGAGATATTTATCTAGATATTTATTTCTTATCGACTCCTCTGCCCTGCACACTAGGCCCCCGACTATCCCCTCTTGTGTCGAAAGGCTTTGCCGGGGCTAAAGCAGCAAAAAAAAAAAACTGTACCTACTAAGACCCTCTCACAGGCCCTGGCTCTAGTCTTTAGTCTAGCAGAGTAGTCTAGCTTCTTTTCTTTGATGATCGGAACCCCCACCCAGACAGACAGGCCTCCCCACCTCCAGAGAAGACTCTGATTCAGATAATACAAACCACCTCAGAGAGGCCTTTTTCTCAGAAGGAGGGACTCCTGTCCAGTCCATTCCTTCTGCCTCCTCCTTGAGGAATTTTCCTTTGGGACCTTTTGCATGCTATGACAATGACAATGCCATGTTTTTCTGGATTTTCTTTCTGATTTAAAAGCTTTAGAACCTTTTGCATTTGCACCACATGGGCCTTTAGCCATTCCCAGTACTTACTACTTGATGTTGTTTAATGATTTAATAATATGCTCTGCCTGTCTGATTTCCTTTGCCGGGCCTAAGCCCGACGATAGGTCTACAGGGTTCCGACATTATCATTTGTATAAGGCTCCTTTTGCAGATCAAACGCTATCTCCCAGACCCCCAAGGCTGTGCACCCACTACCTCTGCCAAAACCTCTGAAAGGGAATGAAGGCCTTAGAGAGAGAGGGGGGTAAAAGTTTACCTGCTTCTTACTCTTTCAGCTAGGGCCTTAAGCTGTCTCAATTCCACATGATTCAGTCAGAGATTTATGTTAGATCAGTTAACTAAAAAAACTGTCCTCAGATGAACCATTAGACAAAAATCTATTCAGAAATGGTATAACATTCAGCAGGTCAGGTCAATCATTCCTTAAAAATCATTATGATGATGCTGCTTCTTCTTTTAGATCAGCTATGACTGGTACAGTGATCCATGGTTAAAGAGCAGTCTTTCAAGCTCATGTTAAATCAGCTCTCCTATGCTCCATGATAAAGCTCAATTTGTTTGCGGCCGGTTTTGAAGGCTCTGAAGAAAGGTAAAGAAAAAATCTGTCCAGACAGTCAAGAGTTTCTTGTCAATTCCAGCAGGTGTTTCCAGAAGTAGAGTTTCCTTTCTTTGGGTGGTCCAGACACCTCCAGAGCCCAGAGAGAGAGGCAGGAAGGCGTAGTGGCAGAGGGGTCAATCCGGAGGTACAGGCAGGGGACGCCAATCAAGGATAACAGGCTAACAACCGGTACTGCCACAGATCCAACCACCACCACTTCCACAGGACAACCCAAATCAAAGAAAAAGCTCTACAACAAAAAAATCACTTACTAGGATGAGAGCTATAGAGGGGGTTGCCTCTCTATGGAACAGGGCAAGGATTTTACTCTAGACTCTTCCTGGTACCAAGAAACATACCTCATTGTTCCAAAATTCAAATGCTGACCCTACAGCTTCTTCCATGCTGGGCAAAGGAGTCTTGGCTGGTAACTCTAGATCTCAGAGGTACCTCAGATTTCTTGCAGGATCAGAGCATTATTATCAATTCTGTATTGCCCTTTGGCTTATCTACTTTGTATTCATTATTCCACGAAATGCCAGTAATGGCTCATTGCAGGCTTCAGGAATTCAAAATTACCCTTACCTTACCTGGATGACTGCCTTGTTAAGCGGACACAAAAAACAAATTAAAAAAGATTGAAAAAGGTCATTCATCTACTGCAAGCCCTGGGATACACAGTGATGGCATCATATTGATGCACTCACTGATTGAGAGAAAGTTACAGAGTATGAGAAAGGGTATTATGGTTTATGGTCTCAACACACCAGCAAAACAAAGCAATTCCAATAATTCCATGCCCATGAAAGAAGAATTCCAATGGTGGGCTCAGGCCTGTCAATCAAACAAACAGACCTCAACCCATCAAGCCAGACCATCTGGACAGACCAGACCTGGGGTTGGGGGTTGCACAACAAGGACAAGTACAAGGCTTGGACTCAAGCACAGCTGCACCTACACATAAAATCAAAAGGAGGCTGGCAGTAAAACTGGCAATTCAGAGACATTCAGACCATTTCTTGACAGGGTCAATTGCTGATAAGGACAGACAACACAGTTTCTATGCGGATGGCATGACCTCTCTGGAATGTGGCCCTGAGCCAGCTTGTTCAGTTACAAGCAATATTTGTACCCAGGAAAGAAAAATATACTAGCAGACATCCTAATATGTCTGGAACAAAAATGGCCCTCCCCTAGTTCCCTTACTGTTAACACAGAACAACAAAGGAAAATGTGTCACTGGTAAACATAGCTAACATCCTGGAATATACTTGGCAGAGCTAGCAAGGAGGGTTTGAACTACAGGCATTAATGGCAGTACAGCCCTTCCTTATCTTCCATCAAGATACCCACAAAACAAGGGAGAAAGACTGTTACATACCTTGATGATGTACATGAAATCGCGTTACTACCTGACAGGACCAAGAGCAAGAAAAAACTGACCAGCTACTGGTAGCATATGCAACAGGAATGGAAGGAAAAGCAATTTCAAAACAGACAATCTCTAAGTGGATAGGAAATTGCATTAGATTCTCTACAAAGGGCTACCCACACACTTTTTTTTAGGGAGTGTGGCCCAAAGACATTTTAGAGGCTGCTACTTATACTCCAGATCCCGAGCAGGTTTTGCCACTGCTGTTTTGCAAGGAATCTTAACTACACCATAATCTTATTACTCCTCCTCCCCAGTTTGGCTGGTGTATTCTAATTTTTTTAAGGATGTCAGGCATGAGGCTGCAGTCTGCAGTCCTCTCCCTCCTTCCCCTCTGAGGTACCTCCTAGGGTATTTGCCCATCTTCTAGCTAGCTGGGGATCTATTATGGTGTATTTGTTTGTATATATGTATATACATGTTTATTTTATTTGCTCTTTCTTATTTGGAAACTTTCACCTGGCATCTGGGGCAAAGAACTGCAGCTTGAAGTGCGAGCCCAGGCCCAGACCCAGACTTTTGGAACGGCCGACCAAGCTGCTGCGACGCAGGACAACCCATTTGTAAGGACTGCAGATGCATGCCTCTCGGACATCTACATTTATGGTAGGTACAAAACTGTACTTTGTGGATGGTGTTTTCATGGAATCTAGTTTAACTCCTGACACCCTTCCTCCTGCTCCCAGGAAACCTGGCGGGTATTACAGAGTCCCTGACTCTCACAAATTTCTTTTCAAAAATCCTGCTGCTGACCTTGAGGTGATCTCCCAAGAGCCTAAAGGAATTAAAGCAACTTCTACTAAGAATCCCACCCCCTCAGATAGGGATTCCTGAGTATTAGACAGATGGGGTAAAAAAGTACACACCTCTGCTACTCTTGCTATTAGAGCACTAAATTGTCAGTTCCATATGCTAAAATTCCATCAGCATACCATGGAACTCCTCAATCAAAAAAAAAAATCAGCTTTTCTTGCTTGTGCAGAAAGTAGAGTTGCAAGACTCAATGCATTCTGCAAGTCAAGTAAATAAGCACACCTTACATTGTGGTTTCAATGCCCTAGAAGCATCTTGCAGGGCAGCAGTCACCGGTTCTGTCCTTGGGCAATGCTGCTGGCAGGAACAGCCCTTGCCAGACCATGTCAAATCTAAACTGTTGGATGCACTCTTGCACAAAGACAACTTATTTGGCACCAAGGCAGAGGAGGTCTTAAAGATGGAAGAAAAAGCTAAATCTATGCAGACAGTTAAGAATTTCCTGCAGGTCCAGCCACCCAGGTTAAGTAGGCATTGCCCCTCCAAATACTGGTCCTTTCCTGCCCCCTCCAGGTCAGTTCAGCCCAGACCCTGGGGAAGCAGATCCCCCAGACAACAGCCACAGGGAATGCAGAGATCAAAGCAATGGAGTACCACCACTTCTAAACCAGGGAGTGCAAAGCCCACCCCCTCATGGTAAGAACTCACAATGACTTTCCACTTCCACCTCCTCCCTTTGCCCACCTGCACTTGCCCCTGGGATGAAAACTCTCCTTCCACGCAAGCACCTGGGCCACCATTACCAATGACCGCTGGGTCCTCAACATAGTGTCCTAGGGATACAAATTTTCCTTCCACACTGTAACAACCCCAAAAGGGTTCCCAGATCTCTCTCTAAACTAGTGGGCAGAGGCCAAAAAGCAAGTCCTTTCCCTGCTCTCCATGAGGGCAATAGAGCACGTTCCTGCAGAACAGATAGGCCAAGGTTACTACTCCTGGTACCCAGAAAAGAGGGCACATGGCACCCCATCCTCGATTTGTCCATTCTAAACATCTTTCTCGGGATACCAAAATTCAAAATGCTAACCCTTCAGTAACTACTACCTATGCTGTCCAAGGATGCCTGCCTAGCCACCCTAGACCTAAAAGGGGCCTACCTACACATCCCAATCAGGGAATCATGCAGGAAGTATCTGTGTTTCAAGGCAGGATTTCTGCACTTTCAGTTCTCTGCGCTTCCCTTTGGCTTATCTACTGCTCCTAGAGTTTTCACAAAATGCCTGGCTCCCGCCATTGCTTTTTGCAGGCAAAGAAATATTCAAATTTACCTATACTTAGACTGCCTAATTCAGGCAGACAGGAAAAGCTACTCAAGCACCTGGCCATTGTAAAGGACCTGCTGACCTCCCTAGGGTACACTATCAACGAAAAGAAATCCAAACTAGTACCCACCCAAAAAATTATATTCTTGGGAGCAAGCCTGGACACATCATCCCAGATGGCATTCCTTACACCAGAAAAGCAAACTTACCTCACAGCCTATTTCTCTCAACTAGCCACCAGACCCCAGTTATCTTCAAGGAAAATCCTGCAAGCTCTGGGGTTCATGGTATTTTGCATTCTACTCATTCCATATACCAGACTGCATATGAGGCAATTTCAGTGGTACCTAAAAAGCCTTTGGTGTCAACACTCTCAAGACCTGGAAACTCTTATACCAATGATACCTTGTCTAAGGAAAGATTTCCTTTGGTGGGCAGCAGCATGCTACCACAACAAGGGACTACCCTTCTCACCACCCCACGCCGCCCAGACCCTCACCACAGACGCATCAGACTATGCCTGGGGTGCACACCTGAATGGCAGGTGCATACAGGACCAGTGGAGCCCACATCAGATACATCTGCACATCAACCAAACAGAGATGTTAGCTGTCCAACATGCATTGACAGCTTTCAGACCTCTTCTCTCCCCAGGGGCTCTACTGATCAAAACAGACAACTCCACAGTGGTGTGGTATATCAACAAGCAGGGAGGGACTCACTGCTACCCTCTACATCGCCATGACCATTTGGCACACAGCCTCAGCCATGCAACTACACCTGTTAGCACAATTCCTGCCACGCTCTCTAAACCCTCTGGCAGACAGCTTAAGCAGAAATCTTCTGGACCCACGAGTGGCAGCTAAACCAAAAAACCTTCACCCTCATAACTCAGAAATAGAGCACCCCGAAGGTAGACCTCTTTGCTTCCCAGTCCGACCATCAGCTCAGCAAGTTGTTCTTCGTGTTTCACTGTTGCAGTCGTCACACTTGGGTTATCTGCCTGCAGGTAGCCTTCAGTCGACCCGGATACCAGAGTCTTGGGATTTCTGCATTGGATGCTGTCGTTTCTTCCATGCTGTCAATGTGTCATGGGTATAAAACATGCAGTAGACACCATTACATCAGCTTTTCTTGACGAGCGGTGCCCGAAGCAGAAGCAGTTTGCAAGTGCTGGTCGGCCGCCTCTTGAAATTTTTTGTTTTTCGAGTTTCAGACCTGAAGTCTTCTAAAAGATAAGTACCCCATTGGGGATCCTTTTTTCTTGCTCTAACTGATGTCAGAAAAAATTAATTGTCTTGCCTGTGGAAAGCAAATACCTGACAGAGTACTCTTCAAACTATCTGGAGATATACAGAGCTAAGTATATTTTTCTGGCACTTCAGAGTTGTGTACTGTTAATTGTTGCTTGACTAATTTTATATCATTGCTGGCTGACTTCAGAGTTGTGCACTGTTATTTTTGCTTCACTGTATAGTTTTTCAGATCTCTACTGAAGGTGTTGGTTTCCCCCTACCCACCCTCCCTATTCCTGTCTTGTTGTTTAAATTTGGAGGCTTTTGCAGTTGCCCGCCCCCACTGTAGATTTGATCTGGGACACCCCCCCCCCCCGTCCCATCTCTTGCCTCATTCTACCTGATAGACTCCTTCTGCACTTGTTTTTAGTCATTTTTAATTTAATTGCATTTTTTTTAAACTGTTTGGTCTAACATTGCTACATACTCAAGTGTGCTAGCTTGCACTGCATTTGAATTGTTTTTACTGCTGTTTTAGCTACTTTTCTGTATAAAAAAAAATCTAAGCCTGTTTCCTACCTTTGCTGTAACTAGTGTAGTCCAGATTCGGATTTGCTGTATCCAGGACTGTATGTAAGCTTCTGTGAGCCCCCCCAAGCTTTCTGTGTTAGAGAGCAGCCTTCTAGATTATCAGTGGGAGTGGTAAGCACTAGGTAACCTGTCTACCACATAAGGAGTGCTTCTGGCCCAAAAATTGTAGTTATTGGTCATTTGGGCAGTTTTTCCATCTCTCCCAACTGATTTAAAAGCCTGCATTTGCACTCATTTTCCCCTTTCCTGTAACTAGTTTAGTCCAGATACAGATTCTTAGTTTTAGCACTTGAATTTGCTTATTTGTGATCAGCACTTGTTCAGAACTTATTGTAAGCACTAAATAACCTACTAATTACTACAGCACTCAACCTTCTTCATTACCTAGAGGAAAACAGTATTGGTACTTACTTTCCTCACTTGCTTAGAGAAAAACAGCTCTTGTACTCACTTTCCTCACTTATCTAGAGGAAAATAGTTTTTTATTCAGGCATGTCAAAGAGGCAGCTCCCAGTGTTCTCTCCTGTCTATCTGATGAATCTGGGCATCTTGGGGCAATGTAAAAATTGCCTCATGTACACAAACAACCCTCTCCTCCTACCACCCAACACTACAACCTGTGAGAGATGCACTTATCTAGCCAAACTGGAGGTAAAGCTCTCTCCAACCAAGACTAAACTTGACAGTCAAGAGGAGAAAGTAAACACTTGCAAAACACTACACTCATCACATAGTCTCACTAAATCTACACCACCAAAATCCACACATAGAGAAACAAAAACATTTGCGGAGGCTCACAGTAATCTGCTCAAGCAACAGAGACCTCCAAAGCAGAAATGCAAGCAACCTCCACCCCCCAACACAACCCAAATGACACACAGCCCGCAGACTCAATGTGCCACTCAACCACAACCAATAAGGCAAAACAACATACCCAGCACACTAGTCATAGGTGACTCTATAGTCAGGCACACTGATGTCCCACTCACCAGGGTAAACAAGCAGAAGGTTACTGTCATCTTTGTAGCCCAAGCAGGTAGGACCCTAGCCCTGAGCAGCATTTTTCCATCACCCAGAATGATACCGCAGTACAAGGACAAAATGATTGACTTCAACAATTGGCCAAGCTTCTGGTGTCAAAGAGAATCCAGTATCTGGTCTGCCTGGGATGACATGGTCGACAGACCACGATGCTTTGCCAGAGACGGCCTGCACCTGTCACCCCTGGGATTCCGGATACTAGCTAAGGTTTTTGCCACCCCTATAATGCCTTTTTTAGGCAAGGTTCAAACGACAAATTCACCATCGTAACAGGAACAGGCAAGCAAAAACTGAGGGTGATGCTACTCAGTGCTAGAAGTCTAAATCTCAAAATGCACTCACTCGAGGGACTCCTTAAAATGGAAAACATCAATATCTGTGCAGTGACTGAGACCTGGTTTAAGGCTCCAGAGAGCACCCCTGCATTACCAGGCTATAACTCGTACCACACTTTTTGGCCCTGTAACCTGGACCGGAACACCAAAGGCGGAGGTGTGTCCATATTTATTAAGGATATCCACACCTGCAGGCTTGTTGCTCAGCATAATGCATCCGAGGTTATTCAAGTGCAATTAACTCTGGGCAAAACTGCGATCCAAATTGTAGCTTGCTACAGATTCCCCACCATGCCGTAGGATTCCCACTCCTCTTTTCTTGATGTACTGGAAAATATTACGGTTCAGCCAAACACCCTAATAATGGGCGATTTCAACTACCCCACCATTAACTGGGAAAACTACTCCTGGACCAACTCCTTCACTCAACACTTTCTGGAATTCATAAACTCCAATGCCTTGGATCAACTTATCCACACCCCCACCAGGGACAACAGTATCCTAGATCTAGTCATTACCAGCATGAGTGACCGGTGTTCCACACCTGAAGTCAACGCCTCATTGGTCCGATCTGACCATAAGCTAAATTACCCTAGATATCCACATCCTGCCCTCGCCCTCAATTAAGGAAACCACAGTAAAAAATTTCTCCAAAGCCAACTTCATGCTTCTTAAGACAGAAGTGGTGAACTTCATGACACCCATGCAGATGGACAGTACAGTTACGACTACTGAATCCTACACAATTGCACTTTATAAGCACTTACACGAGTGCATGGATCGTGCTATCCCAAACAGAACCAAGACACTATCCTCCAAAAAATGGAAGCCAATCTGGTGGTCCCCTGCCATAAACAAACTGTACAACAGAAGGAAGAAACTGTTGCAAAAGAGAGTAAAATCCCATGAGTGGAGGAGCTCCCTGGTCATCCTCAGTAAGAAGCTGCAATCCCTGAATAAAATCCTCCAAAGCTAGTTACGAAAACAAAATTGCCACTGATTCTAAAGACAACCACAAAGCATTCTATAGCTGTGTCAAGAATCTCAATGGCAACACTCAGATCTGCTCTGAGTTACAACACAATGGCACGAAATATACAGACCCAACTTATATGGCCAACATCCTGACAGTTAAGTTCATTGCTAACTTTACCCCCCTCTCACCCCCTAAAGAGCCCATCTCTATACCGGAAGAATGCAAACTTCCTGTAATCACGGCTGCACAGGTAAAACCACACTCTCCAAAGCCAGTAACACAGCATCCATGGGACCAGACAACATCCCGGGCTACGTTCTACACGAACTACTGAACAAACTGGCACCCCCACCTAAGTACCATGTTCAATCATAGCCTCACCTCAGGCTTTGTGCCCGCTGAATGGCGCACCGAGACGGTTAATCCACTCCACAAGAGGGGAGCCACCACGGACCCCGGGAACTACCGCCCCATTATCCTGACGAGCCTGGACTGCAAGGCCGTGGAACGTATCATCATGGAACTTATAAACAACGATATTTGTAATCTCCAAACTCTGGACCCCACCCAGTTCGGGTTTGTAAAAGGCAGTTCATGTCTCCTAAACCTGATAGACTTCTTTGAAGCAGTCACCAAAGCTGTAGACAAGGTTAAGGTGGTTCACACAGCCTATCTAGATCTTGCCAAGGCTTTCAACACCATCCCCAACTCTGGAATTGTAGATAAACTCAGTAAACTAGGTGTAAATCCCTATGTCACAAGATGGGTTGCCATCTAGTAAGATGGCTCCAAACTAGAATCCATAATCAAAACTCCTAACGATGTGGACATCCTACAAAAGGGCCTCACTGAGACAGATGCCTGGTGTCAAAGCCATGGCCTCAAGCTCAGTGCCAAAAAGTGCATTGTCATCCCCTTTGGTAAAAACTCTGTACCCATGAACTACAACATAGGTGGTAAGAGACCTTGGGACACAGGGGGACAGTAGTCTCTCCTTTGATAATCACATCGCCACAGTAGTCAGGAAATCCTTCTACGTGGCACACCTAATCACAAAACGTTTCTTATCCAGAAAGAAATAGGTAATTGTTCCCCTCTACTGATCACTTATTAGACCCATTATAGAGTACAACACCCCTTTTGGTATGTACCTCACAAGACATCTACAACACCTAGAAAGGCCGTAGAAATACCTCACAAAGAGGGTTACAGACCTCAAACAGATGCTCTACGCAGACCGTCTCAAAAAACTCGAGCTTTACTCCGTCGCATATTGCCTACTCAGAGGTGATCTCTGCCTAACATACAAAGCTATGTCAAGCCCAGAGCGGTTGGACATGCTCCACTTAAAGAAGTCCCAATCCCTCTGAGCTACATGCTGTAGGGACCTAAATCTAGGCAAACTGTTAAAGATTTCCTACAGGTACAGCCACCTAGATTCAGTAGGCATTGGCCTTCTAAAAACTGGTCTTTTCTAGTCCCTCCCAAACCTTCGCAGTCCATACCAAGGGGCAGCAGACCACCAAGGCTACAGTCTCAGGGTATACACAGATTTAAACAATGGAGTGCTCCCACCTCAAAAACAGGGAGTAGTAAGCCACCATCCTATGGAAAAAGTTCACAATGACTTGTCCTTCACCCTTCCAAGCTTTGCCCAAGTACTTGCACCCTTAGGAGGAAAACTAGCCCTCCACACAAAAAAAAAACGGGAGTACATTACCCAGGACAGATGGGTCTTGAACATTGTATCCCAAGGATACAGATTCTACTTCCACTCACTGACAACCCCAAACCAGTGGGCAGAGGCCCAAAAGCAAGTACTTTCTCTTCTCAGTATCAAGGCTATTCAACCTGTCCCAGCAGAGCAAAGGGGACAAAGTTTTTACTCCAGACTGTTTCTGGTACCCAGAAAAGAAAACTCTTGGTGCCCTATCCTGGATCTGTCTACTCTCAGCACCTTCCTGGTGGTTCCAAGATTCAGAATGCTTACTGTCCGACAGCTGCTTCCTATGCTAGCCAAGGACTCCTGGCTAAGCCACCCTAGACTTAAAAGAAGCTTATCTGCACATCCCCATAAGGGAATCTTGCAGGAAATGTCTACGTTTCAAAGCAGGCTCTATGCACTGATCACTTCTCTGCACTTCCCTTTGGCTTATCTACTGCACCCAGGGTATTCACAAAATGCCTAGCTCCAGCCACTGCATATTCCAGGCAGCGAAAAATTCAAATTTACCCATACTTGGATGATTGCCTGATTCAGGCTTACATTCAGGAATTGCTACTTCAGCACCTGCCATTTGTAAAGAGACTTCTAACTTCACTGGGGTTTACCATCAGCCAAAAGAAATCACATCTGGTATCCAGCCAAAAGATTGTATTCCTGGGAGCAAGCTTGAACACAACTTCCCAGATGGCATTCCATTCCTCACTCCAGAAAAACGGATTTATTTGACAAACAACTTCAATCTACTGGCCACCCAAACCCAGCTGTCTGCAAGAAAAATACTGCAAGCCCTAGGGTTCATGGCCTCTTGCATTCTACTAATTCCATATGCAAGACTGCATATGAGGAAACTTCAGTGGTACTTAAAAAGTCTCTGGTGTCAACATTCTCAGGACCTGGAAACAATGATTCCTATCATTCCTTGCCTAAGGACAGAGTTTCATTGGTGGGCAGAGGCCTGCTACCACAACAAGGGACTCCCTTTCACTCATCCCCCCCCACCGCACAAACCCTAACAGACTCATCAGACTATGCATGGGGGGCTCACATGGCAGGAAAATGCAGTCAAGGCAAATGGAGCCCAAAACAAGTGCACCTGCATATCAATCAAAAAGAAATGTTAGCTGTACAGATTGCACTGACAGCCTTCAAATACCTTATTCTTCCAGGGCAACTATTGACAAAGACGGACAACACCACAGTTATGTGGTACATAAACAAGCAGGGGGGAACCCATTCCTTCCCACTCTGCAGGTTAGCCATGGCTCTGTGGAACACAGCCTTGAGCAGTCAAGTGCACCTGCAAGGTCAGTTCCTGCCAGGCAAACTAAATTCACTGGCAAACGTTTTAAGCAGAAATCTAATGGACCCACACGAGTGGAAACCAGAACCCAAATCATTCAAGCTTCTGATCCACAGGTGGGGGGGCACCAGAGGTAGACCTCTTTGCTATCCCACAGAACTATCAAGTGAGCAAATATTGCACCAGAACTCCCCACAGCCAAGCATGGAAAGTGGATGCCTTCTCCTTTACATGGGAAAACCTCTCAATCTATGCCTTTCCCCCTCTGCCCCTCCTCTCAAAGGTTCTACTAAAGATCAGACAGGACAAGCCAAGGACAATCCTGATTGCACCAGACTGGCCATGCCAGCATTAGTACCCACTTTTACACAGTCTGACAGTAGTGCCACCATGGCACCTGCCTCAGACCCCTTTCCTGCTATCCCAGCAGGAGGGCCAGATTTTGCATCCTCAGCTGCAAACCCTGAACCTAGCAGCCTGGCTCATCCCCTGAACACATCACCAGCAACCCTCAGTAAACAGGTGCTGGATGTCATCCTTGAGGCAAGGAGGCCTAGTACTAGGAAATCCTATTCAGAAAAGTGGAAAAGATACTGTTCTTGGAGCCAGTCTCGGGGAATGGACACAACCGTGCCCACCTTACCTCAAATACTAAATTATTACCTAACAGAACTGCTCCACAAAGGCCTATCCTCCTCTTCAATTAAGATTCGTGCCTCTGCCATCTCAGCTCATTACAGTACTGTGCCACCCCTCTTCTCTCACCCTTTGGTCAAACAGTTCCTGAGAGAAGCCAAAAATTTAAGACCCCCCCAGGAGAGCTCCCACTCCAGCCTGGGACCTTAATTTTGTACTGGAGAAGTTCACACTTTCTCCCTTTGAAAATGCAGCAGAGTTAAAATTCCCCTCTTGGAAAACAGCCTTACTTCTAGCCATCACTTCAGCAAGAAGAGTGTCTGAATTGCAGGCCCTTATGGCCGTGGAACCTTTCATTATCTTCCATGCAGACAGGGTTTCCCTCAGGACTAACCCATCATTTATGCCCAAGGTGCTATCTAGTGTGGCTTTAAACCAATCCATTCATTTGCCAACCTTTTTCCCTAGTCCTCAGAATAAAGGGGGAAGGATCCTGCACTCCCTGGATGTGCACAGGCAGCTTAGGTTCTACCTGGACAGGACTAAAGCTTTCAGAAAATCTGTCCAGCTGCTAGTCAGCTTTACTACAGGGGCGGAGGGCAAGGCCATTTCAAAGCAAACCATTTCTAAATGGATAGCACACTGCATCTATTTCTTCTACAAACACCATGGAAAACCTACCCCACAGGGGATCAGAACTTATTCCACTAGGGCTACCTCAACCTCTACAACATTTCTCAGGGGAAACCCTACCAGGGACATCCTCGAAGCTGCAACCTGGAGTTGTACACACCTTCGCCAAGCATTACCACTTACCTATTTTTTTCTAAATCCAGAGCTGGATTTGCCACAGCAGTCTTACAAAGCCTGCAATCCAGCCCTAATGCTTCCTGACTGCCTCCACCCTTCCTCAGCTTTGGGAATCAACCCAAGTGTGATGACTGCAACAGTGAAACATGAAGAACATAGTACAGTTGTGCACACTTGCCATAAGTGTAGATGTTCAAGTGTATTCACTGTTGCGGTCCTGGTTACCCTCCCTCCAGCCCCCTGACTTCTCTATACTTGCTACCTATCTTTTTTTTTTTTTTTTTGGCCATATCTTATAACAGTGGTATTTACTTTTTACTGGGGGTATTCCACACCATGTAATTGCTTCCTATTTTGGGGGTTGCTGACATCTGGGGCAAGAAAAACTGATGTAATGGTGTCTGCTGCATGTTTTATACCCCTGATGACCTGATGTCATGGAAGAAGCGACAGCATCCGATGCAGAAATCCCAAGACTCTGGTATTTGGGCCGACTGAAGGCTACCTGTAGGCAGATAACCCAAGTGTGATGACTGCAACAGTGAATACACTTGAACATCTACATTTATGGTAAGTGTACACAACTGTAAGTTCTGCACCAATGAGCCTCACTGCAGGGCCTTTCTAGTTGGTCAACCCCTCAGTCTATGCATTTCCCCCACTACCTTTCCTTACCAGGATACTGCTCAAAATAAAGGAGGAAAAACCAAGGGTAATCCTGATTGCCCCAGACTGGCCACGCAAGCACTGGTACCCACTGCTGCACAGCCTGTCCGCTCTGCCATCAAGGCATCCACCCTCAGATCCCAACACTCCTGACCCAGAGGGAAGGAGAATTCATGTATCCCCAATTGCAGACCCTCAATTTGGCAGCCTGGCTTATTCCATGACCACTGTACAAGCTGTCAATCTCAGTAAACAGGTTCTAGATGTTATACATGAGGCCAAATGCCCTAGCACTCGAAAGTCTTATACTGACAAATGGAAAAGGTTCTGCACCTGGATCCAGGCTAAGGGAGCCGATACGGCACAGCCCTCCCCATCTCTCATCCTGGATTACCTAGCTGACCTAATACACAAGTGGTCTATCCTCTTCCTCTATTAAAATTCATGCCTCTGCTATCTCTGCTCATTTCAGCACTGAGCTGCCTTTTTCTCACACACTCATTAAACAGTTCCTCAGAGAGGCTAGCAACTTGAGGCCACCCAGAAGAGTAGCTACCTCAGCTTAGGACCTAAACTTTGTGTTATAGAAACTCACCCTGCACCCCTTTGAACAAGCAGATTCAGCAGAATTAAAGTTTCTCTCATGGAAGACAGCCTTGCCTTCTGGCCATCACTTCAGCAAGAAGAGTATCTGAGCTACAAGCACTAATGGCTGTAGAGCCCTTCATCGTTTTCCATGCTGACAGGGTCTCCCTCAGGACTAACCCATCCTTCATGCCAAAAGTTGTGTCCACTGTGGCTCTCAAACCATTCCATTCATTTGCCCACTTTTTCCCTAACCCAGAAAACAAGGGGGAAAGAGTACTGCACACTGTAGATGTGCACAGACAGCTCAGATTCTATCTAGACAGGACAAAGTCATTCAGAAAGACTGAACAGTTGTTAGTCAGCTGTGCTACAGGAGCAGAGGGCAAAGCCATATCCAAACAAACCATTTCCAAATGGATCGCACACTGCATCCATTTCTGCTACAAGCAACATGGGGAAACCTCCCCCTAAGGGGGTCAGAACTCACTCTACCAGAGCAACCTCCACCTCTACAGCTTTCCTTAGAGGCGTCCCCACCAGGGACATCCTGGAGGCTGCAACATGGACATCTGTTCATACCTTCACCAAACATTACCACCTGCCTATCTTCTCCAAATCCAGGGCAGGCGTTGCCACTGGAGTCTTGCAGGACATCCTAGCCAGTCCCCAGTCTTCTTGACTGCCTTCACCCTTTTCTTCAGCTTTGGAAATCAACCCAAATGTGATGACTGCAATAGCGAACCACGAAGGACATAGTACAGTTGTGTACACTTGTGTATGCCCTGTTGTAGTCCTGGTTTTCCTCCCTCCATCCCCCTTTCTGTCTCTCTCTCTCTCTCTCTTATTGCAAGGAACTTTTTGGTAATTACTTTCTACTAGTGGGGTTCTTCCACCATATTCTGGCTCCCACTTGGGGGCTCCCGACAGGCCAAGAAAAACTGATGTAATGGTGTTGGCTGCCTTACTTTATACTACTGACGACCTGACGTCAGTCTTGAAGTGACAGCAACCAACGCAGAAATACTAAGCCTCTATCATTCGGGCCGACTGAGGGCTACCCTGGCAGGGATAACCCAAATGTAATGACTGCAACAGTGAATACACTCTAACATCTACAGTCTAAGTAAAGCTTACCAGTTTCCAGTAGTAAATTTTTGAAAAAAAATGTTTAGTTAGGTCTGGTTTAATTGACATACATGATTCATCTGCATGGGTCTATATTAGAAGAGCAAAGCGACTTAAGAGTGGACACTCTTTGTCAACGTGTGAAACCCGAAGTCTGAAAAGAGTGAAGTTATGGAAGAGCGACCCCCCCCCCCCCCCGGGGGGATCACTATTCTAAAAAAAAAAAAAAAAAAAAAAGGGTGGCTTTGCCTCCTCTCCCCCACTTAAACATACCAACTCTGAGATCGTACCACAGTGGAGAAAACAGCAAAGTCCCGAAAACAGCCCAGCGATTTTTTTTCCCTGGGAAAAAATCGCTGTTCTGTAACTTCATTGATTTCAGACTTCGGGCTTTATGTGTCGACGAAAGAACGTTCGCTCTTAAGTTACTTCGCTCTTCTAATATAGACCCATCTGCACTGCCGTCTACTACTTATACCCTTTGCACCCATAGTTATAAAGTATTTTTTTAGGAAAGACAAAATTTTCATCACTCAGGAGCATGAATTTGGTAGGTGCAATGAGAACCTTATCAACACATATTAGAGACCATGCCTCTTTATTGTTATATTTGCATGCTTTTCCATATTTTTCTACTGAGACAATGAAAATCAATCCACAGTTGTGTACAGGGAAAACATTTGTTGGTAGAATAACTTCATTCTTTCAGCAGATGGGGAAACAATTCCATTAAATTGGAGTTAGTCTTTCTGTAGCTTGGGAAGAGCTTAAAGATGAATTTAACTATTTAAATTATCCCAGTGAAGATAGGAAAGAGTTTACTTCTAAACTATGGGCTTCCCAGGCATTCGGGCCATACAACATGGTATGAGTAGAGGGGTCCCTGGATTGGAACAGTAGCTTGAAGACTGTAAGAAAAGTATTGACTAATTTTTGTTGTATAAAACATAATGACAGGGTGCCTAGAGAGGAGTTGTGGTATTGTATGAGGAAGTCAGGAGTGTCAGAGAAGTATGTAAGAGTGGTACAGGATATGTACAAGGGTAGTGTGACAGTGGAGAGGTCTGCTGTGGGAGTGACTGATGCGTTTAAGGTGGAGGTGGGGTTACATCAAGGATCAGCTCTGAGCCCTTTTTTTATTTGTAATGGTGATGGACAGGTTGACAGAAGAGATCAGACAGAAGTCCCCATGGACTATGATGTTTGCAGATGACATTGTGATCTGTAGTGAGAGTAGGGAGCAGGTGGAGGAGACCCTGAAGAGATGGAGATATGCTCTAGAGAGAAGAGGAATGAAGGTCAGCAGGACTAGGACAGAATATATGTGTGTGAATGAGAGGGAGGATAGAGGAATGGTGAGGATGCAAGGATTAGAGGTGGCGAAGGTGAATGAGTTTAAATACTTGGGGTCAGTAGTTCAGAGTAATGATGAGTGTGGAAGAGAGGTGAAGAAGAGTACAGGCAGGATGGAGTGGGTGGAGAAGAGTGTCAGGAGTGATTTGTGACAGACGAGTATCTGTAAGAGTGAAAGGGAAGGTCTACAAGTGGGTAGTGAGACCAGCTATTTTATATGGTTTGGAGACAGTGGAATTGACAAAAAGGCAGGAGTTTGAGTTGGATGTGGCATAGTTAAAGATGTTAAGATTTGCACTGGGTGTGACTAGGGTGGACAGGATTAGGAATAAGTATATTAGTGGGTCAGCCCAAGTTGGAAGGTTTGGAGACAAAGCCAGAGAGGCAAGATTACATTGGTTTGGACATGTGCTGAGGAGGAATGCTGAGTATATTCGGAAAAAGATGCTATGGATGAAGGTAACTGGAAATGAGGAAGGCCTAAGATAAGGTTTATGGATGTGGTGAGAGAGGACATGAAGGTGGTTGGTGTGACAGAGCAAGATGCAGAGGACAGGAAGAAATGGAAACAGATGATCCACTGTGGCGACCCCTAACGGGAACAGCCGAAAGAAGATGATGATGCATATAAAGCTGTCAGACTTAAAGAAAAAAAAAGACATCTCCTTTCAATGCCAGATTTTAACAAAGACACATTAGACATATCAAACATCAGACCTCTGGTAGGGTTTATGTGGTTCGTAATGGAATTCTTAATGTTTTATTATTATTTTATTTGTATTTATTTATTTTATTTTCAGTTTGATTACCGGGGAAGTCCACTGGGCCAAGAAGTGCCCATTTTCAGTGGAGGCCCGGGGAGAAAAGCTCCATAAGCAATACAATACAATAAAGGTTAAATGATGTTAAAGGTAAAATACAAGAGTAAAATACATAGGTCAGGAACTGCAAATGCATAAATGTACATCATGAGACAGTGCAATACAGATATATATATATTTTTTTTTCCAGTGGCAATACAGATATTTACAATATTTACATACTTAGAGTCAAGTGAAAGTCAGCTAAGTCTATTTTGGAGGAATAGAAGTAAAGCTTGAGGGTAGAGTGGAGCAGGAGTATAGAGAGCTCAGTGGGGAAAATCCCTAGAATTTATATCTGGTGAAAGCAGGAACATTTCCATTTAGATGACAGGTATAAGAAAAGTTGGGTCTTGAAGGATTCAGAGTTAGGTATAGTCCTAAGTGATGGAGGGAGGGAGTTCCATTTTTTACCTAGAGAGAAGGAGAGTAGAAGCTGGCCAGCGGGCCGTTAGGGTTTGTGGATGGAGATTAGGTTTTGGTGTTCAGATCTCGGAGATCTGTTTGGGATGTATGGGGGAAGGATGTTTGTTAAGGCTGGGCATGTATCTGGGTAGACTATTAATTTGTGAGCGGTGGTTAGTTGGAGATAGTCTAGGTGGTTAGGGAGTTCTAGCCAATTCAGAGATTGTAGGGTGATTGGATTTAGTGGCAAATTTAGAGATCTTATTATAGCAATTTTCAAGTTTTGAGGTGTTGGAAGCAGACAGATTGGTTAGAAGAGAGGCTCCATATAGTAGAGAGGGTAGAAGGTAGGTAATTGCCAAGGTGTGCCTAAAGGAGTTGGAAAGAAATCGGTTATTCCTGTAGAGCATACCTAACTTTTGGTGGGTTTTCTTTATGTTTTGTTGTATGTGGAGATCGAATTTAAGGGGTTCGTCTATGGTAATGCCGAGGAGTTTTGCAGAAGGGACCACTTCTATAGCAGTGTTGGTTTGGCCTAGAACTTTGAAAGTATTTTTGTCAAAGGAGGAAACCCTGGTGGGAGTGAAAATTAGTATTTTAGATTTATTAGAGTTGAAGGAGATATGGTTTTGGTGCATCCAGTTCTCTGTAGTGGAAAAAGCTATTTGTGTTTTAGTCAGTAGTTCAGGAATGTTAGAGGCGGCACAAACTAAGGTAGAGTTATCAGCGTATTGGATGACTGCAGGGATGACCGTGTGAAGGTTATTTATAAAGAAGTTGAAAAGCATGGATCCGAGGATGGACCCCTGAGGAACGCCGGTAGGGTGTAGGCAAGAAGGAAGAGTTAGAGTTCTTCCATCTGACAGCTTGAAATCTGTCTGATAGGTAACTGGAGAACCAGGATAGAGTATTAGGGGAGAGATTAAGGTTGGCGAGATGAAAGAAAAGGTGTGTATGGGAGATGGTGTCAAAGGCTTTAGATAGATCTAGCAGTACTGTAGATACTAGAAGTCCAGAATCTCGGGCTTGATTGACTTTTTAGGAACGATAGTAAGGCAGTTATGGTGCTGTGGCCAGGGCAGAAGCCGTGTTGGGTGGGTGTAAGTAGGTGATTCTGAGTTAAGAAAGGCAAAAGTTGGTGGTGGACACATTTTTCTAGAATTTTAGATATTGGAGAGAGTAGGGCAATGGGGCGGAAGTTAGAAATAGTGGTGTTTTTACCTCCTTTGTGAAGAGGTAGAATGTAGGCTGAACGCTAAAGTTTGGGTACATACGACTCTTTTAAGGTTATTATTCTCACCTGTATTCAGACACAGAGGATTTAATTCCTCTAACTCGAGAAGTTGTAGATTTCATAGAGACTACTCAGATGTTCATCGTGCATACAGCTGCAGTCATAACAGACGGGTTATCCTGCCGTCAGGCGGGTCTTCGGTCGGCCGAATTCCAAAGTCTAGGTCCGGCGTCGGATGTAGTCGCTTCTTCCCTGACGTCAGTGCGACAGGGGTATAAAACAACCAGCCAACGCCATTTTCTTCAGTCTTTCTTGCCGCGCGGTGCCCGAAGCAGAAGCAGTTCGCAAGTGCTGGTCAGCCAGCTCCTGAGATTACGAATATTTTTCAACCGAAGTCTTCTTGAAAGCTAAGTACCCCGTTGGGGAAACTTTTCTTGCCTCAGACCGATGTCAGACGAAGTTAATAATTGCATTTCATGTGGGAAGCAAATACCTCATAAGGATTTCCATTCCCTCTGCATTCCTTGCTTAGGCCCAGACCACGACGTCTCGGCCTGTCGTTTTTGTGCTACATTCAACAAACGCACTATTAAGCATCGGGTGGAGTTCGCCCAACACTATTTTGGCAAAAAGTTTAATTACATTATGTCGTCGGATACTCCGACTCCAGTTTTGAGTAAAAGACGCAAAGATAAGGACCGTCATACGAGGTCCGCGACTTCTACTGACACCACGCTAAAGCCGACTACAGGTACTCCGGTTCTCAGCGAGGCGCCTACGCAGCCCCTGACTACCGATGGCACTTCCTTAGTGGTGTCTTCTGTGCCCGAGGTCGCAGGCTCCTCGGCCCACACCCCGATTACAGATACCGACGCCTCTCTTGGGGAAACTCAGAGTTTAGACAGGCCTGCCACCTCTCAAGGTGTCTTCAGGCCACCTTCTTCTTTTTCCATTAAGGCTTTCACTAAATCTAAAGCAGCCATGCATACTAAAAGACAAGCTCCACAGGGCCCCTCTCAAGGCCCCATGCCTAAAAAACAGATGCTCAAAATGGCTGAGGATTTGATTACTCTTATCAGGGGTTCTCAACCCCCCTCGGACAAAAGGCCCAGAGTAGAGGAAGAATACCCTTCCTCGGACCAGGCCTCCATTACTTCAGAACATTCTGAAGACCAGGAACATTCATACTCCCCTTTTGAAGATTCTGATGCAGAGGAGTCCATTCCTCTGTCTCCCCCCCTGAGGACTATTCTTTTGGGGAAACCTTGCATACCTTGAGGGAACACTTCCACTGGGAAGGCCAAGATTACTCAGACTCCAAGAAAAGGCTCAGGGATTTCCTCTTACTCCCTCAGCATAGGCCTCTGGCTATCCCTCCTGTCTTAGACATTCTAGATGATGTGTATTCAGAGGCCAGCCTTAACCCAGATTCTTTACCTCCAGCTCCAGTCAAGCCTGACAGGTATTACCAGGTTCCTGATTCACACCAATTCCTATACAAAAGCCATGCGGCTGACCCAGAAACTATTTCACAGGGTCCCAAGGGAATTAAGGCCTCCACTGCCAAAAATCCATTACCTTCAGAGAGAGATTCCCGAGCTTTAGAAAGGTGGGGGAAAAAGGTATACACCTCTGCCACTTTAACCATGAGGGCATTAAACTGTCAGTTCCATATGTTAAAGTATCAACAGTTTTTGTTATCTCAGTTAAAAAGCAAAATGTCACAACCTGAACAACCAGACTTGAAGGAGTTGCAGGATTTGTTGCATAGTGCAGAACAAGTGGGTAAACATACCTTGCAATGTGGTTTTGATGCTTTAGAGGCCTCATGTAGAGCTGCTGTTACAGGATCAGTCATATGTAGACATGCTTGGCTCAAAGAGCAAACCTTACCAGATCATGTCAAAGCTAAATTACTAGATGCACCTCTTCAAAAAGATGTATTGTTTGGTGTTAAAGCTGAGGAGGTATTAAAGAAAATGGAGGAAAAGGCAAAATCAATGCAAACATTGAAAGATTTCCTACAGGTACAACCTCCACGTTTCAGTAGAAATTGGCCTTCAAAAAATTGGTCCTTTCCAGCCACGGACAGACCTCAAAGAGGTAGATACAGGCGCCCGAGGGGTAGAGGGCAATCTCAAGGATCATTTAGAGGCAGACAATGGCAAGCACCTACACCAAGAGGTGGAGAGGATGGATCACAGCCATTCAGAAAGCAGAACCAATGACTTTCCCCTTTGCATGCCAAGCAAAGCTCTATTGGCAGCACCTTTAGGCGGAAAACTGGCATTATTTTTGAAAAATTGGCATATTGTCACAAAAGACAAATGGATCCTGGACATTATAGACAGAGGCTACAGATTCCACTTTCACACCCTTCCAAAAATGAGAGGCATGCCAAACCTGCCACAAAATCAGAGGGCAGAGGCACAAAAACAAATTTCAGCTCTCATGGACATAAAAGCTATTCAACAGGTACCTGCACAAGAACAGGGTCAAGGTTTTTATTCCAGACTATTCCTGGTACCAAGGAAGGACAAAGATTGGAGACCTATTTTGGACCTATCCATCCTAAACACATATTTACTCGTACCAAAATTCAAGATGCTCACATTACAGCAGCTTCTTCCCATGCTGGGCAAGGAGTCTTGGCTGGTAACATTGGACCTCAAGGAGGCATACCTGCATGTCCCTATCAGACAAGATTGCAGAAGATACCTCAGATTTCTTGCAGGTTCAACCCATTATCAATTCTCTGCATTGCCCTTTGGCTTATCTACTGCGCCCAGAGTGTTCACGAAATGCCTGGCATCAGTAATTGCCTTCGAAAGAACTTCAAGGGATACAAATATACCCATATTTGGACGACTGCCTAATCCAAGCGGACAGCAAACGCATACTTCTGAAACACCTGGCGTTTGTAATAAAGTTGTTGAACTCTCTGGGATACACAGTCAACAAAAAGAAATCAAGACTAATACCCTCTCAAACAATAATTTTCCTGGGTGCCAGCTTGAATACAAACACCCAGATGGCCTACCTCATGCCAGAGAAACAAGGACAACTAACTCAGTACTTCAGAAAACTGGCCATCTTCACCAGGCTGACTGCAAGGAAAATCCTGCAGGCTCTGGGATTCATGGCATCTTGCATCCTGCTAATCTCATGTGCAAAGCTGCATATGAGGTAACTTCAGTGGTACCTAAAAAACTTATGGTCTCAACACAGCCACAGTTTGGAAACAATTATACCACTGATTGCATGCCTCCAAAAGGAATTTCTGTGGTGGGCTCAAGCATGCCAAAGAAACATAGGTCTCCCATTCTGCTTGCCTCAAGCAAATCAAATCATCACAACAGACGCCTCGGACTATGCCTGGGGGGGCGCACATGACAGATCAGTGCATTCAGGGCAAATGGTCCCAAAAAGAAAAGCACCTACACATCAATCAAAAGGAAATGCAAGCAGTAAAAAATGCTATTATGGCTTTCAAAGACCTACTGCGTCCAGGCCAGCTATTGATAAGGACAGACAACACCACAGTGATGTGGTACATAAACAGTGAGGAACCCATTCATATCCCCTGTGCAGGCTAGCCATGTCTCTTTGGAACATGGCTCTGGAATTACAAATCCAACTTCAAGCACAATTCCTGCCAGGCAAGGAAAACACGCTGGCAGACAACCTAAGCAGACATATGACAGATCCACACGAATGGAAGTTGCATCCTCAAGTTTTTACAAAGATAATTCAAGCATGGGGAAGGCCAGACATAGATCTCTTTGCTACCCACAGAAATTACCAATTGACAAAATTCTGCTCAAGGACCTATCATCCACAGGCCTGGAAAGTGGACGCACTCTCTTTCAGTTGGACAACAGTGACAGTTTATGCCTTTCCACCTCTTCCTCTGCTGCCCAAAGTTCTATTAAAAGCCAGAGCAGACAGACCAAAGATGATTCTCATTGCTCCAGACTGGCCAAGACAACACTGGTACCCACTCCTGAGGAGCCTGACGCATTCCCCACCATGGACCCTACCTCTAATGCCTCTTCTGCTGACTCTCAGCACAGCTTCAAAACTCTTCACAGTCAGCTGAAAACACTCAATCTGGCCGCATGGAAGATTTCTTAACTTCACAACAGACCCTACTCTCCAAGGAGGTGCAGGATGTCATTTTGGAGGCCAGAAGGCCTTCTACTAGAAAAGCTTACTCTGCAAAATTGAAACGGTTTTGTGCCTGGAATGAGAAAAAGGGCCAGAATCCTGGAATATTGAATTTACCTCTAGTATTACAGTATCTAGCTGAGCTGCTAGGCAGTGGACTTTCATTCTCCTCCATCAAAATCCATGCCTCAGCCATTTCTGCAGAATACAACACTGATCCTCCTTTATTCTCTCACCCTCTCTTAAGACAGTTCCTCAAAGGGGCTAAGAATATAAAACCCCCAAGGAAACAACCAGTATCTGCTTGGGACCTCAATTTCATTCTAGAAAAACTGACCCTGCCTCCTTTTGAGCCAGCTGCTTCAACAGAACTGCAATATTTGTCCTGGAAAACAGCCTTCCTTCTGGCTATCACCTCAGCTCGCAGGGTATCGGAACTACAAGCCCTCATGGCTGTGCAGCCTTTCATCATTTTCCATCAGGACAGAGTTTCCTTACGAACCAACCCTTCCTTTATGCCAAAGGTAGTATCCAGGGTAGCCTTGAATCAGGCTATCCACTTACCTACCTTTTACCCCAATCCACAAAACAAAGGGGAGAAACTACTGCATTCCTTGGACATTCACAGACAGCTTTGTTATTATTTGGACAGAACAAAGCCATTCAGAAAATCAGAGCAACTCTGTGTCCTATGCTACAGGTGCTCAAGGGAAGGCTATTTCCAAACAGACAATCTCAAAATGGATAGCCCACTGCATACTTTTCATGGTAAAACTGTACCTACAGGCATCAGATCTCACTCCACAAGGGCCACAGCTACCTCTGCAGCTTTCCTCAGGGGGGTTCCTACCAAAGATATTTTGTAAGCAGCCACTTAAGTTCTGTACATACTTTCTCCAAGTGCTATCACCTACCATTATACTCCAAATCTAGAGCGGGCTTTGCCACTGCAGTCTTGCAGGGCATCCTTGCTCCTCCTAGTTCCACTTAGTGCCTACCACCCCTTTTTTAGCTTTGGGATTCTACCCATCTGTTATGACTGCAGCTGTATGCACGATGAACATAGTACAGTTTTGTACCTACCATAAATGTAGATGTTAGAGTGCTAATACAGCTGCAGCCCAGGTTTCCCTCCCTCCTTCCCCTCTTGGGACAGGACTAATGGCTAACACCTCCTCATACAACCTGATTGGGGTATTCTTTTATGGTGTATTTGCTTGCAACTACTGTCTTTTGATTATATTGCATTGCATTATTACATAAATTTATGTTTTGCCTTCCTTCTGGGGGCACCTGACATCTGGGGCAAGAAAAACTGAAGAAAATGGCGTTGGCTGGTTATTTTATACCTGTCGCACTGACGTCAGGGAAGAGGCGACGACATCCGACACCGGACCTAGACTTTGGTATTCGCCCGACTGAGGACCTGCCTGACGGCAGGATAACCCATCTGTTATGACTGCAGCTGTATTAGCACACTAACATCTACATTTATGGTAGGTACAAAACTGTACCAAGATGATAGTTTCATTGCTCCTATTTCCACACTGGAAGTATTAACTATGATGTCAGTGTTGTCTACTGGGAAGACCAGTGGTTCTGTTAGTCCCCCTTTAGAGATATATAACTGGGGAAAGGTGGATTGTGCACTTCTTTGCTGCAATGTATTAATCTGATCTTGTTGATCCTCATTCATTCCTTACACATGGGTATCTGTTCCAACCTCGGAACCGAGCCGGCCATTTTCTAAGCTCGCGTCAGCTTCAAACTCTCGAGCTAAACTCTTACCCACAATCCCCCGCTCCCTGTTACCTCAGATTTTGTTTGCCACATTGCCATTCGGTCGTGTCAAGCTGCTTCTCTTGAGCCAAGTACAGTTATTTGTTGTATAATAGTCATTTATATTACTTTTCTATCAAAAAAGTTTCTGTTTCATTGTCTCTCTTTCATTGTCTCTTACCCTATCGCATCTAGCGACCATATTTTCTTGAGGTTTTCTTCTCTTTTCTCTACTTTTTTACCATGAGGTATTTCTCCCCTTAACATTGTTGGTAATCTTTCCTTTTTTTCATACCTTTGGGTATTCTTTTGTACCATTGCTGGAATCCTTTTCTACTATTTATTTTTACTATCATGGCAGATAAGAAAGGTAGTCCAGGGTTTAAACGGTGTTCTGATTGTGGACACAAACTACCTACATCTGATGCGCACTCTTTGTGCGTTTATTGTTTGGGGGTGTCCCACTTTATCTGTTGACCCGCCCTGTACTATCTGTGAAAATTTTTCAAATAGAACTTTGTTGGAAAGGCAAAACAAGTTGTTGCTGAAGGGACTCTTAAATCTCTCTTTTCAGAGGCTATTTCTGGGTCGGAGGTCTCAACCCCTCCTAGAGCCCATAAGAAAATCTTGGATGTTCCTACCAAGGCTAAATCTTTGCCTTCATCCCCGGCTGGGGACTCCCACCAACCAAAACCTAAAAAGGCTAAATTTCCGGCCCCGGAGCTCACTCAGTCAGCCCCAGTGCTTTTGGTGCCTAGACCTTCGGCTCCATTAGTGATCTCTGCTCCGTCTTCTCCTGCAGCCTTCACTATATCGGCACCAAGGAGCTCTTTGGTTCAGACTATTACCACTGTATCGGCACTGACCGCTCAGTCGGCGCAGACCTTGACCACGTCCGTTCAGACATCTTACTCGGAACTGACTCCTTTATTGTTGACTCCAGTTTTGCCGGTTCCAGCTTCGGTACCGACAACCACTTCAGCACCGATTCCTGTGTCTGTGCATGCAGTGACCTCGGCACCAATGACTTCCTCGGTGCAGACACCCGTAGTCCAGTCTCTCTTGACACCGTTGTTCTCGGGGCGGACTGGTGAGACGGGCACCGAGTTTGCCTCTCTTGTGGACAGGCCTGTTTCTCCCTCAGTCTCCGTGAGGTCCACTAGAAGCCTTTCCGAACACGATGTGTTGCGTCTTGTGGATTAGGTGCTCTTGGCCAGTGGTATCCCACCCCCCAGGAAGTGTCCTTCCTTGGGAGGTGATCACCCATCTCCAGAAACCCCTTCTTATTCTCCTCCTTCATTGCCTTTGAAGTCCATGGCTGTAGCACATTCTTCCCCTTCTGCGGTTCCCTTTTTGGATCTCACTAATGACCACAGTTGCCTTCGTGGCAGGAAAGTTTTGCTACGATCCAGGATGTCGGTTGTGAGACATATTTTGCTGCTCCACAGCCATACGGGACTCCGGGTCAGCAGGCTGAACCACTTAGGGGAGGGGTGACCCCTGTCCTGGACATTCACTCCTCTTCAGGTGGACCAGCCTTCCAACTGATGGAGAAGGCTTCAGCTGCTGCTGGCGATACTGGACTGTCTATCCCTCTGCCCTCCTCTGGTACACTGGTTTCATAAGTCACATTGAGCGGACACCAGGTGCAAGGGCCTCAGGACATATTCCTACAGGAAACCCCTTTTCCGTTGCATCTTCCCCAGCTTCTCCCACTGAGGAAGTCCACCGGAAAAGTTCATGTAAGAGGAAGCACATGGACTCCACAGAGGAGTCCCTCACTGAAGACACAGATTTTGATGAGGGGGGAAGGATCCCATCGGTCACCCTCTGCGGTATCCTTTGGTGATATCCTCAAAATCCTGAAACAGAGAGGTGACTGGCAATCTCCTAATCCAACCTCTTAAGAATGTGTGTTCCTGCAGGACTTTCGCGCCCGGCCCACTACCTCCTGGGTTACTCCACCTGCCGATGAACTTGTCCAGCTTATCGTGCAGCGTGCTTGGAAGGCTCCTGACACCGTCGAAGCTATTCCCCGGAGGCCAGATAAGATTTTGTCCCCTCCTGTTACGGGTCCCCATTGGTCAAAAGGTATTCTTGTGGATGCTTTGGTGGTGGTGGCCACAACAAAAAAAAGGATCTGGCAGAAGAAGAAAGCCAGACTGTCCATCCGCTTAAGTCCCGGGCCCTGGACAGGATAGGGAAGTGCACCTTTGCATCAGCGACCTTTACTATCAGGTCCCTGAATTATATGGCACATTTTACCAGGCTTCAAAGGGATCTGATTTCTGAGCTCCCTGAAATCTTGGCTGGTGCCGTGTCTGATTAGGTCCGTGACAAAGTGGCCTGTCAGCTGGCCACCATTGAGTCAATATCTAACTCCTCTATGCGACGGATATCTCACACATCAGAAGGAGCAGCTAGAGCAGCAGGTTCAGCTGCGGTCTTGAGACTACACGCCTGGATGCGCTTGTGCAATTTCGCGGGACCCTTTAAGGCTTCCTTTCTTAATGCTCCCACTGAGGCCTCTTCGTTGTTTGGACCCAAAGTTAAAAGCGCACTGGCCAGATGTGAACAGGACGGTAAGACCCTTTCTGCCGTAGGTGTCAGTTATTCTTCCCCTCAACGTGCTTTCTCCCGAAACCAAGAGAGTGGGAAAATATGGTTCAAGAAATCTCTGGGTCCTTTCCGTGACACACAGGCCGAGTTCTCCCCTAGAGGCAGAGGGGTAAACTCACAGGAAAGGCGCTCCTTTTGGGGCAGAGGGGATCCGTGTAACCAGGGTTCCAGGGACTCTTTTCCTGGCCAACCCTACCAGCGCTCCTGAAGAGCGGCCCAACTCCTTTCCTCTGGAGGGGGTTGGGGGTCGTTTCTCCTTGTACCCTTCTGCCTGGCTAACTATCACCACCGATTCTTGGGTACAAAGGATTATAACCAGAGGTGATCATATCCCCTTTGGATCTTTGTCCCGTCCCTTCAAAAAACCTTGCCGACATTCCACCCAGTCAAAGGGAAGAAGCAGCACTAGAGATAAAAAAGCTGCTAAGAAAGAGAGTCATCCAAATAGTCCCTCCAGACCAGTTAGGATCTGGATTCTACTCGAGACTATTTTTGTTGCCAAGAAAACCGGGGACTGGAGACCAATTTTGGATCTCAGTGTATTGAACAAGTTTGTGAGAGTACAAAAATTCCAGATGGTCACAATACAGTCTATCCTCCCACTTTTGGAAAAAGACGATTGGATGTGCTCGATAGGTCTTCAAGATGCGTACTACCACATAAATGGACAGGCCATCAAGAAGATTTTTGCGCTTCCGTGCGGGAGCCAGTCACTACCAGTTCAGAGTACTGTCCTTCGGACTCTCTACAGCCCCCAGAATGTTCACAAAGTGCATGGCAGTCATCACAACTCACTTGCGACTTCAAGGATTCCAGGTGTTTCCATACCTAGACTGGCTCATTTCTGTCCCCACCAGACATCTACTGGAAGAAGCCCTGGCATACTCTCTCCTCGCTGCACAAAGGCTAGGCATAACCATAAACTGGCAAAAATCCAGTCTCACCCCATCTCAGTCGACAGAATTCATAAGGGTCATCTTGGACACAAAGAACTGCCGAGCTGTCATTCCAGAGCACAGAATTTTAAGGATAAAGCAACAGCTGATTCCAATCCGTTCAGGGGAGAAATCCACGGCTCACTCGGTTCTACAGCTGTTGGTTTCCATGGTAGCCTCCATCATCATTGTCCCCCTGGCCAGGTTTCACATGAGGCTTCTACAATGGCTACTGCTCACCCAATGGTATCCCTTTCAGCATCCTCTTTCAGCCATGATTCGAGTAACCCACAGGTGCAAACAGGATTTAAATTGGTGGATGACACACAATCTGTCACAATGGTCTCGCCCCTTCTCCCCCCAGCAAACCAAGGCCACAGTGACCATGGACGCTTCCCTGATGGGGTGGGGGAAGCTATGTCAGGGACAGACAGTCCAAAGCACTTGGTCCGAACTGAAGGCCCATCTGCATATAAATGTTCTAGAGCTGAGGGCAGTGCCTCTGGCGTTGCAAGCATTCCATCCCCTGTTGCCATCTGGGACAATTGCGATTCAATCAGACAACATGGCGGTGGTCTGGTACATCAACAAGCAAGGTGGAAGAAAATCTTACCCCCTTTGTCAAGAGGCCATGAGAATATGGCAATGGGCGATGGCTACCAACCGTTTTCTTCTAGCAATGCACATTCCTGGGAGTTCCAACGTGATAGACTCAGCATGTGCATTCTTCAACCACACGATTGGTCCCTGAATCCCTTGATAGCGGCGGAGATCTTCCACCACTGGGGCCGTCCTTGCGACCTTTTGCATTCCCGACCAACTACAAATACAGCAACTACTTTGCCCTGATTCCCCCTCCGGGACAGTCACGCAGGGATGCTCTAGTCCACAATTGGCCCCCGGGTCTTCTTTACGCATTCCAACCCTTTCCCCTCATTCCCCAGTTTCTGAAGAAAGCGTGTCAGTTGAAGAGCAAGGTGATCCTCATAGCACCATATTGGCCTCGACAGATTTGGTTCCCCTTCCTTTGGCCTCGCCTACTAGATCGACCATGGATTCTCCATCCAACCCCGGAGTTGATCTCACATCCACAGAACCTGAGTCATCCCAACTTGAACAGCCTGAAGCTCACAGCTTGGTTACTCCAATTCCTTTGATTGCCAGGCAGAATGATCTTTCTTTACCAGTACGTGACATTCTCATTGCATCTCATAAGTCTTCCACTAGAATTACTTATCTGAGCAAGTGGAAAAGATTTACCTGTTGGCTGAAAGATAAATAAGTAGATCCCTTTTCAGCACCAGTGTTGATAATACTAGACTATCTGGCCAACCTTTTCCAGTCGGGTTTATTGGCCTATACCATTAGAGTTAATTTGGCTGCAATTTCTAATTTCCATGAGTGTGTCCAATATTCCTCTCTTATATCCCACAAATTGTGCAAGACCTTCATAAAAGGTGTGAATCATCTGAAGCCACCTTTTAGAGAACCTATTCAACCTTGGGATTTATCATTCGTTCTACAAGCTCTGACAATGCCACCCTTCGAACCAGCCTGTTCTTGGGACCTCAAGCATTTGTCATGGAAAACCTTGTTTTTGATCGCCATTACTTCTGCCAGACATATTTCGGAGCTTCAAGCTTTTATGCATCATAAGTCCATTTTTCATAGAGAGTGTCTCTGAGAAGTAATCCATCCATTCTGCCAAAAGTGATCTCTGAAATGTCCATTAATCAAACCATTGAATTGCCAGTTTTCTTTCCCAATCATTCGAACAGAGGAGAGTATTGCCTACATACCCTAAATATCCACAGGCAAATCCATTTTTACTTAAACAGGACTAGGTCCTTTCGTAAATCTGACCAGTTATTTTTGGCCTTTTCTGGACCTAGATTAGGATCTGCTGTTGCTAAGGTCACATTAGCTAGATGGTTGAAGGAATGTGTGACCTTCATTTATACACAATGTAATATCTTGTTGCCTACTACCATGAAAGCTCATTCAACAAGGTCGGTGGCAACTTCTGCTGCCTTCCATGCCAGAGCTTCTTTACATGACATCTGTGCGGCTGCAACTTGGGCTACGCCTCATACCTTCATCAATCATTACAAATTGGATTTGGCCTCCAGGGGAAGAGCATCTTTCGGTTCTATGGTGCTCAGGAATGTCCTTCCATGAGAGCCTCCCAGGAATAGAGGTAGCTGGGGACTCTGTCCCATGCATAAGGAATGATTGAGGATTAACAATATCAGATAAAGAAGTTGTCTTACCATAACGTTCCATCTGTATTGTTGATCCTTGTTCAGTCATTACGACCCTCCCTCCTTCCCCCTCCTGTGGTTTCTAGTGGATCTCACCATCTGGTTCTCAGGTTATTTGACCAGAGGTAGCCTCTACCTTCTTTTGACTTGCAAACTCAATCTGAGGTAACACAGAGAGGGGGTTGTGGGTAAGAGTTTAGCTCGAGAGTTTGAAGCTGACGTGAGCTTGGAAAATGGCTAGCTCTGTTCCGAGGTTGGAACAGATGCCCATGCGTAATGACTGAATGAGGATCAACAATACAGATGGAACGTTATGGTAAGACATAACTTTTGTGTTGCTGCAGTGTCCTCCTCCCCGCCCTACCTACTTCTTGGAAAGATGCAATTATTATGGTAATTCTTAAACCAAGTGAAGATTCCTCTCTTCCCTCATCTTACAGACCCATACCAATTCTAAATCATGACTATACATTGTTTGTCTATTCTAGTATGTAGGCCTACTAGATTTCTTCCCATCTTGATCCACTGTGATCAAACAGCCTTTATACATGATAGGACTGCATTTGATTGTATAATTAAGTCAATTTTGTTAACTGAGAGGGCATCCTGCCTACACCATTGGCAGCTTTTAGTTAGCTTTGATGCTGAAAAGGTAGTAGCTTTGATGCTGAAAAGGTAGTTGACAGAGTCAATTGAAGCTATTTGTGGAGGCCTTAGGAGTAGTGGGGTTTCCCTTCTAATTTTATTCTTATAACAAAGTCTGTTTACATGGGTGCCTCAGCCTCTGCAGATAATTTCCAAGCTATTTTCCATTAAGAGGTGGACTAGGGATGCCTTCCCTACATCCTTCCTGCTGTTTGCTTTATATTTGGAACTCTGTCAGTTGGGTTACATAATTCATATATGCAAGGTTATTCTATTAATGGGCTCAACTGTAAACCATCATTATATGCAGGTAATTGGTATATCTATTTAATCCAGACACATCAGACATAAAGCCTCTGGTAGGGTTTATGCAATTGTTTTTGTTCATATTTTAGGATACAAGATTAATCTTACACTAAAACACTAGCAATTATTCCCCATGTTTGCAAACCTTAGCCCAATTTCCTTTTTTGTATAATTCTAATACAATTCAAACTAGTTCCATTTTCTCTGAATCAGTTTAATTCAAGTAAGATCTGTTTAAATGAACTAAACACTAATGTAACAAATAGAGGCTTCTTTATTTGGATATCCCCCAGAAAATATCAGTTTCATGGTTTATCATTTCCTTAATCCTATATGCAACTCTGACAACCCCAGTTATGCCTCCTACTCATTACTGTGCAACTGTTTGTGCTTATCTCACTCACTTTATAATAGAGTAGTGACTGATTCCACATAAACTGGGAACACCTTCACCTTCACTTACACAAGAACGTCTCAGTCTCCTGGATCACAGACTATATGCTTTAGCCGTAAGGATTAAGACCTTTGGGGTCTGAGTAACTGAAAAAAGAGGGTAGTTTGGTGTGACGTTTTAGGGGGCCCACTGAATTCCCAGGCACAAACTTTTAAATTGCTTACATTGAGTAAACCCTCTTTCATTTTATCTTTATTACTGTGTGGAGTATAGGAAGGATTTAAAATTATGGCCTTGGGTAGGTGGTTTAGGGAATTACCAGTCTAAATGCCACAAAATTGGAAACTTTAGTCACAAATAATTATCAGGGACCTTAGAAGATGTGGTAGGTTGTATTTCTGGGAGCAATTAATTGAGAATGGGTTTCCTCTAACATAGAAGCCCTTTAACTCTAGATATAGGACGCCCTTTAAATCTAGATATAATCTTGCTAAAATCGATATCCAGATCTGTTTGAAAGACTTTCCTCTAAACTATCTGCTCTTAAACTAATTAGTGTCACCCACTGATAGACCAAGACAGGTAGCTTGGCTTTTAGATGTACAAGGTAATAGCTAGGAGTATTTCCAGGTGTTTTCTCTGCTGCTGTTTTATTATTCTCACCATGGCAAATCCATTCCAGCTGGTGTTTAGACACATTTCACAAGGGCCTTATCTTTTATGTTGGCATACTGGAAAGGGGTGGGCTGTCAAAGTATTCTGTAGGCATTGGCTTGGTCCTCTATTTATACATTTACATAGTACTATAAATTGATTTCCTTTTCCAGGTGCAGAGCAGGATTTGCTAAGACAATTATCCAGGGGCTCCTGGACCCTTATGCTTTTCTTCTTCCAGGTTGGATAAGCTATGGTATTCTACCCATAGGTTACTGCAGCAGCGAAAATGATGAACATAAGTACAGTTGTATAGGTTGCACTTATTCTTTAAAGTAGATGTTTGAATTCATCACTACTGAAGTAGCTGTTCCCACCTACCGTCTCCCTTTGTTGTATATAGTTCTAGTGGTATAGAATATTAGATCTGAAGTAGTTGACTTCATTCATTCTGCACATATGGGTATACGGATCCGAGCCGGCAAAACTTTTCAAGCATCATCTCCGAGCTCCTCCCTTACCTATATTTCATCACTTCCTCCTATCTAGCCCCAGATCTTGTTTGCCGCTCTAGGAGTCAGCATCTTGGTCTCTGAGCTCCTAGCTAGTTGGTAAGGTTTTTGGTCCTTTATTGCTAATTGCTGAGTGTGTATCCCGTTACCTCTTATTCCGAAGTTCCTTCAGAGAGCTTGCTGGCTGCAGTGCAAAGTCATTCTCATAGCTCCCTTCTGGCCGCGTCAAGTGTGGTTTCCCTTCCTATGGTCTCAACTGTTGGCTCCTCCGTGGACTCAAGATCCATGCCTGGATCTGATCTCTCACCCGTTGGGCTTGCCCCTGCCCAACCTGGACAGTCTCAAGATGACAGCGTGGCTGCTCCAGTTCCCATGATCATCAGGACTCCCAGACTTTCGTCCCCAGTTAAGAATATTCTGGTAGCTTCTCTTAAAGCCTCCACTAGGAAACTCTACAATAGTAAGTGGAGACGTTTTTGCATTTGGGCCTCTCAATGCAATCTGAACCCGTTTACAGCCCCCGTCCCGGTCATACTGGATTTTCTGGCTGATCTTTTTCAATCAGGCACAAGTGTTTCCACCATCAAGGTTCAGCTGGCTGCCATCTGTAATTTTCATGTGGGTGAAAATAAGGTTGCTTTGGCTTCGGCCAAATTGTGTAAAGCTTTCTTGAATGGTACTTTCTTATTGCGACCTCCAGTTAAAGAAACCGTGCCCCGTGGGATCTGACTTTAATCCTTCAGGCCTTGACCTCTCCCCCTTTTGAGCCAGCCGGATCAGTTCCGATGAAGTTTTTGTCGTGGAAAATAGCCTTCTTGGTCGCCATCACTTCATCCAAGAATCAGAGTTACAGGCCTTATTCTCCTTGCCCCCCTGTTTGGTTTTCCACAAGGATAGGGTTTCTCTGTGTACGAATCCTTCCTTTCTCCCCAAAGTGTCCTCAGCAGCCAATATTAATCAGTCTATCAATTTGCCAGTCTTCTTCCCAAACTTCCAAAATAGAGCTGAACGTATGCTTCATTTATTGGATGTCCATAGACAGCTTCATTTTTACCTCCATAGGACTAAACCCTTCCGGAAGTTGGATCAATTGTTTGTCTCCTTTTCTAAACCATTTTTGGGCAAAGCAGTTTCTAAAGTGTCCTTAGCAAGGTGGATCACTCTTTGTATTGCACAGGTTTATAAGGACAAAGGTTTATCTCCTCCTTGTGTATTGAAGGCTCATTTCACTAGAGCAATGGCCACTTCTGCAGCTTTTTGGTTAAGAGTTCCATTAGACGATATCTGTGCGGCAGCGACTTGGGCCAATTTGCACACATTCATCTCTCATTATAAATTGGATCTTATTTCTAGAGAGAGAGCATCCTTTGGCTCTGCGGTGCTCAGAAATATCCTTCCATAGGGGCCTCCCAGGAATACTAGTAGCTGGAGACTCTGTCCCATATGTGCAGAATGAATGAAGTCAACTACTTCAGATAAAGAAGTTATGTTCTTACCATAACGTTCCATCTGAGTAGTAGACTTCATTCTTCTGCACCTTCCCTCCCTCCATTCCCCTCACTCTTCAGGTTTTTCCTGTTTAGGATTGTGGTTATATTGCCTTTTAGTGTCAGCAAACACGATCTGGGGCTAGATAGGAAGAAGTGATGTAATGTAGATAAGTGAGGAGCTTGGAGCTCGGAGCTGATGCTTGAAAAGTTTTGCCGGCTTGGATCCAAATTGGATCCATATACCCATATGTGCAGAAGAATTAAGTCTACTACTCAGATGGAACATTATGGTAAGAACATAACTTCTTTATTTTGTGTTTATATTTTGGTGAAGTTGGGAATGAGTTCCCCGTTTTTGGTTAGGGGCAAGAAGTTCTTGAAGATTTGTAAGCACTTCTGGGTGCTTTTATAGCTCCCTCCAAAAAGGGCTTAGTGTATAGGCAGTCAGAGTGACAGTGTGTAAGGGGTTGAAAGCTTTTGCAAGCTGTTTGGTTGCTGTATATTTGGCAGGATACAGCCCATGGGCTACTGCAGCTGTGAAGAATTCCAACATTTACTGTTGTGGGTAAGTGCATCTTACACAACTGTACTTTTTCTAACAGCTCCTATTTTTTTTCCTTGGGGCAGTGGTAGGAAGAGAAAATTCTAATACACACTGCTTGTTTATTTTGGGTAAATATTCTGTAAGAAAAAAATTCACGAGGATGGAACTATCAGTAAATACCATAAATTAAAGGAGTTGATACAATTAGTAGATGAGCAGAGGAATGAAAATTGTAGCTGATACAGGAAAGTAGGCTGAAATATATCAATATATATGGCCTTGTATACCTTGGCAAGCATGAAGGTCTAATGAGGGGGTAATTTGAGGTAAAACTAGTAGTAGTGTGGGACAAGACTCTTAGCTTGTGTTTTATAATCTAAGGAACCCATTCATACATGCTCAGATGTGGCATTCAACTCTTACAATGACTCTGTGAATAGCCACTGCCATTGTAAGAATCATAGTCACCCCCTTTTTCCCATTTTCTTCATTGGGTCAGGGTGTTGCATTAACTTTCACCATCTCTGTGTCTATTTAATGCCACTGTCCTGCTATTGACAGTCATGCTGACTTGGACCCGTTAACTGTTGCGGGTCTTCTGTCATTTAATCCATCCATTTCTTTGCTGGATACTCTCTTACTTTTGCTGTCTACATATCTGCCTCAAAACATTTTCCCTAGATTGTCTTCTGCTTTCCTGCACATGTGCCCAAACCACTGTAATATGTTCTCTTTGATGATCTGTACAATTGGAGCTACCTGGGCTTTTTTGCTCTGATGTCCTCGTTTCTTCATCTGTCTTAGTGTGCATTCCTGCCACCTGTCTCAGACACTTCATCTCCATCACTTCCAGCTTCCTCAACTGCTCTGCTTTCACTGCCCATATTTCTGTACTGTACAGTACTTGTCACACTACTGTTTTGTACACCTTACTTTTGAGCTTCTTTGGCATTCTTTTGTCACACGTTGCCACTGATGCTCTCAAACAGTTGGCTGCAGCCCTTCTGTTTCTAGCGCTTTGACCTCCTTATTCAGACTTCCCTTCTCCTCAGTCACCCCTCACAGATACTTGAAGCTGCTAACCTGTTTCACTGTTTTCCCTTCATCCTATCTCAGTCCTCAGCTTTGTCTGATTTCTCCTGTTTGCTGCCATTAAACCTGCTTATCTGTACTCAGTTTCATTCCATGTACCTTCATTGTTGCATTCCATTCCTCTAATCATTTGCAAAAGTTAAGAGCCTGCCTATAGTGCCACATTGCCTGCATATAGCAGCTTTATTGACCTTTTCCATCTGAACTGTGTGTTAATGTAGTCCATCACCAATAACAAGAGCAGTGGGCTCAGCCTCAGAGCCCTAAACCCTGTTGCACATAAACTCCCACTGGAATCCCTATGCGAGTCTGTACACTTGTCTTTCATGTTTCCTGGGATCTTTGTTCACAGTCTGCACTAAAAGGATCACAGGACTCCCAAAATTAGCTTTTTTGGCACCTTGTCATACACTTTCTCTAGGTCTAGGAATGCCCAGTTGAACTCTTCTGTCATTTCTAGCTTCTTCTCAACTGTCTGTCTCATTGCAAACATTGGGTTGGTTGTGCTGCATCCTAAACTGAATCCAAATTGCTAGTCTCCCATCTTGCTTTCTACTGTTGTGCAAATCCATTTAACAGTAATCCTGTCCAGAACTTTAAGCAGTGTGACATGAGTTTTAATACCTCTGTAATGCCCACAGTTGTGAATGCCCCCTTGATGATCTTCGTGTTTCACTGTTGCAATCATTACATTTGGGTAATCTGCTGGCAGGTTGCCCTCAGTCGGCCTAATTAACAGAGTATTGGGTCCTGTGTCGGTTGCTGTCCCTTCTTCCATGACGTCAGGGGTATAAAACATGCAGCTGATGCCATTACATCAGTCTTTCTTGCCGCACGGTGCCCGAAGCAGAAGCAGTTTGCAAGTGCTGGTCGGCCGACTCCTGAAATTTTATTTTTGAGTTTCAGAACCAAAGTCTTCAACTAAAAAGCTAAGTACCCCGTTGGGGAAACTTTTTCTTGCTCCTTACTGATGTCAGTAAAAGTTAATTGCATTACTTGTGGGAAGCAAATACCTCATAAGGATTTTTATTTGTACTGTATTCCTTGCGTAGGCCCTGACCACAACGTACCTTGTTGTTGGATTTGTGCTAAATTTAATCAATGCACTGTCAAACGTTGGTACATTTTTGCTTCTAAATATTTTGGCTCACACTTTAATTATCCAGAAATGTCGTCTGTTAGCAATCTGACTACCGGAATACCTAAAAAATGCAAAGAAAAAGATAAAGACAGGCCGTTGAGGTCCAAAACTGATGACTACGCTTCTCCTAAGCCAGTCGCCATTTCGCCAGTACACAGTGAGGCGCTTTCGCAGCCTCTGATACCCGCTACTTTTGATTCGCAGGCCTCTGCTGAGACCCATTCGGAGTCCGGTATGCCGCGAGATGCTTCAGTTATGGAACCCGTGGATGGCTCTACCTTAGATGGGTCCAGAGCCGCTGTGCAGGCACCGGCTTCTGAGGATGTTTTCAGGCCTACAAATTTGTATATTAGACCGATGCCATCTTCAAAACTAAGGCCAAAATCTGGATCTATGCCTAAAAAAAGATGCATGGGCCACATGTGCAGGACCCTATGCCTAACAAACAAATTATCAAAATGGCTGAAGATTTAATTACTCTGATCAGGGGTAGTCCACCCCCCCCCTTCTAAGAAGCCTAGGCAAGACATTGATTATGAATCTTCTGAACAGGATTCTATTTCTTCTGACTCTTCTAATGAACAGGAATTGTCTATACGTACTTATAAGGACTCTGATGCAGAAGATTCCATTCCTTCTGCTTCTCCCCCTGAGGATTTTTCTTTTGAGGAAACTTTACATACCTTACGGGAACATTTCCACTGGGAAAGTCCAGATTTCTCTGAATCTAAAAAGAGACTTGGGGATTTTCTTCTTCTTCTTCCTCGGCATAGGCCTTTAGCTATACCTCCTGTTCTAGATATTGTTGATGATGTTTTTTCAGAATCTAGTGTGGCTCCTGATTCTCTGCCTCTGGCTCCTTGTAAGCCAAACAAGGTACTACAGGGTTCCTGACTCCCACAAATTGCTTTTCAAAAATCCTATTGCAGATCCTGAAACCATTTCTCAGGGTCCCAAGGGCATTAAGGCTTCTACTGCTAGAAATCCTACCCCTTCTGATAGAGATTCCAGGGCGCTGGATCGATTGGGTAAGAAGGTTTACACTACTGCAACCTTGGCAGTCAGGGCTTTAAACTGTCAATTTCATATGCTTAAATATCAACAGCATATCATGGGACTGCTTAAACAGAAAATTGTCAGTTTCTGACTGTGTGGAAAATAAAGATTTACAGGATCTTTTGCATTCAGCTGAACAAGTTGGAAAACATACTTTACAATGTGGTTTTGATTCTTTGGAGGCCTCTTGCAGGGCTGCTGTAACTGGGTCTGTGCTAAGAAGGCATGCTTGGCTCAAAGAGCAAACTGCCTGATCATGTTAAAGCAAAATTGTTGGATGCTCCTTTACAACAGGACCGTCTCTTTGGTAATAAGGTTGAAGAAGTTTTAAAAAAGATGAAAGATAAAGTTAAATCTATGCAAACTGTGAAATATTTCTTTCAAGTGCAACCTCTAAGATTTAGTAGGCATTGGCCTACTAAGAACTGGTCCTTTCCAGTTCCTTCGAGAGCCACTCAAGTCAAACCCAGACATTGCAAAGGCTCCAGGTTTCAGTCACAAGGGACATTTAGAACAAAACAATGGGGTGCCTCCTCCTCCAAATCTGGAAACGACACCTCCCTATGGTAAGCAGTCTCAATGAGTTCCTTTTACACTTACCAAGCACTTATCTTTTAGCCGCCCCTTTGGGGGGGGGGGAACTGGCACTTCATGCAAGAAACTGGCAACTTATAACCCAGGACAAATGGGTTTTAAATATAGTATCCCAGGGATACAGATTTCATTTCCACTCGTTGCCATTCCCAAACGGATGGCCAGACCTGCCCCCTAATCAATGGGCAGAGGCCCAGAAACAAGTACTGTCCCTCATGAACATGGGGGCTATTCTACCAGTACCAGAAGAGGAAAAGGGACAATGTTTCTATTCAAGACTTTTCCTGGTACCCAGAAAAGACAAATCATGGTGTCCAGTTCTGGACTTATCTACTCTAAATACATTTCTGGACATTCCAAAATTCAAGATGCTGACTCTTCAACAGTTACTTCCTATGCTAGGCAAAGATGCCTGGTTGGCAACTCTAGACTTAAAAGAGGCTTACCTGCATATCCCAATCAGGGAATTTTGCAGAAGATACCTCTGCTTCAAAGAAGGCTACTTGCATTTACCAGTTCTCTGCACTGCCCTTTGGCTTATCTACTTCCCCCAGGGTCTTCACAAAATGCCTGGCTCCAGTAATTGCATTTTGCAGGCAAAGAAATATTCAAATATATCCATACCTGGACGATTGTCTAATTCAGGCAGAAAACAGGGACATTCTTCTAAAACATCTGGCATTTGTAAAAAGGGTTCTAACTTGTCTAGGGTACACTATAAATGAAAATAAATCACAACTGGTACCCTCTCAAAAAAATTACATTCCTGGGTGCAAGCTTGAATGCAACTGCCCAGATGGCTTTCCTTACACCAGAAAAGCAAATTCATTTGGTGACTTACTTCAAACAGGTGGCCACAAAAAATCCTGCTATCTGCAAGACAAATTCTGCAAGCCTTGGGGTTCATGGCCTCCTGCATTCTTCTAATTCCGTATGCAAGACTGCATATGAGGAAACTTCAGTGGCACTTAAAAAGTTTATGGAGTCAACACTGTCACAGCCTGGAAACAATGATTCCTATCATACCTTGCTTGCAACTAGAGTTCCTATGGTGGACAGAGGCCTGCCACCAAAACAAGGCACTGCTATTCACTCCACCCCTTGCCGCCCAAACCCTAACTACAGATGTATCAGACTATGCATGGGGGGCTCATCTGGCAAGGAAGTGCATTCAGGGCAAATGGAGCCCAAATCGAATGCACCTTCATATCAATCAAAAAAAAAATGCTAGCCGTACAGAATGCACTGACAGCCTTCAAGGACTACCTTCATCCAGGACAATTAATGATAAAGACAGACAACACCACAGTTGTGTGGTACATAAACAAGCAGGGGGGTACACACTCCTACCCCCTTTGCAGACTAGCCATGGCATTGTGGAACACGGCCTTGACCTATCAAATACAACTACAAGCTCAATTCCTGCCAGGAAAGCTGAATACTCTGGCAGATGAACTAAGCAGAAATCTCATGGACCCACACGAATAGAAACTGGAACCATGGCTTTTCAACATGCTGACATGCAAATGGGGGAGTCCAGACATAGATCTTTTTGCCTCACCCCAGAACTATCAGTTGGGCAAATTCTGCACAAGAACTCATCACAAAAAAGCCTGGAAAGTGGATGCTCTATCCTTCAGCTGGAAAAACCTATCAGTCTATGCCTTTCCCCCTCAGCCTCTGCTCTCCAAAGTTCTACTAAAAGTCAAACAGGACAAACCAAAAATGATTTTGATTGCTCCAGACTGGCCTCGACAGCACTGGGTACCCACTCCTGCGCAGTGTGTCACACCTTCCACCGTGGCACCTGCTTCAGACACCTTACTTTCTGTCTCAGCAGAACAACCAAATTCTGCACACTTCGCTCCAAACTTTGAATCTTGCAGCTTGGATCACCTAAATTCACCCTTAGCATCCCTCAGCAAACCTGTGATGGATGTCATTTTGGAGGCAAGAAGGCCTAGTATTAGAAAATCTTATGCTGACAAATGGAAAAGATTCTGTGCCTGGAACCAATCACAAGGGATAAGCACAGCAGTGCCCAATATTCCTCAGATTTTACAATACTTAACTGAGATGCTTCATAAGGGCCTGTCCTTTTCTTCCATAAAAATCCATGCCTCAGCCATTTCAGCTCATTACAACACAGAACCTCCCCCTCTTCTCTCATCCTCTGCTAATGCAGTATCTCAGAGGGGCCAAAAACGTAAGACCACCCAGGAGAGTTTCAACCCCTGCCTGGGACCTCAGTTTTGTATTGGAAAAACTCACTCTCCCTCCTTTCGAGCCAGTTGCTACTGCAGACTTAAAATTTCTCTCCTGGAAAACAGCTTTCCTTTTAGCAGTCACTTCAGCTAGAAGGATTTCCGAATTACAGGCTCTTATGGCAGTGGAGCCTTTCATCATTTTTCATGCGGACAGGGTATCTCTCAGGACCAATCCATCCTTCATGCCTAAGGTGGTATCCAGTGTGGCTCTTAATCAGACCATTAATTTGCCAACTTTCTTTCTCAATCCACAGAACAAGGGGGAGCGGATTCTGCATTCATTGGATGTACACAGACAACTTAGATTTTACTTAAACAGGACAAAATCTCAAAGAAAGTCTGACCAACTACTGGTTGCATTTGCTGCAGGGGCAGAGGGAAAGGCTATTTCAAAGCAGACTGTTTCCAAATGGATAAGCCATTGTATTCGTTACTGCTATATGCACCATAGTAAAACTATCCCCCAGGGGATCAGATCTCATTCCACCAGGGCTGCATCTACTTCTACAGCTTTTCACAGAGGTGTTCCTAACCGGGACATTCTAGAAGCTGCTGCCTGGAGCTCAGTTCATACGTTCACCAAACATTACCATTTACCTTTCTTCTCTAAATCCAGAGCTGGCATTGCCACTGCTGATGTTCATCGTGCATACAGCTGCAGTAATCACATATGGGTTCTCTGCCATCAGGCAGGTCCTCGGTCGGCCGAATTCCAAAGTCTAGATCCGGCATCGGTTGTTGTCGCTTTCTTTCCTGATGTCAGTGCGACAGGGGTATATGAGACAGCCGACGCCATATTCTTCAGTCTTTTTTGCCGCACGGTGCCCGAAGCAGAAGCAGTTCGCAAGTGCCGGTCGGCCAGCTCCTGAATTTACGAAATATTGGAAACCGAAGTCTTCTTAAAGCTAAGTACCCCGTTGGGGAAACTTTTCTTGCCTCAGACCGATGTCAGACAAAGTTAACAATTGTATTTCTTGTGGGAAGCAAATACCGCATAAGGATTTCCATTCCCTTTGCATACCTTGTTTAGGCCCAGACCACGACTTCTCGGGCTGTCGCTTTTGTGCTACTTTCAATAAACGCACTATTAAGCGTCGGGCGGAGTTCTCCCAACATTATTTTGGTAAAGCCTTTGATTATAAAATGTCGTCTGAGACTCCGACTACCGGTTTGTCCAAAAAACACAAGGACAAGGACCGACACACGAGGTCCGCGGTCTCCACCGACACCACGCCAAAACCAGCTGCATGTGGTCTGGTTCTCAGTGAGACGCCTATGCAGTCCCTGACTACCGATGACGCTTCCTTGGCGGTGTCTTCTGTAACCGAGACCGCAGGTGCCTCGGCCCTTACTCAGACTACAACCACTGAAGCCACTGTGAGTGTTGAGCCTCCTAATGTGGACAGGTCCACTTCCACCCAGGGTGTCTTTAGACCCTCTTCTTCCTTTTCCATTAAGGCCTTTACTAAGTCCAAATCAGCCATGCATCCCAAGAGGCCTGTTGCTCAGGGCCCATCCCCAGGCCCCATGCCTAAAAAGCTGATGCTTAAAATGGCTGAGGATTTAATTACTCTTATCAGGGGTTCCCAAACCCCTCCAGACAAGAGACCCAGAGTGGAGGAAGATTCTCCCTCTTCTGAACAGGGCTCCATTCTCTCAGAACATTCTGATGTAGAGGAACACTCGTACTCCCCTTATGAAGATTCTGATGCAGAACAGTCCATTCCTTCGGTATCTCCCCCAGAGGATTTTTCTTTTGGGGAAACCTTGCACACCTTGAGGGAACACTTCCATTGGGAAGGCCAAGACTTTTCTGATTCCAAGAAAAGGCTTAGGGAATTTCTTTTGTTACCTCAACACAGACCTCTGGCTATACCTCCTGTCTTGGACATACTTGATGATGTTTACTCGGAGGCTTGTCTTAACCCGGATTCCCTGCCTCCTGCCCCAGTCAAGCCTGATAGGTACTACAGAGTTCATAGCTCTCACCAATTTCTTTTCAAAGGCCATAATGCTGACACTGAAACCATTTCTCAAGGCCCCAAGGGAAAGAAGGCCTCTACTGCCAAGAATCCACTACCTTCCGAAAGAGAATCTAGATCCTTAGAAAGGTGGGGAAAAAAGGTATACACCTCGGCCACCTTAGCCATGAGGACCTTAAATTGTCAGTTCCATATGCTTAAATATCAGCAGTTTCTGTTATCACAATTAAGAAATAAAATGTCTCAACCTGAACAACCAGATCTGAAGGAATTGCAGGATATGATGCATAGTGCAGAACAAGTGGGTAAACACACCTTGCAATGTGGCTATGATGCCTTAGAGGCCTCAAGTAGAGCTGCTGTTACAGGATCAGTCATTCGTAGACATGCCTGGCTTAAGGAGCAAAGCTTGCCTGATCATGTTAAAGCTAAACTACTAGATGCTCCTTTACAAAAGGATGTACTATTTGGTACTAATGCTGAGAAGATACTACAGAAAATGGAAGAAAAAGCTAAATCTATGCAAACTGTCAAGGCTTTTCTACAGGTACAACCACCTCGTTTTAGCAGAAATTGGCCTTCAAAAAACTGGTCCTTTCCAGCCACGGACAAGCCCCAAAGAGGTAGATACAGGCGTACTAGGGGCAAGAGGACAGCCTCAAGGATCATATAGGGGCAAACAATGGCAAACTCCAGCACCAAGAGGTGGCGAAGACAGTGCACAACAATACAGAAAACAAACCCAATGACTTCCTCCTTTTCATGCCAAGCAAGTCTCAGCTGGCAGCTCCCTTGGGAGGAAAGCTGGCATTATTTACAGGAAATTGGCATATTATCACAACAGACAAATGGATCCTGGACATTATAAACAGAGGCTACAGATTTCATTTTCACACTTTTCCAAAAATGAGAGGCATGCCAAACCTGCCACACAATCAAAGGGCAGAGGCACAAATACAATTTTTAAAACTCATGGACATGAAAGCTATCCAAAAGGTACCTACTCACGAACAAGGTCAAGGTTTTTATTCCAGACTATTTCTGGTACCAAGGAAAGGAACAGACTGGAGACCCATTTTGGACTTATCCATCCTAAATACATTTCTGCTCGTACCAAAATTCAAGATGCTCACATTACAGCAGCTTCTTCCCATGCTGGGCAAGGGGTTTTGGCTGGTAACATTGGACCTCAAGGAGGCATACCTGCATGTCCCAATCAGACAAAGCTGCAGAAGATACCTCAGATTTCTTGCAGGTTCAATCCACTATCAATTCTCTGCATTGCTCTTTGGCTTATCTACTGCGCCCAGTGTATTCACGAAATGCCTGGCATCAGTAATTGCCTACTGCAGTCTTCAAGGGATACAAATTTACCCTTATTTGGACGACTGCCTGATCCAAGCGGACAGCAAGCACATACTTCTGGAACATCTGGCTTATGCAACACTGTTACTGAATTCTCTGGGATACACAATCAACAAAGAGAAATCCAGATTAACGCCATCTCAGAAAATAACTTTCCTGGGTGCCAACTTGGACACAAACACCCAGATGGCCTACCTTACGCCAGAAAAACAGGGGCAACTAACTCAGTACTTCAAAATACTAGCAAATTGTACCAGGCTTACTGCAAGGAAAATCCTGCAGGCTCTGGGCTTCATGGCATCTTGCATTCTTTTAATCCCATGTGCAAAGTTGCATATGAGAAAACTTCAATGGTACCTAAAAAACCTATGGTCTCAACACAGCCACAATTTGGAAACAATAATACCAATAATTCCATGTTTGCAAAAGGAATTTCTATGGTGGGCCCAAGGATGTCAAACAAACACAGGTCTCCCATTCTGCAAGCCTCAAGCAAATCAAGTCATCACAACAGACGCCTCAGACAACGCCTGGGGGGTGCACATGACAGGCAGGTGCATTCAGGGCAAATGGTCCCAAAAAGAAAAGCACCTTCACATCAATCAGAAAGAAATGCTAGCAGTGATAAATGCAATTACAGCATTCAAGGACCTCCTGCATCCAGGGCAATTATTGATAAGAACAGACAACACCACAGTAATGTGGTTCATAAACAAACAAGGAGGAACACATTCATACCCCCTGTGCAGACTAGCCATGACACTTTGGAACTTGGCTCTGGAATGGAAAATCAAACTTCAGGCACAGTACTTGCCAGGTTTGGAAAACACGCTGGCAGACAATCTAAGCAGAAATATGACAGACCCACACGAATGGAAGTTGCATCCTCAGGTGTTCACAAAGATAATCCAAGCATGGGGGAGGCCAGACATAGATCTCTTCGCCTCCCACAGGAATCATCAATTGGAAAAGTTTTGTTCAAGGACCTTTCATCGAAAGGCCTGGAGTGTGGATGCACTTTCATTCAGTTGGACAGCATGGACAGTGTACGCCTTTCCACCTCTGCCTCTTCTGACCAAGGTGCTCTTGAAAGCAAGAGCAGACAGACCGCAGATGATACTGATTGCTCCAGACTGGCCAAGACAGCACTGGTACCCACTCCTGAGGAGCCTAACACATACTCCTCCCTGGCCTCTACCTATAATGCCTCTTCTGCTGACTCAGCACAACTACAAAACTCTTCACAGTCAGCTGAAAACACTCAATCTCGCTGCATGGAAAATTCCTTAACATCACAACAGAACCTACTTTCCAAAGAGGTGCAGGACGTCATTCTGGAGGCCAGAAGGCCATCTACTAGAAAATTTCATATGCTTAAATGTTAACGGCATATAATGGGACTGCTTAAACAGAAAATTGTCAATTTCTGACTGTGTGGAAAATAAAGATTTACAGGATCTTTTGCATTCAGCTGAACAAGTTGGAAAACATACTTTACAATGTGGTTTTGATTCTTTGGAGGCCTCTTGCAGGGCTGCTGTAACTGGGTCTGTGCTAAGAAGGCATGCTTGGCTCAAAGAGCAAACTGCCTGATCATGTTAAAGCAAAATTGTTGGATGCTCCTTTACAACAGGACCGTCTCTTTGGTAATAAGGTTGAAGAAGTTTTAAAAAAGATGGAAGATAAAGCTAAATCTATGCAAACTGTGAAAGATTTCTTTCAAGTGCAACCTCCAAGATTTAGTAGGCATTGGCCTACTAAGAACTGGTCCTTTCCAGTTCCTTCGAGAGCCACTCAAGTCAAACCCAGACATTCCAAAGGCTCCAGGTTTCAGTCACAAGGGACATTTAGAACAAAACAATGGGGTGCCTCCTCCTCCAAATCTGGAAACAAGACACCTCCCTATGGTAAGCAGTCTCAATGAGTTCCTTTTACACTTACCAAGCACTTATCTTTTAGCCACCCCTTTGGGGGGGAAACTGGCACTTCATGCAAGAAACTGGCAACTTATAGCCCAGGACAAATGGGTTTTAAATATAGTATCCCAGGGATACATATTTCATTTCCACTCATTGCCATTCCCAAATGGATGGCCAGACCTGCCCCCAAATCAATGGGCAGAGGCCCAGAAACAAGTACTGTCCCTCATGAACATGGGGGCTATTCTACCAGTACCAGAAGAGGAAAAGGGACAAGGTTTCTATTCAAGACTTTTCCTGGTACCCAGAAAAGACAAATCATGGTGTCCAATTCTTGACTTATCTACTCTAAATACATTTCTGGACATTCTAAAATTCAAGATGCTGACTCAACAGTTACTTCCTATGCTAGGCAAAGATGCCTGGTTGGCAACTCTAGACTTAAAAGAGGCTTACCTGCATATCCCAATCGGGAATTTTGCAGAAGATACCTCTGCTTCAAAGAAGGCTACTTGCATTTACCAGTTCTCTGCACTGCCCTTTGGCTTATCTACTTCCCCCAGGGTCTTCACAAAATGCCTGGCTCCAGTAATTGCATTTTGCAGGCAAAGAAATATTCAAATATATCCATACCTGGACGATTGTCTAATTCAGGCAGAAAACAGGGACATTCTTCTAAAACATCTGGCATTTGTAAAAAGGGTTCTAACTTGTCTAGGGTACACTATAAATGAAAATGAATCACAACTGGTACCCTCTCAAAGAAATTACATTCCTGGGTGCAAGCTTGAATACAACTGCCCAGATGGCTTTCCTTACACCAGAAAAGCAAATTCATTTGGTGACTTACTTCAAACAGGTGGCCACAAAACCCTGCTTATCTGCAAGACAAATTCTGCAAGCCTTGGGGTTCATGGCCTCCTGCATTCTTCTAATTCCATATGCAAGACTGCATATGAGGAAACTTCAGTGGCACTTAAAAAGTTTATGGAGTCAACACTGTCACAGTCTGGAAACAATGATTCCTATCATACCTTGCTTGCAACTAGAGTTCCTATGGTGGACAGAGGCCTGCCACCAAAACAAGGCACTGCCATTCACTCCACCCCCTGCTGCCCAAACCCTAACTACAGATGTATCAGACTATGCATGGGGGGCTCATCTGGCAGGGAAGTGCATTCAGGGCAAATGGAGCCCAAATCGAATGCACCTTCATATCAATCAAAAAAAAATGCTAGCCGTACAGAATGCACTGACAGCCTTCAAGGACTACCTTCATCCAGGACAATTAATGATAAAGACAGACAACACCACAGTTGTGTGGTACATAAACAAGCAGGGGGGTACACACTCCTACCCCCTTTGCAGACTAGCCATGGCATTGTGGAACACGGCCTTGACCTATCAAATACAACTACAAGCTCAATTCCTGCCAGGAAAGCTGAATACTCTGGCAGATGAACTAAGCAGAAATCTCATGGACCCACACGAATAGAAACTGGAACCATGGCTTTTCAACATGCTGACATGCAAATGGGGGAGTCCAGACATAGATCTTTTTGCCTCACCCCAGAACTATCAGTTGGACAAATTCTGCACAAGTACTCATCACAAAAAAGCCTGGAAAGTGGATGCTCTATCCTTCAGCTGGAAAAACCTCAGTCTATGCCTTTCCCCCTCAGCCTCTGCTCTCCAAAGTTCTACTAAAAGTCAAACAGGACAAACCAAAAATGATTTTGATTGCTCCAGACTGGCCTCGACAGCACTGGGTACCCACTCCTGCGCAGTATGTCACACCTTCCACCATGGCACCTGCTTCAGACACCTTACTTACTGTCTCAGCAGAACAACCAAATTATGCACACTCCGCTCCAAACTTTGAATCTTGCAGCTTGGATCACCTAAATTCACCCTTAGCATCCCTCAGCAAACCTGTGATGGATGTCATTTTGGAGGCAAGAAGGCCTAGTACTAGAAAATCTTATGCTGACAAATGGAAAAGATTCTGTGCCTGGAACCAATCACAAGGGATAAGCACAGCAGTGCCCAATATTCCTCAGATTTTACAATACTTAACTGAGATGCTTCACAAGGGCCTGTCCTTTTCTTCCATAAAAATCCATGCCTCAGCCATTTCAGCTCATTACAACACAGAACCTCCCCCTCTTCTCTCATCCTCTGCTAATGCAGTATCTCAGAGGGGCCAAAAACTTAAGACCACCCAGGAGAGCTTCAACCCCTGCCTGGGACCTCAGTTTTGTATTGGAAAAACTCTCCCTCCTTTCGAGCCAGTTGCTACTGCAGACTTAAAATTTCTCTCCTGGAAAACAGCTTTCCTTTTAGCAGTCACTTCAGCTAGAAGGATTTGCAAATTACAGGCACTTATGGCAGTGGAGCCTTTCATTTTTCATGCGGACAGGGTATCTCTCAGGACCAATCCATCCTTCATGCCTAAGGTGGTATCCAGTGTGGCTCTTAATCAGACCATTAATTTGCCAACTTTCTTTCTCAATCCACAGAACAAGGGGGAGCGGATTCTGCATTCATTGGATGTACACATACAACTTAGATTTTACTTAAACAGGACAAAATCTCAAAGAAAGTCTGACCAACTACTGGTTGCATTTGCTGCAGGGGCAGAGAGAAATGCTATTTCAAAGCAGACTATTTCCAAATGGATAAGCCATTGTATTCGTTACTGCTATATGCACCATAGTAAAACTATCCCCCAGGGGATCAGATCTCATTCCACCAGGGCTGCATCTACTTCTACAGCTTTTCTCAGAGGTGTTCCTAACAGGGACATTCTAGAAGCTGCTGCCTGGAGCTCAGTTCATACGTTCACCAAACATTACCATTTACCTTTCTTCTCTAAATCCAGAGCTGGCTTTGCCACTGCTGTTCTGCAGGGCCTTATAGATGGTCCTAATGCAGTATAGTTCCCTCCACCCAACCATAGCTTTGGGAATCTACCCAAATGGAATGACTGCAACAGTGAAGCAAAAAGAACATAGTACAGTTGTGTACACTTACCATTAATGTAGATGTTCGAGTGTATTCACTGTTGTAGTCCTGGTTACCCTCCCTCCAGCCCCCTATTTATCTCTGGCTATACCTCTACTTTCTTTCACTATGCTTAAAAGCCCTTTTGGTGTATTTGCTTTTGGGATTCGAGGTATATTTTTGGTGTTTTTATTTTTATTTGCTCCCCATTTGGGGGGCACCTGACATCTGGGGCAAGAAAAACTGATGTAATGGCGTTGGCTGCATGTTTTATACCCCGACAACCTGACATTATGGAAGAAGGGACAGCAACCGACGCAGGACCCAAGACTTTGTTAATCAGGCCGACTGAGGGCAACCTGCCAGCAGATTACCCAAATGTAATGACTGCAACAGTGAATACATCTACATTTATGGTAAGTGTACACAACTGTACTTTTTGTACACTGGAACTGGTACTCTTATTCTGCAGTTGTTTGGGATATGCCTGTCTCTCCATACTGCTATGAATACCCTTGGGAGTCATTTCTCTCTCAACTCACCCAACATCTTGATCATATCTGCCACGTCTCTGGGATACAGACATGTCTCTCCAGCAGGTCCTGTTTATATCGCAGTCAAGGTTTAAGTCTTGAGAATGGGTAATTCTAGTGCTGTTTTTTTTTTGCAGATATGCAGGATATCCATCAGAGTAGGATCCAGCGATTACTGTCTTTTTTATCTTTGCCTTGCCATCTACTGAGTTACTTTCCGGAAGCTGGTAGACTGCTGCTGGTAACCTTGTTTTTTTGATGTTGCAACTAATCTGTTTACTCAAGCCATCCAGCATTTCTTCTTTGCCTGGTCTGTCATTTCTGTCTTCCACTTTTCTTGCACTTCTCCTTTCTTTTGACTTCTTGGACTTCCGCATTGCACCACCATCTTTCCTTGTGTACCTTATTTCCATACCTGGTTTGACCGCATATCTGCTCATGGTCCTCACTCATGTTTTTTTGAGGAACTGAGCACTTTGGTTCAGTCATATCTGGAGAGTTCTTGGAGCCAAGGCTTCCCTGTCGGATCTGAGGTGTTGGAGTTGACTCTGAAGTTATCAGAGCCATTTCTGCACCTCGGAGCCTCAGCATGGGTTAGCTTGGCTCCAACTTCTGCTTCAGGGAGATTATCTTCAGATCAGGGTGGGAGAGTGGCTCAGAAGCTTGCCTTTTTGGATCTGAGGTCCTCTTTCCTCTTTGGGGAGGTCTGCCTTTGAGGCTATGGAGAGAGCATTGTCTGCCTTAGCAACACAGATGGTTCCTACCCCGTCGGATCCTCGGTCTACAACCTTGATGTCTCTGGGCTTGAAGGCTCATCCCTCCTTTCCACATGGACAGCCAGTGCTGATACCCCAAGCATTTTAAAATGGAGTGGTGGCTGGATGTCCAACAACCCTTAATCCGTGGGGTCTGTGTATTCCTGGAGGCTTTCTGAACTGCCCTGTCTACCTCCTTGGCTGACTATGCCCACCAACGAGCTCATTGAGTTGATCTCTTGGCAGGCATGGGAGGGTCCCAGCACTATTGAATCAATACCTCAGAGACCAAACCTAATTGTAGCACCACCTGTGGACAAACTGTTTTGGGGAAAAGAGGTGCCAGTTGATGCCATGGTCATGGCGGCAGTCTCTAAAAACAAACCTGCTGAGGAGAGCCAACAGGGAGTTGTGGGCAATGGACAGGTTCAGGAAGCATGTCTGTGCTTCAGCAACCTTTACCTTAAGGTCACTAAATTATTTGGTACATTTCACAAGGTTACAGGGGGATTTGTTTAAGGAGCTCTTAAATACCCACGCAGCGATCCATTTTTGAAGATGTACAGTCATCCATGACTTCTCAGTTGTTTACCCTGCAATCTGTTTCCAATTCTTCCATGAGGCTCATTTCCCATATTGCCAAAGGAACCTCAAGGACAGCGGGTTCAGGCATTTTTATGAGGAGGCATGCCTGGATGCAGTTGGGATTTTTGTGTAGTCCTTCAAGTCATTGTTAATTTTCTAGGATTCAGTGAGGTGGTCGAAAGGTGTGGTTCAAGAAATCCTAGGATTTCCAGGATACAAGTGGAGGAAGTTCCCCATTGGGTAGAGGGGGAACTGTAATGGTAGATGCCGCCCCTGCAGCAGAGGTGGGACACAAAATCAAGGGTCCAAATGTCTGATGGACCCTTCCAACATTCCTGAAAGGAGGCCTGATTGCCCTGCTCTGGAGGCAGTCTGAGGTCTACTATCCCTGCACCAGAGAGCCTGGCTATAAATAACAGATACTTGAGTACAGAGGATAATTTCCACAGGTTATATAATACCCTTTTCCCTTCCTCCTCCAATTTCAAGAAAAATCCCTGCTGTCCACCCAGTCAGAGAGAAGAAGCAGCAATTCAGGTACAAAAAGCTGCTAGAAAAAGAGTCCTCCAAGAGGTCCCACCAGACCAATTAGAATCTGGAACTTACTCTAGATCCTTTTTAGTGCCAAAGAAGATGCAGGATGGAAGACCAATTTTCAAACTCAGCAATTTAAACAAGTCAGTTCAATGCACCAAGTTCCTCATGGCCACAGTTCAGTCCATTCTACCCTTTCTGGGCAAGGACAACTGGATGTGCTCAATAGACCTTCAGGATGCATATTATCACATAAAGATGAACAGGCGGTCCACAAGATTTTTACTCTTCCAGCTGGGAGCCAGCCAGGGAAGTAAATTAGTGTGGGAAGAAATAGCCAGGGAATTGTTATGGCTAGGCTTGTATAGGGCCCTAGGGCCGATAGCTTAGTACCAACCTATGAACCTATTACCAATTCAGATTTCTGCCCTTCCGTGTCACCATAGCCCCCAGGGTGGTTTCCAAATGTATAGTAGTAGTAGTAGCAGCTCGCTTCAGACTGCAGAGATTCTGGGTGTTTCCATATCTAGACTGTCTCATTACTGCCCTGACCAGGCTTCAATTAATAAAGGCAAGAAATCAGGTTCTCTAGATATGTTCTCATCTGGGGATAACCATAAACTATGAAAATTCTCAACTGGAACCAACTCAAAACTTGGAATTTATAGGATCACTGTTCAACACAAGGTCAATGATGGCCTCATCACTGCCTCTGTCAAGGGTTTAGACTCTAAGATCACAGGCCAGAAAAATAATCTGCAGTACCAAGATTTCAACCCGCTTGGTCCTTCAAGCTCTAGCATCAATGTCAGTAGCAATAACACTAGCACCTTTGACCAGATTTTATACAAGTATTCTACAGTGAATGCTGTCAACACAATGGTCGATTCTTTACTAACCCATGTCAACTCCAGTATGAATCACCCACGCATGCAAGAGGGATCTCCAGTGATGGATTCAGTTAGACCAGGTTCTACAAGGACATTTGTTCATTCCCCCTTGGCCCATGGCTATAGTGAACACGGATGCTTCCCAGTTGAGGTGGGGTGGACATTTTCTGGGGAAAACTGTCCAAGGCACTTGGTTCCCTGAAGAGCCCAACTTGCATATCAGTGTCCTAGAGATGAGAGCAGTGCTTTTAGCATTGCAGTTCCTTCAGAATGCTCTCTCTTTGGGGAAGTTTGCAATTGAAATGGACAACATGTCAGTAGTCTGGTGTATAAACAAACAAGGAGGAACCAGATCTTACCCCTTGTGTTGAGAAGCTCTCAGAGTATGGCAATGGGTGATCTCATCCAACCACTTTCTCACAGAAAAGCATGTTCAGGGGAAGTTCCTAAGGTGGTGTCAGAATCTAATATCAGTCATTCCATTAATTTGCCAGTATTATTCATAAATTTGCTAGCAAGAATGAATGCATGTTACATTTATTGGATGTTTACAAACAGTTGTATTTTTTACCTCCATAGAACAAAAGACATCCGAAAAACTGACCAATTGTCTCGCTTGCAGAAGTAAAATTAGGAAAGCCAGTTGCCAAAGTAACTTTAGCCACGTGGGTGATTGATTGTATTTTATTTATAACAATTGGGCATCACCTTACTAAAACTTTTATGGGCCCATTCCACTAGATCCGTAGCAACTTCTTCAGTATCGAATGTCCATGGATGATGTATGTGCAGCAGCAACTTGGACTACTCCCTATACCTTTGTTACTCATTACAAATTAGATCTGGTCTCTAGGGGTGGCATCATTTGGTTCATCTGTGCTCAGGAATGTCTTTCCTTGAGTCCACTCGGGATCTTGGGTAGCTGAGGACTCTGTCAATTTTCATTCTATCCTCAACTGATGGGACAATGTCAGATAAAGAAGCTATGTACTCAACATAACGTTCCGTCTGTGTTGTCCACTATCATTCTTCCTCAAATCCCCACCCACCAACACCTGTCCTTTGAAAACCCCTGGAAGAATGAGTGGTTAGAGGATGTCTCTGTCTTTTATATTGAGCTCCAGATGTACATAGTCTTCCTATTTGACTGCAAATATTTCCTTTCAAGTAAAATCGGCAAACAAGATCTGAGGTGCTTGAGGTTGGTGCATTATGGGTAAAGGAGAAGCACAAACGTTTTTGGTCTCCACGAGGTTTAGTAACGTTCCAGCTGGATCCAAGGGATCGAATCCAAACCAATCAGTTGAGGAAGAATGAAAATGGACAACACTGATGGAACTTTATGGTGAGTAAATAACTTTTTTCATGTTTGGCAGGTTGATTGGTTTTGCATCCTCAGAGGTTTTGCTCAACAGAGCTATCCCAGGTAAGCTAAGCTGGATATTGGCTGACCAGTAGCTTATTGACCCAGGGTGCTGGACTTTATTGGCCAGTAGAGATGTATGGGACCCTTCTCACCATTAGGACGGGTCCCCGGTGTAGGTCGAGGTTAGTCAGGTTTACAATCCGAAAAAACATATGCCAAGACCCTGGAAGAAAACACAATGAAGCTTATGGACAGGGCGACTTAGTCAAGCCTTGTAGTTGTTGATTTAACAGTGTAGTCCACAGAAATCCACAGGATAAAAACGCCAAGGAACAAAGCTTTTCAGCTGTTAAAATAGTTTAATCCAAGCATTCGCTTCACAGGAAAAAACACTGAAGTCACACTAACGCTCCAAATGCAAGTACGTTTTTGTTTCAAAAACTTCCTCAGATGTGGGCTGATAACTGCATCAGTGCATATATATATATATATATATATATATACATATATATATATATATATATATATACATGAATTAACATTTAAAACCACCAATCTCATGCTGCATAGTAAATGAGGCATAATTGAAAAGTATGCCATGAAAACTTTTAAAGGCACATTCTAAATGCCTTATTTCTTGCATAAAAAGTACTACTGACCTAATTGTACTAATGATAATCAAATATCATACCAGTTGTCTAAAAGTTTGCAAACTCTTTGATACATTCATTTTTATTTCTTTAATTTAAACTTTAAAATCTCTAAAACCTTTTAAAACCTTTTCTAAAACAACTTTTAATACAATTTTCTATTATAAAGAATGTATGTTTCCTAGGAATTTCTCTGAACCCAGAACTTATATGGAGTAACTGTTGTAATCATGCTTACAAAATTCAGAGAAATACAGTAATAAGCAGCTATCCATGTTAATACAAATATGTTTAAATTCTTTATAATAAAAATTGTAGTTCAACTTTGTTCCACAAGATGGCATTGTATTAAAAGTTGTTTTAGAAAAGGTTTTAAAAGGTTTTAGAGATTTTAAAGTTTTAAATTAAAGTAATAAAAATGACTGTATCAAAAAATTTTGCAAACTTTTAGACAACTGGTATGATATTTGATTGTTATCATTAGTACAATTAGGTCAATCGTACTTTTATGCAAGAAATAAGGCATTTAGAATGTGCCTTTAAAAGTTTTCATGGCATACTTTTCAATTATGCCTCATTTACTATGCAGCATGAGATTGGTGGTTTTAAATGTTAATTGATGTGTATGTATGTATGTATATATATATATATATATATATATATATATATATATATATATATATATATATATATGCACTGATGCAGTTACCAGCCCACATCTGAGGAAGTTTTTGAAATGAAAACGTACTTGCATTTGGAGCATTAGTGTGATTTCAGTGTTTTTTTTTCCTGTGAAGCGAATGCTTGGATTAAACTATTTTAACAGCTGAAAAGCTTTGTTCCTTGGTGTTTTTATCCTGTAGATTTCTGTGGACTACACTGTTAAATCAACAACTACAAGGCTTGACTAAGTCGCCCTGTCCGTAAGCTTCATTGTGTTTTCTTCCAGGGTCTTGGCATATGGTTTTTCAGGTTCACAACCCACTTATCACCAGCAAGTACCCATGCCCATTTTGGTGACTTAGTTTACAGCATTGAGTGGCTATCCCTGAGATGTGCAGTCTGTGATCAGTGTTCAACTTAGGTGATGCTGTCTACCACAGTTGATGCCCGAAGTGGGTAGTGAGTAAAACTCTTTCACTGATGGGCACCATCTAGAGTCTGTGCTGTTGCCCACAACTCCATTCTTAGGTGAGTTTGAAGTGAATACACACAGCATGTTTTTTGGGAGGTGGAAGGAACCCCACAGAGAAATGGGGAGAACATGCAAAACTCCGCACAGGCATTCACTGGAGGTTAAGATCAAATCTAGTCCCTTGTGCATGAGAGGTGAAGACCTTAGCCATAATGTTAAGTTTGTAATCATCCCAGCTGTGACAAAAAGGTAATGGGGTGAGTGACTGTTGCTTACTAAGCTCTTTTGAATGCAGAATATTTTTCGATGTTATCTGAAAATGTGGTGTTTGATTGTTTTAGGATTTGATTGAAAATTTTGTTTGTTTATAGTTGGATATTTAATAGAGTTCAGATTTTCCCGAGAAAAATCTATTGCCAGAAATGCAAAAGGTTACTGGTCAGATTAAGCTGTTTTCTTATAAAGTGTGTTATCAGTCTTGTCAGGGAGATGCCTGACAGTTTTTAAGGCTGAGAACTTTTGTGTCTTTCTGTGTCAGTTTGAAAATGTTTTGACCTCAACTGAAAAGAGGCATTTTTCCATAGCGGGCTTTACCAGGTTAACTAATAAAGAAAAGGGCCTTCGTTGTTTTATGCTCATTTTTCACATCTTTAAAGGAGATGAGCAGTTAATGATGTTATGGTTCATGGGACTGAGTTTATATTTCCTCAGCATTCGGTCCCAAACACACTGCCTGTCTGAATTCAGGGGTAAGTCAACCGAATGATCAATCTTTTGCCATCTGTGCGTCCAGTGGTTTGACTTTCTGCTGAAGTGGATGAAGAGTAGGATAGAGGAAGGGTTTTTAAGTAGAACTGGGGACTATTTAGTGAGAAGTAAATGGTGTTACAGAGTAGTGATAGTTGCAGGCAGAGCAGGTTATATAGATTACAGGGCATATTAGAGTAGTTCATAGATGTTCTTCATCTCACATTGCTGCAGTCCTTACACTTGGGTAGTCCGCTGTCCTCGGTCGGCCCGAATATCAAAGTATTAGGCTGACGTCGGTCAAGGCGCTTAAGACTGACATCAGGACGTCAGGGTACAAATGCGCATGACCGACGTCATATCCTCAGTCTTTTTTGCCGCATGGTCTGATGCAGAAGCAGCGTTGCAAGTGCCGTTCGGCGTTCTGAAATTTTTCGAATTCGGAGTTTCAGACCGAGTCAAAGTTGGCTAAGTACCCCGTTGGGAATATTTTAGTTTTTTCTTGCCTCAGTGGTTTACCGGATGTCAGAAAAAGTGAATAACTGTATTTCTTGTGGGAAGCAGATACCGCATAGAGATTATCATACTTTGTGTATTCCTTGTTTGGGGCCTGAGCACGACGTTGTTGGGTGTCGCTTTTGTGCTAGGTTCAATAAGCGCACTATTAAGGAAGGTTAGATTGTGCCAGGTTGGTCTTGAGCGGTGCAATTATAATATGCCATCGGATGCTCCGGCCCGCTTCTTGAAGCGCAAAGACAAAGCAGCTAAACCCAGGCAAGAAGAGTCGTCCGTGCGGACGCCGGTTCTTTAGAGGCGTCAGTGGAACCGGTGGTTCCGGAGGCTTCTCTGGAGTCCCAGGGGGAGACTTTGATATTGCAGGATGTGGCCTCTCAGGAGGCAGGTCAGGCTGAAGGGGCTTCTCAGGTTACTGTACTCCCTCCCTTCCTAGGGTGGTTAGGCCCTCTCCTTCTGTTTCCAAGGCTTCTCCCAGAGGCAGGCCAGGTTTAGCTTCTGTTGGTGTCACTCCTAGTTCAGCAGGATCTGTGCCCAAGAAGCACATGCTTAAAATGGCAGAAGATTTAATTACTTTGATTAGAGGTTCTTTGCCCCTCCTGATAAGAGGCCTAGGGTGGAACCAGAGTTGGGGAGTTTTGAGCAGGCTTCGGATGTTTCAGAGTCTTCGGCTGAAGACTTGCAGGAGTACTCTCCTTATTCTGATTCTGATGCAGATGATTCGACTCCTTCTGCTTCTCCTCCAGAGGATTTTTCTTTTTCAGAGACTTTTCATTCCATGAGGGAACATTTTAAGTGGGAAGGTCAGGACTTCTCTGATTCCAGGAAAAGGCTTAGGGAATTTTTGCTTTTACCCCAGCATAGGCCTTTGGCTATACCACCTGTTCTGGATGTTGTGGAAGATGTGTTTGCAGAGGCTTCACTTAATCCTGATTCTTTGCCTCCTGCTCCTGTTAAACCGGATAGGTATTACAGGGTGCCTGAGGCTCATAAATATCTTTATAAGAGTCCTAGGGCGACCCAGAAACTGTTAGTCAGGGACCTAAGGGTGTCAAGGCCTCTGTTGTAAAAAATCCGGTTCCTCCAGATAAAGAGGCCAGAGCTTTGGATAGATGGGGAAAGAAGGTCTATACTTCTTCCACCTTAGCTATGAGGGCTTTGAATTGCCAGTTTCACATGTTGAAATATCAAAACTATCTTCTTTCTCAATTGAAGTCTAAGGTAGATGCTCTGGCGGAAGGCATTGAGTGTAAAGAATTACAAGATTTGGTGCATGTCTCGGAACAGGTGGGTAAGCATTCTTTGCAATGTGGTTTTGATGCTGTACAGGCCTCGTCTAGGGTGGCTGCCACTGGTTCAGTTCTTCGCAGGCACGCCTGGCTGAGGGATCAGAATTTATCTGACCATGTTAAGATAAGGATTTTGGATGCTCCTTTACAGTCTGATGTGTTATTTGGTTCACCTGTGGAGTCAGTCTTGAAGAAAATGGAAGACAAGGCTAAGTCTATGCAGGCTGTTAAAGATTTTTTGCAAGTTCAGCCTCCGAAGTTTAGTAGGAATTGGCCTGCTAAGGGGTGGACATATCCTTCTTATGATTCTCAGTCTAGGGGTAGATGACGTGGTAGGGGCAGAGCTCAGAGTTTCTTCAGACCTAGAACGGGGAGTTCACCTGCACAGTCTTCGGGTGAGGGCAGGGGCCAGTCCTTTCGTAAACAGGCCCAATGACCTACCTTTTCAGCTGCCAGATCCTTCTTGCCTGGCAGCACCTTTGGGAGGAAGGTTGGCACTCTTCAAGGAAAATTGGAGTTTGATTACTCAAGACAGATGGGTATTGGATATCATACACCAAGGTTACAAGTTTTATTTCCATACTTTGCCTCCTTTCAAAGGCATGCCAGACGTTCCTCCACAGCAAAGACTAGAGGCTCACAAACAAATTTCTCTGCTACTTCAAATAGGGGCCATACAACCGGTCCCTCTACCAGAAGTGGGCCTAGGATTTTATTCTCGCCTGTTCCTAGTACCAAAGAAGGGGAACACGTGGAGACCAATTTTGGATTTATCTATCCTCAACACATATCTGGACATTCCCAAGTTCAAAATGTTGACGTTACAACAGCTTTTGCCTCTGCTGGGCAAAGATCACTGGATGGTGACTCTGGATCTCAAGGAGGCTTACCTTCACGTTCCTATCAGGCTCATTTGCAGGAAGTATCTGCGTTTTCGGGCTGGGACTTCTCATTATCAGTTCTCTGCATTGCCCTTTGGCTTATCTACTGCGCCCAGAGTGTTCACAAAAGTCCTGGCTCCAGTGATAGCTTTCTTCAGGCTAAGAGGAATACAGATCTATCCTTATTTGGACGATTGCCTGATTCTGGCCCAAGAAAAGGACGAACTTCTTCATCATTTACAGTATGTGATAGCAGTGCTAAGATGCCTGGGGTATTCTGTGAACGAAATAAAGTCCAGTCTAGTACCCTCTCAGGACATGTGCTTTCTGGGTGTGAGACTGAATACAGCGTCCCAGATGGCCTTTTGACCCCGGACAAACAAAAGAATCTTTCTCTTTACTTCCATCAATTGTCTCATCAGTCCAGGCTGACTGCAAGGACAGTCCTTCAAGCTTTGGGGTTCATGGCATCTTGTATTCTGGTGCTTCCCAATGCCAAACTGCATATGAGGAAGCTACAATGGTATCTCAAAATGTATGGACACAGCACTGCCAAGATATGGACACTGTCATTCAGATAATACCTTGCATTCAAAAGGAGTTTTGTGGTGGGCTCAGGAATGTCACCTAAACAAGGGACTCTCTGTGACCCGACCAGAGGCGAGTCAGATTCTAACGACAGATGCCTCAGACAAAGCTTGGGGAGCTCATCTAAATAGAAAGTGGGTACAAGACACGTGGCCTGCCAGACTTCAACATCTACATATCAACTTGAAGGAGATGTTAGCAGTCCAATTTGCATTAATAGCTTTCAAGGATTTACTTCTTCCAGGGCAGGTGTTGGTTCTAACAGACAACACAACTGTCATGTGGTACATCAACAAGCAAGGGGGAACGCATTCTTATCCTCTATGCAGACAAGCAATGATTTTGTGGGAGACTGCTCTCAGTTTACAGCTGAATCTTCATGCAAGGTTTCTGCCGGGAGCACAGAACTCCTTAGCAGATGTGTTGAGCAGACAAATTATGGATCCCCACGAGTGGAAATTGGATCCTCATGTATTTCAGAAATTGACAGTGTTATGGGGAACTCCAGACATAGATCTGTTCGCTTCCCCACTAAACTACCAGCTGCCAAAGTTTTGCACAAAAGGTTTCATCCCACAGCTTGGAAAGTGGATGCTCTTTCATTCAATTGGAGCAATCTTCATGTGTATGCCTTTCCACCTCTGCCTCTCCTCCCAAAGGTACTCCTGAAGGTCAGACAGGACAAGCCAAAGATGATTTTAATAGCTCCAGATTGGCCTCGACAGCACTGGTACCCATTACTGAGAAGTCTGGTACGGGAGCCTCCATGGCCTTTGCCTTCGATTCCACACCTGCTGTCTCAGGAGAACAGTCATTTACTCAATGTCAAACTTCACTCTCCATCTAACAGCCTGGCATATTCTGTTTTAAACCCTGGAGGGTCTCAGCTTCCACAGCAAGTTTTGAATGTTATTTTGGAGGCCAGAAGGCCTAGTACAAGGAAAGTGTACGCAGATAAATGGAAGAGATTTTTATTTTGGAGTACAGCAAAGGAATTTGATGTTTCTAAGCCTAATTTAAGTGTGGCTCTTCAATATCTTACTGAGTTACTGGACAAAGGTTTGTCCTTCTCTTCTATTAAGGTTCATGCTGCAGCAATTTCTGCTCACTATGACTGTGACCCACCATTGTTTTCTCATCCTTTGTTTAAGCAATTCCTTAGAGGGCAAAGAATATAAGACCCCCACGTAGAGCTCCTACTCCTGCTTGGGATCTCAATTTTGTGTTGGAGAAACTCACTCTACAACCTTTTGAGCCTGCAGCTTCTGCAGAGTTGAAATATTTATCATGGAAGACTGCTTTTTTGTTGGCCATTACCTCTGCGAGAAGGGTTTCTGAATTACAGGCCCTTATGGCGGTTGAGCCTTTCTTAATTTTCCATAAGGATAGGGTATCTTTACGTACTAATCCTTCCTTTATGCCTAAAGTGGTTTCTAGTGTGGCTTTAAACCAAACTATTCATTTGCCTACTTTTTATGCAAACCCCAAAATAAAGGGGAAAAGATTTTGCACACTTTGGATATACACAGGCAGTTGCGATATTATTTGAGCAGAACTAAAGGGTTCAGGCAGTCTCAGCAGTTATTTGTTTTATTTGCTTTGGGTTCTCAGGGCAAGCCTGTGTCAAAACAAACTATTTCTAAGTGGATTGGGTTTTGTATTGCTTTCTGTTATTCCCATCATGGTAAGGAGATTCCAGCTGGGATTAGGCCTCATTCCACTAGGGCTACTGCCACTTCTACAGCTTTTTAAGGGGTGGCAACTAAAGATATTTTGGAGGCAGCTACTTGGAGTTCAGTGCATACTTTCTCTAAGCATTACCACCTTCCACTTTACTCTAAATCTAGGGCTGGTTTTGCCACTGCAATTTTACAGGGCATTTTGGCAGCTCCTACTGCTTTATAGTTTTGCCATCCTCCCTTACCTCTGCTTTGGGATTCTACCCAAGTGTAAGGACTGCAGCAATGTGAGATGAAGAACATAGTACGGTTTTGTACCTACCATAAATGTAGATGTTCGAAGATCCACATTGCTGCAGTCCAATTTACCCTCCCTCCCTCTGTAGTTAGAGGCGGTTGTGTGGTTTGGGTTGTGAATATTGTGGATATTGTATATATTGTACATATGATTAGTGCAAGGGTGGTTGGTTGTTTTTTGCTGTCTTTTGGTTTTGACCTTTCTTTTTAGGGTCTTCTGACATCTGGGGCAAGAAAAGACTGAGGATATGACGTCGGTCATGCGCATTTGTACCCTGACGTCCTGATGTCAGTCTTAAGCACCTTGACCGACGTCAGCCTAATACTTTGATATTCGGGCTGACCGAGGACAGCGGACTACCCAAGTGTAAGGACTGCAGCAATGTGGATCTTCGACCATCTACATTTATGGTAGGTACAAAACTGTACTTTATCCATTCTGTAGTAGAATGGTTAACAGCAGAGTTGTTTTTTCTGGTGGGTATAGTATCCATCTTAGTCAATCTTCTACCAGTAATTCATTGTAATTAGATATATTGAGCTTCCCACTGATGGTTTAATTCATCAATTGCTAGCTGATGGTGCTTATGAAGAATAAGAGGTGCAATTTCTAGATTCAGCAAGTGTAGTAGTAGCAGCAGTGATAATAATAGTAGTAGTTGTTGATTGAAATGATTAGTATTAGATACAGTTGATGTCCTTCCTTATCACTGTTGCAGTATTCTTCACTCTTGGAGTATCCTGCTGAGGGCAGTCAAATGATTGGCCAGCATACCAAAGCATTTACACCTTCCAGGTGCCATTCGTCAGAGGTATGTCCCAAGTGCAAGGCATAAGGTACATATGTGACATGTGAGCTCCTAATCCTTGGTACTTTGTTGTCAGTCTGAATGCTACCTTTAAGTTCAGTCTGCAAGCCATTCACTGAGTTGGTTCAACTACCAAGCCTTCTAAAGATAAGTGCCCCATTGAGGTCTCTGCCTTCCTTTGTTTTTTTCTTCCTTTTACTTTAGTTTACATGTCATCCAGGAAGGGAAATTGTGAGTGTGGGAGGAATATTCCCCATAAAGATAAGACACTAGAAGTGCCTTTTGGTTTGGGAACTACACACAACCATGTGCAGTGTGAGGTTTGTCATGCATTTCTCCCTAAGGCACTCCACAGCTATGGTTCCATTTATTTGGCGAACCAGTAGTTGAAGCCTTTGGCTTTGGGTACCATGGCTGAATCCGCTCAACCTGGTATTTAGCTGCCTATTAAAGCCAAAAAGGTGCTTACTGACCTTGCTGCAGTCTAGCCTGCACTGGACATCTCCCTGTGGATGGCTGAAGAACCCAGTGACCATCCGGTGCCAACATCAGCTCCCTCTGCTGTAATGCAGTTGGAGGTTGACATAGAGCTGTCTTCCTGCATGTCTGCTGAGGCTGTGTCTACAGCTGGTGCAGATGTGGAGGGGGAACCATGGCTGATTATTTCAGAGGAACCTAGGGGGATTACCCAAATACTTGTTAGGGAAGAGGAGCCCGGTGCTCTCATTGAATCTAGGCAGTGGTCTGAACCTCGTAGATTTCTTAAAGCTGATGCTCTTTAACAAAAAAAAAAAAAAAAAAAAAAAAAAAAAAAGCAGCAGAAGACTAGGCTGTGGCTACGATCTCAACAAAGAATGGCAGTATTTTACTCTGGGGCTTTTCAGTGCTCTTATGGCTCTAAAGACCCTTAAGGATGATCTGTTCCTGCCTCTGTTCCCTGGTCTTCCACACTTTCCAAATGTCTTGGGATTCTGGTTCATCTGATGAAGAGTTGGACTCATTTAGTCTTCTCAGATCCACTGTCCTCTTTCCCTAGGCTCTGAAGAAAAGGATTCACTTTCTCTCGACTCCCTTCTGTCATTTGGGGATCTGGTGGTTTGTATGGTGGAACATTTTCAGTGGGACTGCCCCCAGGTTTCTGACATTCAAAAATGTCTCTTGCAAGTAGATTCTCCTTGGCCTTCTGCAGTCACTCTGGTGCTGGATTCCCTTTTGGATACTTCCACTCCAGCTTAGGCCCCTGATTCTTTATCTCCTGCGCCTAAGAAGGCTAGACAGGTTCTATAAAGTAGCTGAAGCTCAAAAAAGTTTTTTTTTTAATATGTAAAAGCCCTTCTGATCCTGTTATTTCTGTGGCCACTGATAAACCATCCAAGTTGCTTTCCTCTTCTAAGCTTTTACCTTGATAAGGACAGCCATGACAAAAAATAAAAGCATGTACTTCTGCTGTCTTAGCCTTCAGGATTGTTGATTACCACATGACTAGGTATGTCCTGGCTAATCTGCCCAAACTTGGGGCCATTTTGGTTGATATGTATGATCTCAGGTGGCCCAGCAGTACGTTAAATGCAGTTAAGATGCTGCTGATGCCTCCTCTAGGGCAGCTGCTTCAGGATTTGTAATGAGGATGTATTATTGGTTGCACCACCAGGCTATGCCTGAAGACATCAAAGCCAAGGATTCTGTTCCACAGTGTAGGGAGTCTCTGGGTGATGAATCTGTCCCTCCAGCACGTCCTATTTATATCCGTGTTGAGGTTTAAGTCTCTTGCTTTCGTGGCTCTGGTGGATTTGGATTTTTTGAGGTGGAGCATGTCCATTAATTCCGGGTTGGACATGGCCTTGTATGTCAGGCACAGATCACCTCTGAGCAGACGGTATGCGACTGAATAGAGCTGGAGTTTCTTCAGTCGGGCATCGTATGACATATGTTTGAGCCCCTTTATCCTTTTGGTGAGGAACTTTTGGGGTCTTTACAACTGCTGCAGGTGTCGGGTAAGGTACATTCCGAATGGGGCGTTGTACTCCATCATTGATAAGTGAAGAGTACATGGGTACAATGACCTCTCCTGATCTGGATGTGAATCCCTTCATGATCAGGTGGGCAATGTAGAAGGTCTTCCTAACCACTTTGGCAATGTGAGTGTCAAAAGAGAGGTTACTGTCAACTTGGGTCTCCAGGTCCCTGATAACTTCTTCCGTGTTTAATGGATTACCACCTATGTGATAATTAGGGGTTACCTTGTTTTTCCCAAAGGGTATGACTATACATTTTTTGGCATTTAGCTTAAGGCCATGGCTCTGGCACCAGTTATCCATTTCTATGAGACCTTTCTGGAGGATGTCTGTGTCTGATGGAGTGTCAATTATGGTGCCCAGTTTGCAGTCATCTGCAAATTTTGTCAGCCACAATCCCCCTATGTTTGCCTACACTTCAGAAAAATAAATGCCGAACAAGAGGGGGCCCAGGACTGAGCCCTGTGGGACACCGCGTGACCGGCTTAGAGTCTGACATGGCACCAGCAACTCTAACCCTGTGTGTTCTGTCCTTGAGCCAGTTTGCAACCCATCTTGTGACATATGGGTTTACATCTAAGCTGGTGAGCTTTTCTATGATGCCCGAGTGGGGTATTGTGTCGAATGCTTTTGCTAGGTCAAGGTAGGCTGTGTGAACTGCCTTACCCTCATCAATGGCCTTAGTGACTGTTTCGAAAAAGTCGACCAAGTTCAAGAGGCAGGATCTGCCCTTGACAAAGCCAAATTGGGTAGGATCCAGTGTCTGTAGGTCCCCAATGTCTTTATTTAAGAGTTCCATTATGATCCTCTCCATAGCTTTGCAGACAAGGCTCGTCAAGCTTATGGGGCGGTAATTTCCAGGGTCCAGAAGCACCGCCTTTGTGGAGTGGGACCACAGTTGCCGTGCCATTCTTTGGGTACGTATCCTGTAGTAAGGTTAAGATTAAACAGCAGCCTTATGTGTGGGTTTAGTTCCTCATTGAGTTTGTGTAGCACACAGCCAGGGACACCGTCCGGTCCCATTGATGCTGTGTTTTTTGCTTTAGAGAGAGCAGCTCTCACCTGGGCATCTGAGATGTTTGGGAGGCTAGACACTGGTGGGATAGATATTTCTCCTTTGGGGAGGAGGAGAAATTTGCACTGATCCTGTGTGTCACTATGTTGGCAATGTCTGTGGGTCCACTGAGTTTTTCTATCATTTTGACTAATTCTGAGCATATCTGGGAGTTTCCACCCAGGTTTCTAACATAGCTAAAGAAGGCTTTATGATTGTCTTTTGTGTCATTAGCGATTTTTCTCTCAAAGTTGGCCTTGGATGATTTTATGAGTGATTGTAGTTTTTAGCTAGTATTGATCAGAGATACCTTCCCTTTTAGGGATTTTGCTCTGTCATGTAGTAGCTTTCTCCTCTTGTTGTAGAGTTTGTTTATGGCTGGAGTCCACCAGACCGGGCGCCTGCCTTTGGTGGAAAGGGTCTTGATTTTATTAGGGATTGCTTGATCCATACATTCCTGGAGGTGCTCAGAAGGCATTTGTAAGGGTTTCAGCAGCGTGGGTTGTGGTTTCCACTGGCTCGGGGCCTTGAAGGATACCACTCCAGTCTTAAGAAGTGTGAAGTTTGCTTTTGAGAAGTTCTTCACTGTGGTCTTTTGCTGGGGTGGGGCGGGATGTGGATCTCCAGTGAAATTAATTTATGGTCTGATCTCACCAATGAGGGATATACTTCGTGTGGAGCATTTTGTCCCCATGTTTGTGATGATCAGGTCTAGTATATTTTCTCCTCTTGTGGGAATGGTGACTAGTTGTTCCATAGCATTTGAGTTTATGAACTCAAGGAACCTTTGGGCTAGGGTGTTGGGGCTTGAGTAATGTTCCCAGTCTATGTTTGGGTAGTTGAAGTCACCCAATATGATGGTGTTTGGAGAGGCATTCATACTCTCCAGTGTCTTCAGGAAGGCTGTGTGGGTTTCCTGAGTTTGAGAAGGTGGTCTGTAGCATGTTACAAACTGTAGGGCAGTTTTACCTATGGTTAATTGCACCTGGATGGTCTCCGATGCTTCGTGATGCCACTAACCTGGAGGTGTGGGTATCCTTTATGAATATGGATACTCCTCCTTTTGTGGTTCGTCCAGATTTTGGGGCCGGAACGCATGATATGAGGTATAACCTGATAGTGCTGGGGTGCTCTCAGGAGCCTTGAACCATGTTTCAGTCACAGCACAGACATCAATGTTCTCCATACTGAGGAGGGCTTGAGTGCATCTTGAGGTTTAGACTTCTGTCATTGAGCAGTATTACCCTTAGTTTTTCTCCATTTTTGTTTTCTAGGGCGGTAGGTTTATCATTTGAGCCTTGCCTAAAAAGGCACTATGGGGTGGCAAGAGCCTTTGCCAATATCCGGAAGCCCAGGGTGACAGGTGCAAGCCGCCCCTTGCAGCAGCGTGGCTTGTCAAGCATGTCATCCCAGGCAGACAGACATTGGATCCCCTTAGAATGACACCAGTAATTAAGCCAATTATTAAAGCTGATCATTTTGTCTCTGTATTGTGGCATCATTCTTGGTGAGGGTAGGATACTGCTCAGGGTCAGGGTCATACCGGCCTGGGCTACATAATCTGAGAGCTCCTCTATGTCTCTTTTCATGTAGTCCAGGGAGGTACGTCTCAGGTCGTTCACACCGGCATGGACAATGACTGAGTCATATTTGTACTTGCTGTGGAGTGACCTGAGTGCTTGTGTTATGTGGCGGATTCTAGCGCCTGAAGGGCAGCTTACTGTGATCTTTTCCTTGTTCAGTCTGGTGAGTGGGACGTCAGTGTGTCTGACTATGGAGTCACCTATAACAAGTGTGTCTGGCATTGTGTTTGGCCTTATTCAAGTCCTAAAGTGATAAACTGCAAAAATAATATACTTAACAGTGAAAGTCTTATTAGCCTAATTCATAATTACAGATATACTGGGTAAATTAACAGTAAGATGTTCAGAAAATAAAAGCAGCAAGATAAAAATGTAGATGACTATATTCACAAGGAAAGTATTTGTAATTATATTAATTCGTACGAAAGAGTATTGTTGAGCAGTTAACAGTGGCAAGGTATTACTGAGAGCAGTACAGATCAGAGTAAGTTCAGGCAAAAAATAAACCGGTGACAGATGCTGGGTTAGATGCCTGTTACTCTTTGAACTGCCACTTCTTTACATAGAAATTAAAATTCACCCAGTGACAGTGGTGATGTCTTGTACTGTTAAGATGGTTCATGAAGCTTGGTGTGAATGGATTGGTCACTTCCACACCTGATTTTTTTTTTTTTTTTTAACAACTTAATTAAATCATCACTTAAGTTATAGGCACGCACGCATTAATAGAAAAGAAAACCATACTGACAATTTTTTCCATTTGCATACTTTATACATCATTTATGATTTAACTGTCATTAAACATTATATAAATTGCTCAATTTTTGCTTTCACTTAAAACCTCGCTCCTCCTCCTGAATTTTATTCCGCATGTATTGTTCCCACAAATTCCGTTTATTTCTGTGTAATTTGCTCCTTCTCTTTTCTAAAGATCCATTTTGTAGTTCTTTTTATCATTTTTACAATGTTTAATACTTCAAATAGAGTTGTTTTAGACTTTGCTTTCCATTTTCTAGTAATTGCTATTTTGGTAGCCAATAAAATTAAACTTAGTAAGGTCCTTACTATGTTTAGGCATTGCAGATCCTGTGTCAAAGGTCAAAAGAATCATTTCCTTATTTACAGCCTTTTGTTCTCCCAGTATTTCCAAGTACTCTGTAGGGAGTTTTTAAATCTGTTTACTCATTACTCACCCAAAAACATGTTTCCAGTTGCATGTTTCTTCCTCATCACACCTCCAACATTTGGTATCTGCCTGAGAAAAAATTATTTGAAGTCTACTTGGGGAGTAAAATATCTGTGCAAACACTTCCAAGCAAAAACACTAAACCATCTGGACTCATACATACAGTGGGTATAAAAAGTGTACACACCCCTGTTAAAATGCCAGGTTTTTGTGATATAAAAAAAATGAGACCACAATAAATCCTTTCAAAACTTTTCCCACCTTTAATATAACCTGTGACCTGTACAATTCAATTGAAAAACAAATCTGTTGGAGGAAAAAATAAAAAATGTAGAGTAAGCTGGTTGCATAAGTGTGCACACCCTTAAACTAATAATTTGTTGAAGCACCTTTTGATTTAATTACAACATTCAGTCGTCTTGGGTACACACCTGCCATCAGTTAAAGAGAATCTGATTAACCCTAAATAAAGTTCAGCTGTCCCAGTAGGATTTTCCTGACATTTACTCAGTTGCCTGCTACAGCAAAAGCCATGGTTCACAGCGAGCTTACAAAGCATCAAAGGGATCTCATTATTGAAAGATATCAGTCAGGAGAAGGAACAAAAAAATTTACACAGCATTGGATATACCATGGAACACAGTGAGGATAGTCATTAAAATTAAAGTGGAGAAAATATGGGACAACAGTGACATTGCAAAGAACTGGATGCCCTCCAAAACTAATGAAAAGACGAGATGAAAACTAGTCGGGGAGGCTGCCAAGAGAACTATAGCAACACTGAAGGAGCTACAGGAATTTCTGGCAAGTACTGGTTGTGTCCTACATTGTCTGGACTATGGGCTAGGGTTGCAAGACAGAAACCTTTTCATACACAGAAAAACATCCAAGCCTGGCTAAAATTCGCAAAATAATACATAGTCTCCCAGAAGCATGTGGGAAAATGTGTTAAGGTCTGATGAGGCCAAGGTTGAACCTTTTGGCCACAATTCCAAAAGGTATGTTTGGTGCAAAAACAACACTTTGCATCACCAAAATAACACCATCCCTACGGTGAAGCATGGCGGTGGCAGTATCATACTTTGGGGGTTGCTTTTCTTCAGCTGGAACTGGGGCTTTAGTCAAAGTGGAGGGAATTATGAACAGTTCCAAATACCGGTCACTTTTGTCCCAAAATCTTCAGGCATCTGCTAGAAAGCTGAAGATGCAGAGAAATTTCACCGTTCAACACAACAATGACCCCAAGCATACATGCAAATCAGCAAAAGAATGGCTTCACCAGAAGAAAATTAAAGTTTTAAAATGGCCCAGCCAGAGCCCAGACCTAAATCCAATAGAAAATCTGTGGGGTGACCTGAAGAAGGCTGTGCACAAGAGGTGCCCTCGCAATCTGATAGATTTGTGGTGCTTTTGCAAGGAAGAGTGGGCAAATATTGCCAAGTCAAGATGTGCCATGCTGATAGACTCCTATCCAAGAAGACTGAATGCTGTAATTAAATCAGAAGGTGCTTCAAAAAAGTATTAGTTTAGTTTAACCACCAGCTTATTGTACATTTTTTATTTGTTATATTCTTTCCCCAAACAGATTTGTTTTTCAATTGAATTATGCAGGTTATAGGTCACATTAAAGGTGGGGAAAGTTTTGAAATTATTTACTGTGGTCTCATTTTTTATATCCCAAAAACCTGACATTTTAACAGGAGTGTGTAAACTTTTTATATCCACTGTATTTCCTGTCATTGCTCCCTTGTAAATTGCTTTTCCAATCTCTCTCCCCATTCTGGTTACTGCGCACTGCCATGCCTTATTTGTACTGGTAGAAAGTTCTTGTTGATTAGGGCCACTTTGAAAAAGCATTTCTGTTCATTGCCTAAGCTGAGATTTAATTTGTGAAATGCTAGGCCATTATTATTTGTTGGCCGAAGGGGGTAGCTGTTAGATGTTCTTCGTTCCACATTGCTGCAGTCCTTACTATTGGGTAGTCCGCTGTCCAGTCGGCCCAAATACCAGAGTATATGGCTGACGTCGGTCAGGGCGCATTAGACTGATGTCAGTACGTCAGGGTACTAATGCGCATGACCGACGTCATATCCTCAGTCTTTTGCCGCATGGTCCGATGCAGAAGCAGTTTTGCGAGTGCAGGTTGGCGTTCTGAAATATTTCAAACCGGAGTTTCAGACCGAATCAGAGTTGGCTAAGTACCCGTTGGGGAACATTTTGGTTTTTCTTGCCTCAGTATTTAACCGGATGTCAGAAAAGTGAATAACTGTATTTCTTGTGGGAAACAGATACCTCATAGGGATTACCATACCTTGTGTATACCTTGCTTAGGGCCTGAGCACGACGTTGTTGGATGCCGCTCTTGTGCTAGGTTTAACAAACGCACTATTAAGAGGCGTTAGACTGTGCCAGGTTAGTGTTTGGGAAGCGTTGCAATTATAAAATGCCGCCGGATGCTCCGGCCGCTTCGCCCAAGAAGCGCAAGGACAAAACAGCAAGCCTAGGGTTGATGAACCGCAGTCCCGGACGTCGGTTCTTTAGAAGGCTCAGTGGAGCCAGAGGTTTTGCCAGGAGTTTCTTTGGAGTCTCAGGCAGAGACTTTACTGTTACAGGATGTGCCTTCTCAGGAGGTAGGCCAGGCTGAGGGGGCTTCTCAGGTAACTGTTCTTCCCTCTCTTCCCAAGGTAGTTAGAGCCTCTCCTTCTGTTGCCAAAACTTCTTTGAGAGGTAGGCCAAGTTCAGCTTCTCCTAGCATTTCAGGTTCTGTGCCTAAGAAACATATGCTTAAAATGGCAGAAGATTTGATTACTATGATTAGAGGTTCTATGCCCCCTCCTGATAAGAGGCCTAGGGTGGAACCGGAGTTTGATAGTTTTGAACAGTGTTCAGAGGCTTCTGAGTCTTCTGCGGAAGATTTGCAGGAGTATCCTCCTTATTCTGATTCTGATGTGGATGATTCCACTCCTACAGCTTCTCCTCCTGAGGATTTCTCATTTTCAGAGACTCTGCATTCCATGAGGGAGCACTTTAAATGGGAAGGCCAGGTTTACTCTGATTCCAGGAAAAGCCTTAGGGAATTCTTGTTTTTGCCCCAGCATAGGCCCTTAGCTATACCTCCTGTGTTGAATGTGGTGGAAGATGTTTTTGCAGAGGCTTCCCTGAACCCTGATTCTTTGCCTCCTGCTCCTGTTAAACCTGATAGGTACTATAGGGTGCCTGAAGCTCATAAGTATCTTTTTAAGAGTCCTAGGGCAGACCCGGAAACTGTTTCTCAGGGACCTAAAGGTGTTAAGGCCTCTGTGGTTACAAACCCTGTTCCCACTGATAAAGAGGCAAGGGCTTTGGATAGATGGGGAAAGAAAGTGTATACTTCTTCCACTTTAGCCATGAGGGCGTTGAATTGTCAGTTTCACATGCTTAAATATCAAAATTATCTCCTTTCACAACTGAAATCTAAGGTGGCTGCTTTGGCGGAAGGTATTGAGTGTAAAGAGTTGCTGGATTTAGTTCATGTGTCTGAACAAGTGGGTAAACATTCTTTGCAATGTGGTTTTGATGCTGTACAGGCCTCCTCGAGGGTGGCTGCCACTAGTTCTGTTCTTCGCAGGCATGCCTGGTTGAGGGATCAGAATTTAGCTGAGCATGTTAAGACAAGGATTTTGGATGCTCCTTTACAGTCTGATGTGTTGTTTGGTTCGCCTGTGGAAGCAGTTTTAAAGAAAAGGGAGGACAAAGCTAAGTCTATGCAAACTGTTAAAGATTATTTGCAGGTGCAGCCACCGAAGTTTAGTAGAAATTGGCCTACTAAGGGATGGACATATCCTGCTTATGATTCCCAGTCTAGGGGTAGGTCTAGACGTGGTAGGGGCAGAGCTCAAGGTTCTTTTAGGCCTAGAACAGGGAGTTCACCTGCTCAGACTTCTGGTGAGGGCAGGGGTCAGTCCTTTCGTAAACAGACCCAATGACCTGCCTTTTCAGCTGCCAGTAGATTCTCGTCTGGCAGCTCCTTTGGGAGGAAGACTGTCTCTTTTCAAAGGAAATTGGGATTTAATTACTCAAGACAGATGGGTGTTGGATATCATTCACCACGGTTACAGGTTTTATTTCCATACATTGCCCCCTTTCAAAGGCATGCCAGATGTTCCTCCTCCACAAAGGAAAGAGGCTCACAAGCAAATTTCTCTGTTACTCCAAATAGGGGCCATTCAGCCAGTCCCTGTATCAGAAAGGGGCCTAGGATTTTATTCTCGCCTGTTCCTAGTACGAAGGGGAACACGTGGAGACCAATTTTGGATTTATCTATCCTCAACACTTATCTGGACATTCCCAAGTTCAAAATGTTGACGTTACAACAACTTTTACCTCTGCTGGGCAAAGATCACTGGATGGTAACTTTAGATCTCAAGGAAGCTTACCTTCATGTGCCTATAAGACTAAGTTGCAGAAAGTATCTGCGTTTCGAGCTGGAAATTCTCATTATCAGTTCTCTGCATTGCCCTTTGGCTTATCTACTGCCCAGAGTATTCACAAAGGTTCTGGCTCCAGTGATAGCTTACTTCAGGCTAACAGGAATTCAAATCTATCCTTACTTGGACGACTGCCTGATTCTGGCTCAAGAAAAGGAAGACCTTCTACAGCATTTGGAATATGTCATAGCAGTGCTAAGATGCCTAGGGTATTCTGTGAGCGAAATAAAGTCCAGTCTAGTACCCTCTCAAGACATGTGCTTTCTGGGTGTGAGACTGAATACAGCAGCCCAGATGGCCTTTTTAACCCCGGACAAACAAAAGAGTCTATCACTTTACTTCCATCAACTATCTCATCAGTCCGTGCTGACTGCAAGGACAGTCCTTCAAGCATTAGGGTTCATGGCATCTTGTATTCTGGTGCTTCCCAATGCCAAACTGCATATGAGGAAGCTACAATGGTATCTCAAATATGTATGGACACAGCACTGCCAGGATTTGGACACTGTCATTCAAATAATACCTTGCCTTCAATAAGAATTTTTGTGGTGGGCTCAGGAATGTCACCTAAACAAGGGACTCTCTGTGACCCGGCCAGAGGCGAGTCAGATTTTAACGACAGATGCCTCGGACATTGCTTGGGGAGCTCATCTAAATGGAAAGTGGATACAAGACAAGTGGCCTGCCAGACTACAGCATCTACATATCAACATGAAGGAGATGTTAGCAGTCCAGTTTGCATTAATGGCTTTCAAGGAGTTACTTCTTCCAGGGCAGGTGTTGATTCTAACAGACAACACAACTGTCATGTGGTACATCAACAAGCAAGGGGAACACATTCTTATCCTCTATGCAGGCAAGCAATGATTTTATGGGAGACTGCGCTAAGCTTGCAACTAACTCTTCAGGCAAGGTTTCTGCCAGGAGCACAGAACTCCTTAGCAGATGTGTTAAGCAGACAAATCATGGATCCCCACGAGTGGAAACTGGATCTTCATGTATTTCAGAAATTGACAGTGTCATGGGGAACTCCAGACATAGATCTGTTCGCTTCTCCACTAAACCACCAGCTGCCAAAGTTTTGCACAAAGGGGTTTCATCACACAGCTTGGAAAGTGGTTGCTCTGTCTTTCAGTTGGAAAAACCTTCATGTGTATGCCTTTCCACCTCTGCCTCTTCTTCCAAAGGTGCTATTAAAAGTCAGACAAGACAAGCCAAGGATGATTTTGATAGCTCCAGATTGGCCTCGGCAACACTGGTACCCACTACTAAGGAGTCTGGTAAGGAAGCCTCCATGGCCTTTACCTTTGATTCCTCATCTGTTATCTCAGAAGGACGGTCATCTGCTCAATGTCAAGCTTCACTCTCTTCATCTAACAGCCTGGCATATTCTGTGTTGAAACACAGCAGGTCTCAACTTCCTCAACAAGTTTTAAATGTGATTATGGAAGCTAGAAGACCTAGTACAAGGAAAGTGTACAGAAAAATGGAAGAGATTTTTATTTTGGAGTACAGCAAAGAATTTGGAGATTTCTGAGCCTAATTTGAGTGTGGCTCTTCAATATCTTACTGAGTTATTGGACAAAGGTTTGTCCTTCTCTTCCATTAAGATTCATGCTGCAGCAATTTCAGCTCACTATGATTGTGACCCACCATTGTTTTCGCATCCTTTGTTCAAGCAGTTTCTTAGAGGGCAAAGAATATAAGACCCCACGACAGCTCCTACTCCTGCTTGGGATCTCAATTTTGTGTTGGAAAACTTACTCTACAACCTTTTGAGCCTGTGGCTACTGCTGAATTGAAATACTTGTCATGGAAGACTGCTTTTCTGTTGGCTATTACTTCTGCAAGAAGGGTGTCTGAGTTGCAGGCCCTTATGGCAGTAGAGCCCTTTTGATTTTCCATAAGGATAGGGTATCATTACGTACTAATCCTTCCTTTATGCCTAAGGTGGTTTCTAGTGTGGCTTTAAACCAAACTATTCATTTGCCTACTTTTTATGCAGACCCCCAAAATAAAGGGGAAAAGATTTTGCACACTTTAGATGTACACAGGCAATTGCGTTATTATTTAAGCAGGACTAAGGATTTTAGGCAGTCTCAGCAGTTGTTTGTTTCTTTTGCTTTGAGTTCGCAGGGCAAGCCTGTGTCAAAACAAACTATTTCTAGGTGGATTGGGTTTTGCATTGCATTTTGTTATTCCCATCATGGCAAGGAGATTCCAGCTGGGATTAGGCCTCATTCCACTAGGGCTACTGCCACTTCAACAGCATTTCTAAGGGGTGGCAACTAAGGATATTTTGGAGGCAGCTACTTGGAGTTCAGTGCATACTTTCTCTAAGCATTATCACCTTCCTATCTACTCTAAGTCTAGGGCTGGTTTTGCCACAGCTGTTTTGCAAGGCATGTTGTCAGCTCCTACTTCTTTATGATTTGCCAGCCTCCCTTACCTCTGCTTTGGGATTCTACCCAATAGTAAGGACTGCAGCAATGTGGAACGAAGAACATAGTACAGTTTTGTACCTACCATAAATGTAGATGTTCGAGGATCCACATTGCTGCAGTCCAATTTACCTCCCTCCTTCCCCTCTGTGTTTAGGGGTGGTTGTGTAGGTGAGGTTATATGTTGATATTTTTGTATATATTTTGTATATATTGTACATATTTTTGGTGCAGGTATTTTGGGCCTTGTCTTTTAGGGTCTTCTGACATCTGGGGCAAGAAAAGACTGAGGATATGACGTCGGTCATGCGCATTAGTACCCTGACGTACTGACGTCAGTCTAATGCGCCCTGACCGACGTCAGCCATATACTCTGGTATTCGGGCCGACTGGACAGCGGACTACCCAATAGTAAGGACTGCAGCAATGTGGATCCTCGAACATCTACATTTATGGTAGGTACAAAACTGTACTTTTTGAGTAGCAGGTTAGATGCAGGCACTAGTCCTAGTGTAAGAGTTTTAATGGAGAAGAAAGTTGAAGTGTAGCCTGAGAGCTGATTGTTTATCAATGAGCTGCTGTGGTGATTAGAGTTATCTGACAGGGAGGTCACAAATTTTACTCATTTGTCTGGACTGTATGGGTTTTGTGACTTAAAGCATCTGTGGCTAGGGCCATTATTTCTACTTTTGCACAGCTTGTATGATTTTAAAGCCTTTACCCAAGTCTTGGAGAATAGCCCATCACATTTGTTTTCTTTGGACCACTTTTACCAATCCCATGCATTGCAGATTTAGTCCAGAGTTGTGTCAGGTTAGAACAGATGATTAAGTTCTGGTTTGGTAATGAACAATGTCCTATAGTCCTGTGGTTGATTCCGCCACACAGTAGTTTCAGGCTATTCCTGGAAAGAAGTTCTTGTCTCTAAAGTATATCCAGTAAAAAAAAAAATAAATAAATAAAATTCTTTCTTAAAAAAGATTACCCTGCAATCTTGCAGTGTTCCAAACGATGGAAACCCATATGTGACAAATAGTTGTCCTGCTGTTTCTTGGACTGTCTTTGCAAAAGTCATTGACAATTTTTATCTGCCTGCATGACATACCATAGACTTAGGGAAGTCTCTAGTTTTTCACATAGGTACTGCTCGCAGTGTTATCAGCTGATCTCAGGTGCAGAGTACTGTGGAATGTTTCTTTGTTTCGTGACTTCCTTGCAGCGAAAAGAACAGGAGAGGGATAGAGAGAATACCAGTGTATATATAGCTGATCACATCTTTTTGGATAATCTTGTTGGTGATTTTCTTTTCTGCAAGTGCAACATCTTTATGAATGGCAGTAATTTAGTCTTGCACACAACCGTGGGCTGCAGTGGTGCAGCGGGTAGTGTTGTCGCCTCAAAGCAAGAGGTTCTCCGGTTTGATTCTCAGCTGGAGCGCCTTCTGTGCAGAGTCTGCATATCCTCCCTGTGGTGGAGTGAGTTTTAAAGGCATGCAAGTAGGTGTGCGTGCGCGTGTGTGTGTGTGTGTGTGTGTGTGTGGGTGCGCGTGTTTGCCTTCAGTGAAGGTTGGGTGCTGAACTGGCAACTCGACACCGTAAAGACTCCACTGCCAGACTGCAGGCTGGTGATCCGCTGTGGCGACCCCTAACGGGAGAAGCTGAAAGACATAGCATAGTCCTGCACACAACCAGACAATAACTACTAATTTGTTATGCTTAATGATTATAATTTTGCTATGTGCTGGCATGTCACACATTTAACAGATAAAGGTGTTAACAGTGCACAACTGAAGTGGGAACATATTATGCATGGTATCGGCACA